>NC_133118.1:4942143-5304448 GCF_022965805.1 Primulina eburnea | reverse complement strand
TGTCCACTCTTGTATAATTCATACACTTGGCCCCGTTTGGTCTCGGCATAATGCATCTATAATCATATCAGATCCAAAATCAATAATCTCAAATAATTCCGGATTACAATAATCAAAATCTTGGGCCTTACAAAGATGAAAAGAATTCTACTATAATATTTTATGGTGTACAACCCACTCACTGTATTTTCAAAGAAAATACACATTCTCTTAATACAGGAGAACATAACACCTCATAAATATTATATAACTAAGCAATCAAATGCTACAAAATGAGATAAAAGAACTCAAGGGATCTTGGGGATGCATTTTAATGATGTATGTGATTTCTCATGTCTGAATACAAAACATTCATCAAACCCTTCGGGCAATTTGCAGCCAAATTTGAAAAATGTCTTCCAGCTTTTGACTAAATAATTTGCCATCTACCAACTTTTTTTGACTAGATGAATTGCCAACAAGAATAAGGTGATGAGGACAATGCATGTTTTAAGTTTGAGATATGTATTGTCTTGTTTTTAATTTTTCTATACATTGAGGAAAATCCATGTTTTAAGTTTGGGGGTAGTTTAAATTTTTTGGGGAATTTTAATGTTCAATTGTGATAAAAAAGAATTGTTCGGCCAACTATGAGAATAATTGCGAAAATTTGTCTTTAGACCCAGTTAATGAGTCTTCATGCATGGTTACAATTTCTTAAAAGTTCACATCAATTTATGCACTATTGTCAGGATCATTGTTGGTCCCGATAAGGAGATAAAATTTATTGAATGTGTAGTGATACTGAATGGATGACCTAGTTTTGTGATATTGCTTTGATAATTACTTGATATTGAGATGCGTGTTATAACCAAAGATGTGATTTAGCTAGTAATTGAATTTGTTTGGGATTTTTTTATCGCTTATGTGCTATCATTTGAAGCTCGTTGAGCCTAAATAAAAAATACATGAGATGTGTATTCTAGAATTTATTCCAAACATCCATTCAATTTAAATTTTTATTGCAATTGATTTGTCTGTACTACTTGATTGGTGAGTTGAAGTAGTTTAGAACTTGGTTTAGAACTCTTCGATGCGAAATACTGATATTGTGGGACTTAAAAATGATTTAGGTAATATTTGGACCCAGTCTTTCTGTCACGCCCCGAGTCCGAAGCGTTTTTGACATCCAGCATTGTTTAACGATTAAATTGAAAACAATAAAGCCTCGTATCAAATTAAACCAGTCTTTTTCATAAATGTAATATTGTCTTACAATGACAATAAAAATGAAGATTACATCAGAGTTTTCAGAAATGAATTCAAAAGAAAAGTACGAAATCTTGAGCTTGCTATCGATCATTGATTCACCATCCCCAAAAAGCTTCATCCTCCTCCTCATCAATCTGCTCCTCATTCTTATCTGAAATTTGTAAGGGGTGAGTGTTTTGGGAAACACTCAGCAATTGGGGGGTCGATCGATTTCCAAAGATACATGTAGAACACAAGTCTTTAAAACAATTCTTTAACAATCTTTCAAATCTTACTACTTAATTTACAGAAACGAACATGAGACAGATTGTAGTGACCCGTTCCAGAATCACCTACTAATCAAAAACTAAGCATGCAATTAACCTAATTAACAATAATCAGAGATAACAGCGGAAAAGTCAACAAAATGATGGTTATACAACCCAATCGAAGTCTAGAATAACTCAAAATAAAATATCCAATACAACCAAAACGAATCAAAACAATACCGATAAACTAACCAACCAGCTACTCAACGTCCTCCTCCTGCTCCTCCTGAGCTGTCCAACCTGAGGCCTGCCCCGTGGGAATGGGGTGTCCAAGAATAAACAAAACCGAGGACGTGAGCGATAAGAACGCCCAGTACAAAAGTATGAGTATACAGACCTATATGAAATGCACATGCTATGATCATGATACCGGGGTAGTCAAGAAACAGGAGTCACAAAAGGATCTCAACAATGCTCAGTCTAGAGGCGCCAAGTGGATAGTGCCGCGCGGTACACCTCTGGGTCACTGCATCCACTACAAGACAGACGTGGACCTAAAATGTCCCGGACCACCGAAGCCCTCCCGACCCGTCGGCCACTGTGTACTCTCGGTGTCCATGCGTCCACAAGACAGGGCTGAGCGGCCCCAAGATATAGCTTATCTCGAAAGAGATACAGCTCAACAGTAAAGGCTATCTCGAAGAAGATACGGCTCAACATGAAATGCAACATGCAGTAATAAACGTGACATAATAGCATGCATCATATGACATATATCAATGCACCACATAATCATGCAACACATATAAGAATGTATACTCAACCAGGATATCTCGGATAGTACTTTCGTACCTCTATCACAGCAATCCTAATCCACTGGAACAACCAGACAACAGGTCTAATCCAAGCCTATTCATCAAGTGAAAACCATCACTAAACTTATCTACCAGACTTAACTAGATAATCCTGAGATAAATACTGATAAAATTCCAAACCTTCGTCCGTCGCTAGCCCGCTGATGCCGCTAGCTCCCAACTAGAGCACAGCTCTGCTACAAGACCAGCAGCTCCCCGCTAGTGCCCAAATCTCGGAACAAGACTAGAACCTGTCAGAAACGACTGAAATGCTATGGAATTCTCTGAATTGGCGAGTCAAAATGAGGAAATCCGACCACTATTTATAGGCCATGTTCGGATCGTCCGAACCCTCTTCGGAACGTCCGAACTCTTACGTGTCCATCGGCTCTTGACAGCTCATGATCGGATCCTCCGATCATACACTTCGGACCGTCCGAACATGCACGTGTCCAGCTGCTCTTGACACCTCATGATCGGATCCACCGAACCTACACTTCGGAACGTCCGAACTCCCACGTGTCGATCAACTCTTGACACCTAATGATCGGATCCACCGAACCCACTTCGGACCTTCCGACCTCTTCGGTGCTTCCGAACCATCTTCGGTCCGTCCGATCATGACTCGGTCAAAATTACACATTAAACCTTCTTAATCACCATTACTCCGTTAATTACCCAATTTGGAATTCGGGCTACTACATTCTCCCCCCCTTAAAACGATTTCGTCCTCGAAATCAGGCTTAGAGAATGAACAAAACGAAAATAACAACATCGTTACCCTCAAAATCTAAGGGACAACCCATCACTAGACGCTTGGCTAAAACCGAATGACCCATCGGAGTAGAAACAGAAAGAATGACGTCTAGAAAAACATGCGGTAACTTATGACGCTTAACAAATCGTCCTGGTCACCCCAACGACCTACACTTCCCTGACTACTCTCATCACCAAAGTGGTCGGCCATTGCTACAACATAGAATGGGGAAACTAGTAAATTGGTCAACGGAAATCCCAAAACAGAAATCTATATCCCAAAATCGCATGCATGCTCTGATACCATAAATGTAGTGACCCGTTCCAGAATCACCTACTAATCAAAAACTAAGCATGCAATTAACCTAATTAACAATAATCAGAGATAACAGCGGAAAAGTCAACAAAATGATGGTTATACAACCCAATCGAAGTCTAGAATAACTCAAAATAAAATATCCAATACAACCAAAACGAATCAAAACAATACCGATAAACTAACCAACCAGCTACTCAACGTCCTCCTCCTGCTCCTCCTGAGCTGTCCAACCTGAGGCCTGCCCCGTGGGAATGGGATGTCCAAGAATAAACAAAACCGAGGACGTGAGCGATAAGAACGCCCAGTACAAAAGTATGAGTATACAGACCTATATGAAATGCACATGCTATGATCATGATACCGGGGTAGTCAAGAAACAGGAGTCACAAAAGGATCTCAACAATGCTCAGTCTAGAGGCGCCAAGTGGATAGTGCCGCGCGGTCCAACCTCTGGGTCACTGCATCCACTACAAGACAGACGTGGACCTAAAATGTCCCGGACCACCGAAGCCCTCCCGACCCGTCGGCCACTGTGTACTCTCGGTGTCCATGCGTCCACAAGACAGGGCTGAGCGGCCCCAAGATATAGCTTATCTCGAAAGAGATACAGCTCAACAGTAAAGGCTATCTCAAAGGAGAATACGGCTCAACATGAAATGCAACGTGCAGTAATAACCGTGACATAATAGCATGCATCATATGACATATATCAATGCACCACATAATCATGCAACACATATAAGAATGTATACTCAACCAGGATATCTCGGATAGTACTTTCGTACCTCTATCACAGCAATCCTAATCCACTGGAACAACCAGACAACAGGTCTAATCCAAGCCTATTCATCAAGTGAAAACCATCACTAAACTTATCTACCAGACTTAACTAGATAATCCTGAGATAAATACTGATAAAATTCCAAACCTTCGTCCGTCGCTAGCCCGCTGATGCCGCTAGCTCCCAACTAGAGCACAGCTCTGCTACAAGACCAGCAGCTCCCCGCTAGTGCCCAAATCTCGGAACAAGACTAGAACCTGTCAGAAACGACTGAAATGCTATGGAATTCTCTGAATTGGCGAGTCAAAATGAGGAAATCCGACCACTATTTATAGGCCATGTTCGGATCGTCCGAACCCTCTTCGGAACGTCCGAACTCTTACGTGTCCATCGGCTCTTGACAGCTCATGATCGGATCCTCCGATCATACACTTCGGACCGTCCGAACATGCACGTGTCCAGCTGCTCTTGACACCTCATGATCGGATCCACCGAACCTACACTTCGGAACGTCCGAACTCCCACGTGTCGATCAACTCTTAACACCTAATGATCGGATCCACCGAACCCACTTCGGACCTTCCGACCTCTTCGGTGCTTCCGAACCATCTTCGGTCCGTCCGATCATGACTCGGTCAAAATTACACATTAAACCTTCTTAATCACCATTACTCCGTTATTACCCAATTTGGAATTCGGCTACACAGATATTTCAGAACGAAACAGATTTCTCAGAACAGTTCAGAAACAGATCATATCAGAACAAACAGAACACTGTTACTCATCTCATTTCTATGGTCAAATTGTCCCCAATATGTTACTCCTCTAAGGGGTGAGGCCAGAAATGGTTTTATACCCACCATTGGGGGCCAGACAGAAATTGTTTTATACCCACCATTGGGGGACAGACAGAATCACAATTCTCGTCCCATTTCAAATTGAGTCGTAACAGTGTAACAAAGATTTCAGAATTAACAGACAGAACTTATCAGACAGAACTTATCAGAAGTTTCAGATTTCAGAGTTTTCAACAGATACTGTGGAATCAAAGAAATTCGAAGCATGGAAGAAACATATAATCGATCGAAATTTCAAACCATATAGACTGACATTTTCGAAATTCAAGACACACATACATGTATGCAATTTTATTTATATCAAGGTTTAAAAATACAAACGAAGTACATAACAAAAGCCCACTTACCTGCTTTTTGTTCAAAGTTTCCTTTTGAAATTTTGGCAGTACTTCGACGCAACTCTAACAAACACTGTCTTTGATCGGGCAGCACTTCGGCACAAGGTTTCCGTACTGGACTGCACGAAAATATTTCCTCCTTCTTCCTTGCTTGCTTGGCCGAAAATTGAGAGAGTATGGTGAAGGGGAGTGGCCGAAACTTGGGAGATTTTTGGTATGCATTTCTCTTCACCCATGGTGTAGTATTTCTAGAGAAATTATGCCCCTTGAACTCCCCTTGGTAGACCACTTGGTGCCCAAGAAATATTAAATATGGTTTGATTACCCCATGAGTCACCTTGAGCATTCCAAAGATCATTTCTTACACCATAACTTTTCCTTAACCCTTAGCTAAATCCCATAGCTCCTTTATGGGTTTACTCAAGAGTCATTTTCTTGCATACTTAATTTGCCCAAATCTTTAGCTCATCTTTTAGCTCTCTTTATGGTCTTGTTAGGACAAGCTTGGTTGAGCTTCTTCGAGCTGGAAGTTTGCGTCCTTGAGCTGGGGTTTTACTCCTCCCGTGAAAACTCTTTGATGGATGCGGTTAGTTGTAGCTTAGCATCCCGATGAACTATTCCTCAAGCTTAGAATCTACTTTCTCGAGTTAAATTTGATGAAATTTAAGTTATTATTCAAGTTGTTTAGTTGAAACGAAAATTGTTGAACTTATTCTAAGTAATTTTCATATTACTTACTTGATTTGCTTCGGTCGAAATTTCCGGGTTCTCACACTTTCGAGCCTACAAAATGCATCATGATTACCCCAAGTACCCCATTTTGAGCGTAATGAAAAATAGAATTGAGTGTATCAAAGGTACACAATAAACCTTAATTCTTAATCTTTCTACAATCCAACATCAACTACCCAATTTTTGAGCATATGCACTAACTTCTACCTAAATAAGCCCCTTTGTGCTCTGAAGATGACAATGAATCCTAGATGCTGACAAGGAATGAAATTTTGAGGAGGTCGAGGAAATATTTGAAATAATTGAAGGGTCATGAAGAAGAAAAATGACGATGAAACGAAATGAAAGAGGGGGAAATGTATTATTTAAGGTGGTGATAAAAAAAATTAAATAAAATCTTGGTGTAAAATATGGTAATAATTGAAAAAGAAGAGGACTGAAAGATGAAGAAGTGAACTTAACTAACTTGCTTATTTTCTCCCCATTTTTGTTATTTTTTAAAAATCCCATCCTTTATTGTAATCATGAGTCGTAGCCTAAAGTCATAAGCGTAAAAGACTTATTAAACAAAGTCACATGTATCTGATATACTAGTGGAGAAGAAATGTTAAAGTTGAGCTTATGGACATTTAAAGAGCATTGTCAACATGTACTAAATTTGACCATTTACACATATACATATCATGACTACACATTATACTTTGGTATGATTCTCTTGACTATCTTTTGAACAAAATGTTTAATCAAAAGTCCTTTTGATCTATGTGAGTTGATACTTGTTTCAATGGATGGTAGTGAAACTTGGGTTGAATATTCTATTAATTTTTTAACAACACGAGCAGCATGAATCTATCACTATATTGAGGCAAGTTGTGGGGCCCCTAGCTCCTAATCGTTATTACAATACAATCTGATTAGGGTTTAATTAATCACAGCGGAAAACGAGTTTAAAATTTCTTTACAATGAGCCCAAATCTTTTTATTTGAATACTAAAAATAGTATCTCATCTCACGTCATCAACACGCCCACACGTAATCAACACCAATCACATACAAACATCTCATATTCTCCGGACATGCCCCGGTATATAGACACATATACATATATACTGGAAACAAGACATTAAACATAAAACATCAGCCCAAACTGTGGCTCCCTCCAGAAGTACCCTCTCCGGTCTCCTGATATCCTGGAGTACCTGCCATTGTCCACACACAAAGACAACAACAGCCCCCTTGGGGGTGAGCAAAGCTCCGTATGGAACAACCAATCATATATACAACAGATATTGGGAGGCCCATTTACTCTAACGACAATTAATGATCAACCAATAATGGTTTGATTTAAAACTGCGGCGGAAAAAGGTTTAAAATACTTTAAAACGGACCTCAGGGCCTAGAAAACTTTCGGCATGACCTCCCCGTAAATAGGACATCCCGAAAACTCAAACAGCAGTTTATATCAAAATATACTCCAACTAGAGTCATTAAAACAAAACCGAAATTTAACAACTTATAGCCGCACTGGCCATGACTAAACAGAAATTAAAACTTACCAAAAGCTCACCAGATCATAAACATCACAGAGTCGACTCAGAACATCACAAAAACAACCAAATACTACTACAGATACACGGGGCATCTCCCCGGCAAATAAAGTACAATAAAAGTCTGAAACAAACTCAAGACATACATATAGACTAACTGGGAGACTCCACTGAACGGAACCCAGCAATCCAACCTCAATCCCGAGCTCCACTGGCGGAACCTCGGCCTGATGCTGCAAAACGACTCGGGAGATCTACCATGGTGCCCAAAAAGCAACCACAGCAACCCCCCCAGTAAACAACTGAGGTTAGGATTCTGGTATGAAACAGTTCATCAATAACAACAATAACATAAATCATGCATAATCATATAATGAAATGTAATATGCAATGCATGAAAGGCTCAACGAATAATCGGGATAACAGGAGCCAAGAAACGGTACGATAACAACTGGAATAATGCTCGAGCAACAACACAGGGGAGCTACATCGTCATGCAGCTAAACCGCCCTGCCAAGTATGCGAGGTATGCCAAGCTGTGCTGAATAACACCACTGAATCGGCCTCCATACAGCTGATACGATATAACAGGATGGCACAACAGAACGAACTAGATGACACAATCCCAGCGCACACCTCAAAAGGCTGCACTAACCATGGGATTGTTCAATCACATCTACAATATCATGTGTATAGGCCTATCAGCCACACAATGATTGTAGTGACCCGTTCCAGAATCACCTACTAATCAAGAACTAAGCATGCAATTAACCTAATTAACAATAATCAGAGATAACAGCGGAAAATACCAACAAAATAATGGTTATACAACCCAATCGAAGTCTAGAATAACTCAAAATGAAATATCCAATACAACCATATCGAATCAAAACAATACCGATAAACTAAACCAACCAGCTACTCAACGTCCTCCTCCTGCTCCTCCTGAGCTGTCCAACCTGAGGCCTGCCCCGTGGGAATGGGGTGTCCAAGAATAAACAAAACCGAGGACGTGAGCGATAAGAACGCCCAGTACAAAAGTATGAGTATACAGACCTATATGAAATGCACATGCTATGATCATGATACCGGGGTAGTCAAGAAACAGGAGTCACAAAAGGATCTCAACAATGCTCAGTCTAGAGGCGCCAAGTGGATAGTGCCGCGCGGTACACCTCTGGGTCACTGCATCCACTACAAGACAGACGTGGACCTAAAATGTCCCGGACCACCGAAGCCCTCCCGACCCGTCGGCCACTGTGTACTCTCGGTGTCCATGCGTCCACAAGACAGGGCTGAGCGGCCCCAAGATATAGCTTATCTCGAAAGAGATACAGCTCAACAGTAAAGGCTATCTCGAAGAAGATACGGCTCAACATGAAATGCAACGTGCAGTAATAAACGTGACATAATAGCATGCATCATATGACATATATCAATGCACCACATAATCATGCAACACATATAAGAATGTATACTTAACCAGGATATCTCGGATAGTACTTTCGTACCTCTATCACAGCAAGCCTAGCCTTACGCAACACCGCTAATCAGGTCTAGAACAAGCCTACGCATCAAAAGCACACTCAATCAATACTACCATGCTCGACTAGCAAAACCAGTACTCCCTAGTACTACCAAAGGTTTAGGGTTTACCTTCGTCCGTCGACAGCCCTTTGATGTCGATTGCCTCGTAACTCAGGCGCCGCTACGCTACTACTCCTGGCAGCTCTTGGCTATCGCTCGACCAACAACTAACCCTAGAAACCTTCCAAACTTCTCACTAAAGATTCAATCTCAAGAAATGGCAAGTCAAAAATGAGAAATCCGAGCACTATTTATAGGCCATGTTCAGATCCTCCGAACACCACTTCGGAACGTCCGAACGCTACGTGTCCATTGGCTCTTGACAGCTCATGATCGGATCCTCCGATCATACACTTCGGACCGTCCGAACATGCACGTGTCCAGCTGCTCTTGACACCTCATGATCGGATCCACCGAACCTACACTTCGGAACGTCCGAACTCCCACGTGTCGATCAACTCTTGACACCTAATGATCGGATCCACCGAACTCACTTCGGACCTTACGAACTCTTCGGTGCTTCCGAACCATCTTCGGTCCGTCCGATCATGACTCGGTCAAAATTACACATTAAACCTTCTTAATCACCAATACTCCGTTAATTACCCAATTTGGAATTCGGGCTACTACATTCTCCCCCCCTTAAAAAGATTTCGTCCTCGAAATCTAGGCAAGAGAATGAACAAAACGAAAATAACAACATCATTACCCTCAAAATCTAAGGGACAACCCATCACTAGACGCTTGGCTAAAACCGAATGATCCATCGGAGTAGAAACAGAAAGAATGACGTCTATGATCGTCCTGGTCACCCCATCGACCTACACTCCCCTGACTACTCCCGTCACCAAAGTGGTCAGCCATCGCTACAAGATAGAATAGGGAAAACTAGTAAATTGGTCAACGGAAATCCCAAAACAGAAATCTATATCCCAAAATCGTATGCATGCTCTGATACCATAAATGTAGTGACCCGTTCCAGAATCACCTACTAATCAAGAACTAAGCATGCAATTAACCTAATTAACAATAATCAGAGATAACAGCGGAAAATACCAACAAAATAATGGTTATACAACCCAATCGAAGTCTAGAATAACTCAAAATGAAATATCCAATACAACCATATCGAATCAAAACAATACCGATAAACTAAACCAACCAGCTACTCAACGTCCTCCTCCTGCTCCTCCTGAGCTGTCCAACCTGAGGCCTGCCCCGTGGGAATGGGGTGTCCAAGAATAAACAAAACCGAGGACGTGAGCGATAAGAACGCCCAGTACAAAAGTATGAGTATACAGACCTATATGAAATGCACATGCTATGATCATGATACCGGGGTAGTCAAGAAACAGGAGTCACAAAAGGATCTCAACAATGCTCAGTCTAGAGGCGCCAAGTGGATAGTGCCGCGCGGTACACCTCTGGGTCACTGCATCCACTACAAGACAGACGTGGACCTAAAATGTCCCGGACCACCGAAGCCCTCCCGACCCGTCGGCCACTGTGTACTCTCGGTGTCCATGCGTCCACAAGACAGGGCTGAGCGGCCCCAAGATATAGCTTATCTCGAAAGAGATACAGCTCAACAGTAAAGGCTATCTCGAAGAAGATACGGCTCAACATGAAATGCAACATGCAGTAATAAACGTGACATAATAGCATGCATCATATGACATATATCAATGCACCACATAATCATGCAACACATATAAGAATGTATACTCAACCAGGATATCTCGGATAGTACTTTCGTACCTCTATCACAGCAAGCCTAGCCTTACGCAACACCGCTAATCAGGTCTAGAACAAGCCTACGCATCAAAAGCACACTCAATCAATACTACCATGCTCGACTAGCAAAACCAGTACTCCCTAGTACTACCAAAGGTTTAGGGTTTACCTTCGTCCGTCGACAGCCCTTTGATGTCGATTGCCTCGTAACTCAGGCGCCGCTACGCTACTACTCCTGGCAGCTCTTGGCTATCGCTCGACCAACAACTAACCCTAGAAACCTTCCAAACTTCTCACTAAAGATTCAATCTCAAGAAATGGCAAGTCAAAAATGAGAAATCCGAGCACTATTTATAGGCCATGTTCGGATCCTCCGAACACCACTTCGGAACGTCCGAACGCTACGTGTCCATTGGCTCTTGACAGCTCATGATCGGATCCTCCGATCATACACTTCGGACCGTCCGAACATGCACGTGTCCAGCTGCTCTTGACACCTCATGATCGGATCCACCGAACCTACACTTCGGAACGTCCGAACTCCCACGTGTCGATCAACTCTTGACACCTAATGATCGGATCCACCGAACTCACTTCGGACCTTACGAACTCTTCGGTGCTTCCGAACCATCTTCGGTCCGTCCGATCATGACTCGGTCAAAATTACACATTAAACCTTCTTAATCACCAATACTCCGTTAATTACCCAATTTGGAATTCGGGCTACTACAATGATCCCGAGATAAACAAAAGTGTCAGATAACAACGGATATCAACAATGGCTAACAAGAACGATAGGGCTCAACATGAATGTCATAACTGTATGCCCAATGCTAAATACCAATAATATGTCATAAACATAAACATATATCACAACGAAGGCATTTAACAATTTACAACAGTCAACAAGTCATACACACGGTCCACAAAACACAGAATGACAATTAAACATAATTTATGTTTTACCGTCGTATGTTACCGAGCTGTAACATACCTATACAACGAAAATGATCTTCAAGAATGATCAACTGAACTCTCTTAGCCTAAAAATAATAAAATAAGCCGAATAATTCCACAACTCATCATTATTTACATCCCAACCATTATCAACTCGATATTCCTTAGATTAATTCCAATGATAACAACCATACTATAACATCTTTATAACACAACAATTCGACATAATTAATAGGCTCGCCAAAATATACCTCGAAGATTTCCAATGACCGAACCTACAATAATTAACCAATAATTATATCAATAAAAAGCTATTCGAACGACGAAAACAATTTAAATCTAAATGAGTAAAAATCCAAATTTCGGCAGCCTACTATCATGTTTAGAAGCTGAAATTTCGGACTAGAACTCACAAGGTCGAAGTTTACTCTAGTCGCTAGCGGTCTCGAGGCGACTACCCACCGGAAACTCGTCGGAGTTACTGTTCACGAGCTGAAAAATTCAGAAAACTAGCTGGAATTTAAAGGGAAATCACAAGGCTTAAAACCCACTCCAACATACAACAAAATTCCAAGGAACAAAACCTAAATCTCACCTAAATCGAACCAACAGCAGCAGCTAGGAACATGCCTCGATCTGGGCTGAAACGAGCCTCAAAAGTGGCGATTCATGGTTCAAAACGAAGCTACTGAAGTAAGGAAGACAACCCCTCAAACCGTTTGTGATTTCGACGCCGGACGAAAAAGTTATGACCTCTCCAATTTGAAGGTGTAGAAAGTGACGAAAATGGAGAAATGGGAAAGAAAGTTACGGGATTGGGGATTGGGTTGCTAATTATTTTCTTTCTCTCTCCAAAAGACAAATTGTGTGTATGTATATGTATATTTAGTTACTAAAAAAAATAGTAACACATGCCCAAAAATTCCGGTTTTGCATTTATTTGTTCTCGTGTGTTATTTAAACTCTATATGTATTTTATATCGTTAAATTCTCCGATATTCTCAAATTCATAGTTTTAACACACTTCTTGAATTTATTTGGCATAAATAATTATTTTAATTTACAACTCAATAATTATTCTAATTATGCCAAAAATTACCGGATAATAAATTACAGGGCCTTACACTTCTCCACCCCTTAAAACAAATTTCGTCCTCGAAATTTCTGTTCATACACATACATCTTACACTCGATTACGAAACCAACAATACATTACTAAGAATCAAACAGATATGGATAAGATACTCTCATCTTCTCTTCTGTTTCCCATGTTGATTCTTCTACCCCATGTCTCGACCACTGAACACGTACAAGTGGTATAACTTTATTGCGTAAAACTTTATCTTTATGATCCAAGATACAAACAGGATACTCAGTATACGATAAAGACGGATCAAGTTCAACCTCATCGGGCTGAATCACATGAGATGGGTCGGGCTCATACTTACGCAACATAGAAACATGGAAAACATCGTGGATGCCAGACAAAGACTGAGGCAAATCCAAACGATAAGCGCAAGTCCCAATACGCTCAACAATCTCGTAGGGGCCAACGAAACGAGGTGACAACTTACCTCTCATACCAAAACGAACAACACCTCTAAACGGAGAGATTCTCAGAAACACAAAATCTCCAACTTGAAACTCTAGAGGTCGACGACGTCTGTTAGCATAACTAGCTTGACGATCTTGGGCAGCTTTCATTCTTTGACGAATCAACTGGACTTTATCGTGCATTTCCTTAACAATCTCGGGTCCAGTCAACTGCTTCTCACCAAATTCATCCCAACAAAGAGGTGATCGACACCGTCTGTCGTACAAAGCTTCAAAAGGAGCCATACCAATAGTCACCTGGAAACTGTTGTTATATGAAAATTCTACTAGTGGTAAAACTTCCTGCCAACTATCTTTAAAATCCATGACCGCTGCTCGAAGCAGATCCTCGAGTATCTGGATTGTACGCTCTGTCTGACCATCTGTCTGAGGATGGTACGCAGTACTCTCGCAAGTCGTGTACCCATTTCTTTTTGGAAACTAGTCCAAAACTTTGATGTGAACGGTCACGATCCGAGACTATTGCAACTGGAACTCCATGAAGTCTCACAACATTTTCAATATACAGACGAGCCATTTTCTTGTACGAATATGTCCTCTCATATGGAATAAAGTGTGCCGACTTAGATAATCTGTCGACAATCACCCAAATAGCATCGAAATGACGAGAAGTACGTGGCAAATGCGTGACAAAATCCATAGCCACGTGCTCCCAGTTCCACTAGGAACCTCAAGGCTATGCAGTAATCCTCCCGGTCTCACTCGTTCCGCTTTGACTTGCTGACAGATCATACAACGAGACACAAACTCAGCCACATCCTTTTTCATATTCTTCCACCAAAACTGAGGCCTTAGAATTTGATACATTTTTCTGCCTCCTGGGTGGATACTATATCGGGTACAATGAGCTTCTTTAAGGATGGCTGTACGCAATTCGGGAATATCTGGGACAACCAATCTACCATTCAACCGAAGAGAATCATCTGAGTGAATTGAGAAACCAGATTGGTGTCCTTGAGATACTAACCCATAAGATTTCATAACTCAATCATCAGTTTTCTGAGCTGACTTTACAATCTGAATCAACTCTGGCTCAACAAAAATCTGAGACACACAAACAACATTACCTTGGATTTGAAAATCCAACCCAGAAGTGCAAATATCCTCTCTTAACTTAGAAACATAAATCGAGGATATATTAACATCAACAACCTTACGACTCAAAGCATCGGCAATGACATTCACTTCTCCCGGATGATACTGGATCTCACAATCATAATCTTTCAAAAGATCCATCCAACGTCTCTGTCTCATATTCAGATCTGACTGAGAGAACAGATACTTCAAGCTTTTGTGATCAGAATAGATTACAAATTTCTCCCCAAACAAATAATGTCTCCAAATCTTGAGAGCAAAAACAATAGCAGCCAATTCCAAGTCATGAACAGGATACTTAGACTCATGCGGTTTCAACTGACGAGAACCATAGGCCACAACTCTGCCATGCTGCATCAGAACACAACCTAATCCTCGATTTGATGCATCGGTACAAACAACAAATCCTCCAGAACCATTTGGAATGGTAAGAACTGGTGCAGAAGTCAGTCTTTTCTTCAACTCGACAAAACTTGACTCACATTCATCAGACCAAATGAATCTCTAATTTTTCTGAGTCAGTTGAGTGATAGGTCTAGCAATCTTTGAGAAATTTTCAATAAATCTCCGATAATAACCAGCTAAACCCATGAAACTACGAATCTCTGGCACATTGGTCGGTCGTGCCCAGTTCAGAACTGCTTCCACTTTACTTGGATCGACAGAAATACCATGTTGAGATATGACATGGCCCAGAAACACAACTCTATCTAACCAAAACTCACACTTGGATAGCTTGGCGTACAACTGCTTCTTTTGAAGAATTCGAAGAACTATCCTCAAGTGTTTAACATGCTCTTCCTCGGATTTGGAATAAACAAGAATATCATCGATGAATACAATCACAAATCGATCGAGATATTTACGAAATACTCGATTCATCAAGTCCATAAACACAGCAGGAGCATTGGTCAAACCAAAATGCATAACCAAAAATTCAAAGTGTCCGTATCTCGTGCAAAAAGCTGTTTTCGGGACATCTTCTTGTCTGACTCGCACTTGATGGTACCCAGAACGAAGATCAATCTTAGAATACACTGAAGTACCTTGCAACTGATCAAATAAATCATCAATCCTAGGGAGTGGATATTTATTCTTAACAGTAGACTTATTCAATTGTCGATAATCAATACACATCTGCATCGTACCATCTTTCTTCTTGACAAATAGAATCGGTGCACCCCATGGTGAAGAACTCGGACGGATATAACCTTTTCTCAACAAATCCTGTAATTGTTCTTTCAGTTCTTTCAGCTCAACAGGGGCTAAACGATATGGTGCTCGAGATATGGGTTCAGTTCCTGGCATTAATTCGATACTGAACTCAACTTCTCGTTCTGGTGGAAAACCAGGAATCTCTTCTGGAAACACATCAGGAAACTCACAGACTACAGGAATATCAGAAATCTGTCGCTCATCTTGCGATAGATCCACAGCATAAACCAGAAAACCTTCATGACCAGAATCTAACAATCTCTTCATCTCAATGGCAGAAACTAGAGGAATCTTGGCTTGAGAGCCACGACCATAGAAATTCCATTTAGGAGCAAAGCTAGGTCTGAAACGAACTATTCCTCAATAACAGCCAACAGTGGCACGATTTGCCGTCAAAACATCCATACCAACGATACAATCAAAGTCATGCATAGGTAGGACTATGAGATTCAAATACAGAACATTTTCATCGTGAAACAAAACCGCATTGCATACCACATTATCAGTAATAATCATTTTGCCCATCGGAGTAGCAACAGATAGATTGGAATTCATACTAGTGGTGCAAAGATCATGCGAAACAACGAATGCATGAGAAACAAAGGAATGAGATGCTCCAGTATCAAATAACACTCGCGCTATAAAACCACATAGATTACAGTTACCAGTAATGACAGTACCTGGAGCTGCCTGAGCCTCATACTCAGTCAAGGCAAATACATGAACAGATGATTGATTCTGTTGACCACCTTGCCCTCTGCTCTGATGCGAAGGGCGACTAGGCTGATGGAAAGACTGGGACATTGCTGGAATTCTATTACTTTGAGCTCCACTACCTGCCTGGGCTGTTTTCCCCGTCTTACTAGGACAAACTCTAGCAAAATGGCCCGGCCGACCACAAACATTACAAGCCCCTTGAACTCCAACACACTGATTACTGGAATGCTTGCCTCCACAGTGATCACAATAAGGTCTACTATAGCGATATCCCCCACGGTTCCCCGAACTCCCTGAACTCGAAGAACTAGAACCAGGCTTCTTAAATTGTTTCCCACGTGGACGAAGAAATGCAGAACCAGATGAACTGAATTGTTGTCTCCCCGACTGATGATGTAGGGTAGGAACTCGATTGCCACTCCTCTTAAGACTAGCTTCAGCCCTTTTTGCTATTTCCACTGCTTCAAGATAATTCAGTGGCTTATCGGTAGAAACAAAAGGGTGCAGATGATCGTTCAACCCTTCAATGAAACTTTCGACGACAGCAACCTGACTCGCGGCCACATGAGGAGCATATCTCAGCATAGCATAAAAAGTATCCGCATAATCCGCAACTGACATATCGCCTTGTTTCAGGTTATGAAACTCAGAAGCCTTAGAACTGTAGAATGATGGAGGACAATAACTTTCCTTAAACTTCAGCTTGAATATATCCCATGATGGAATGATCCTCTGAGCATCTAAAGTCATTAATGTAGTAGACCACCACATTTTAGCACGATCTTTCAACTGATGCACAGCTAATCTCAATCGACACTCTGGAGGATACTCAATCAAATCAAACAATTCCTCAATCTCAGAAATCCATAACTCAGCTTTCTCAGCTCCCTCCGAAGGGAGGATGTATAGAATGGAAACGCGCAACTAACTCATCCATCCTAAGCTGCTCTAGATGATCAGCAGCTTGCTCAACAAAAGTATCATCAACAACACGAACACGAGGTCTACCACGTCCACGACCTCGACCACGACCTCGAGCTCGAGCTAAAGGAATCTCATCAACAGGAATTTCTCCACCTCCTTCCATTCTATACGATAAAACACCAAAACAATTAGAATGGAAGTAAAAAAATCATATAATCACATAAACATTCTGTCAAGTAGCATACACATGCGCAACAACCATTTTAGTGCCAAGACTCAAGTGTCCTAGACTCTAGTTCGAGCGTATCCCAGTTTACGCTCTGATACCAAGATGTGAGGCCCATTTACTCTAACGACAATTAATGATCAAACAATAATGGTTTGATTTAAAACTGCAGCGGAAAAAGGTTTAAAATACTTTAAAACGGACCTCAGGGCCTAGAAAAATTTCGGCATGACCTCCCCATAAATAGGACATCCCGAAAACTCAAACAACAGTTTATATCAAAATATACTCCAACTAGAGTCATTAAAACAAAACCAAAATTAAACAACTTATAGCCGCAATGGCCAGGACTAAACAGAAATTAAAACTTACCAAAAGCTCACCAGATCATAAACATCACAGAGTCGACTCAGAACATCACAAAAACAACCAAATACTACTACAGATACACGGGGCATCTCCCCGGCAAATAAAGTACAATAAAAGTCTGAAACAAACTCAAGACATACATATAGACTAACTGGGAGACTCCACTGAACAGAATCCAGCAATCCAACCTCAATCCCGAGCTCCACTGGCGGAACCTCGGCCTGATGCTGCAAAACGACTCGGGAGATCTACCATGGTGCCCAAAAAGCAACCACAGCAGCCCCCCCAGTAAACAACTGAGGTTAGGATTCTGGTATGAAACAGTTCATCAATAACAACAATAACATAAATCATGCATAATCATATAATGAAATGTAATATGCAATGCATGAAAGGCTCAACGAATAATCGGGATAACAGGAGCCAAGAAACGGTACGATAACAACTTGAATAATGCTCGAGCAACAACACAGGGGAGCTACATCGTCATGCAGCTAAACCGCCCTGCCAAGTATGCGAGGTATGCCAAGCTGTGCTGAATAACACCCCTGAATCGGCCTCCATACAGCTGATACGATATAACAGGATGGCACAACAGAACGAACTAGATGACACAATCCCAGCGCACATCTCAAAAGGCTGCACTAACCATGGGATTGTTCAATCACATCTACAATATCATGTGTATAGGCCTATCAGCCACACAATGATCCCGAGATGAACAAAAGTGCCAGATAACAACGGATATCAACAATGGCTAACAAGAACGATATGGCTCAACATGAATGTCATAACTGTACGCCCAATGCTAAATACCAATAATATGTCATAAACATAAACATATATCACAACGAAGGCATTTAACAATTTACAACAGTCAACAAGTCATACACACGATCCACAAAACACAGAATGACAATTAAACATAATTTATGTTTTACCGTCGTATATTACCGAGCTGTAACATACCTATACAACGAAAATGATCTTCAAGAATGATCAACTGAACTCTCTTAGCCTAAAAATAATAAAATAAGCCAAATAATTCCACAACTCATCATTATTTACATCCCAACCATTATCAACTCGATATTCCTTAGATTAATTCCAATGATAACAACCATACTATAACATCTTTATAACACAACAATTCGACATAATTAATAGGCTCGCCAAAATATACCTCGAAGATTTCCAATGACCGAACCTACAATAATTAACCAATAATTATATCAATAAAAAGCTATTCGAACGACGAAAACAATTTAAATCGAAATGGGTAAAAATCCAAATTTCGGCAACCTACTATCATGTTTAGAAGCTGAAATTTCGGACTAGAACTCACAAGGTCGAAGTTTACTCTAGTCGCTAGCGGTCTCGAGGCGACTACCCACCGGAAACTCGTCGGAGTTACTGTTCACAAGCTGAAAAATTCAGAAAACTAGCTGGAATTTAAAGGGAAATCACAAGGCTTAAAACCCACTCCAACATACAACAAAATTCCAAGGAACAAAACCTAAATCTCACCTAAATCGAACCAACAGCAGCAGCTAGGAACATGCCTCGATCTAGGCCGAAACGAGCCTCAAAAATGGCGATTCATGGTTCAAAACGAAGCTACTGAAGTAAGGAAGACAACCCCTCAAACCGTTTGTGATTTCGACGCCAGACGGAAAAGTTATGACCTCTCCAATTTGAAGGTGTAGAAAGTGACGAAAATGGAGAAATGGGAAAGAAAGTTACGGGATTGGGGATTGGGTTGCTAATTATTTCCTTTCTCTCTACAAAAGACAAATTGTGTGTATGTATATGTATATTTAGTTACTAAAAAAAATAGTAACACATGCCCAAAAATCCCGGTTTTGCATTTATTTGTTCTCGTGTGTTATTTAAACTCTATATGTATTTTATATCGTTAAATTCTCCGATATTCTCAAATACATAGTTATAACACACTTCTTGAATTTATTTGGCATAAATAATTATTTTAATTTACAACTCAATAATTATTCTAATTATGCCAAAAATTACCGGATAATAAATTATTTGGTATGCAATGCATGTATGTCGTGGAGGTATCAGGTCAAATGCCCATCCACTGAGCACATGTCAGAATTAAACGAATCGCTATCAAATCAATGCTCGAGCTGGCACACCGGCCTCAATAAGGGATACTCGTATGATAGCGTCGACAAAGCGCCATCAAATACCAAATCTCATATCCAATCATCGGGGCAACAAATGTCTATGCTTTACGGGTCGTATAATACCAGCATAGCAATTGTGTTCACAAACCCCAGAATATAATCAAATCATATCAGGGTATCCGAGGATCATAGCTCAACGTGCATGTCATGTATCTATGTATGCATCAAACGATGTGTGTTAACAAAACATTTATTTTATACATCGATATCTCAATCATAATGTCATGTATACCACATCAAATCAACATATAAGGCATATAGACACATAATCTCATCCCAATCAATCAAATCAATCCAACATATATCATATAATAAAGATACCTGTCGTATGTTACCCGGTCGCAAAATACCTCAATTCTTTGTTTCCAGTTGATGTAGCCTGAAAATATTGATATTACACTTTATCTACATCAATAACATACTCATTCCAATCAATAACATATTCCAAAATCATTAATATTATATTTGAAACTTCAAAAATTCATATCAAATTATAATCATATCATAATTCAATTCCGACTTCGAAGATGAGTTTCTTGTCGGTTATTCTACTACATATCAGAAATTCAACTTCAAAGACATGCTATTCCAGCACTTTGATATTTAGAGCTGCTGGAACCGCAAGAAAATTACCTCAGTCAGAAGCCATCGACGCGATGATCACAAATATATAATTTGTTTCGCGTTTAGACAGCGTTTCGAAGTTGATTCAGACGAAAGAAATTCGAATTCTCTCAACTTTCTCGAAAGTTATCGTATAAGAAATGAAGAAAGAAAGAGAAGAAAAGTTACTCTTATCCTCATCTCTTTCGCACTCGGGCGGTAGAATTCTCGCGCCCGAGCGCGAGACATTCTGTCCCCGAGTTGCATTTGTGCCGCGCTCGAGCGGTCAAAAGTTACCGCTTGGGCGCGGAACATTCTGCCCGAACACAAATTTTTACATACCCTGGCGCTCGGGCGATCACTTTCTACCGCTCGGGCGCCACATCTTCTGTACAAATATTTATGTTTGTACTAAATTGGCGTCCGACCTCTCCACTCGAGCTCTTACAACGTCAATTCATATTCAATATTCATTCTCTCAATTCCATTGTCATGATATACATCAAATACATAGTCACATGACAATTTCATACATTATCGATAATCACATAGGATTTACGGTAATTCGATACACGGTCCTTACATTTCTCTCCCACTTAAAAGATTTCGTCCTCGAAATCTCAAATATCTCTATATACATAACATTGACAAACATATATATGTCACCAGTTATAGTAAATATCAAAGATAAAATCAGTAAACGGATAAGAATACATTGAATACAATGGAACAGATGTTATAGAATCAAAAAAATGCGGATACGAATCTCGCATCTTGCTTTCCAATTTTCACGTCGACTCTTCTACACCATGTTGTGTCCATTGTACTCGTACTAGAGGAATCGATTTATTTTTCAATATCTTTTCCTTTCGATCCATAATGCAAACATGTTGTTCAACATAGGAAAAAGAAGGATCCAGTTCAACCTCATCAGGTGCAAGCACATGTGATGGATTTGGTTCATATTTCCTCAGCATAGAAACATGAAACACATCGTGAATAGCGGATAGAGCTGGTGGTAATGCCAATCGATACGCAAGATCACCAACTCGATCGAGAATCTCGTATGGATCAACATAGCGAGGAGATAGCTTCCCTCGCATGCCAAATCAAACAGTGCCTCTAAAGGAGATATTTTCAAGAACACTCTGTCACCTTTCTGGAATTCCAAGGGTCATCTTCGTTTATTCGCATAACTCGTTTGACGATTCTGAGCAGCTTTCATCCGCTGCCGAATCAACTGAACCTTATCGTTCATTTCCTGTATCATTTCAGGTCCAGTCAATTGTTTCTCACCAATCTTATCCCAGAATAACGGTAATCTACATCGTCTCCCATATAGAGCTTCATACGGTGCCATACCGATACTCGTCTGAAATCTATTATTATAAGAAAATTCAACCAATGGTAAGGCATCTTGCCATCCCATTCTGAAGTCCATCACAATTGCACGCAACATATCTTCCAACGTTTGAATCGTACGCTCAGTCTGGCCATCAGTTTGAGGATGATATGCAGTACTCATAGCCAAACGCGTACCCATAGCTTCTTGAAAACTACCCCAGAATTTAGAAGCAAACCTGGGATCACGATCAGATACAATTGAGACTGGCACACCATGCAGTCTCACAATATCCCCAATGTATAAACGGGTCATTCTCTTATAAGGATAAGTCCGTTCATACGGAATAAAATGCGCAGATTTCGAAAGCCGATCAATAATAACCAAAATAGCATCACAGCCCTTGGGAGAACGAGGTAAATGAGTCATAAAATCCATAGCAATATGTTCCCAATTCCATTTCGGGATTTCAAGACTATGGAGCAATCCTCCCGGTTTCATTCTCTTGGTTTTCACTTGCTGGCAGACAAGACATTTTGAAATAAACTCAGCAATGTCCTTCTTCATACGTTTCCACCAGAATTGAGGTCTCAATGTCAAATACATCTTCCGGCCTCCAGGGTGAACACTGTATTTGCTACAATGTGCTTCTCGAAGAAGGGCAGATCTCAATTCAGAGTCATCAAGAACTACCAGCCCACCGTTAAGTCGTAAAGAACCATCAGAAGAAATATGGAATCCATACTGATGTCCAACAGATACAAGTTCTTTCGACTTTTGGATTTGAGCATCGCTTCGTTGGGCCTTTCGTATTTTTGATATCAAGTTCGGCTCAATTTGCAATGCTGAGACAGTGACAGAATTCCAATTCGAGTGAAAAGTCCAGCCAGAAGTACATATATCCTCGTGTACTTTGGCGACACTGACAGAAGCTAGAACAGAATCATGAACTTTACGGCTCAGGGCATCCACAGTAACATTCACCGATCCAGGGTGATATTGAATCTCACAATCAAAATCCTTCAGGTGCGTTGCCTCATATTCAAATCAGATTGAGAAAAGAGATATTTCAGACTCTTATGGTTTGAATAGATAACAAACTTTTCTCCGTAAAAATAATGACGCCAAATCTTCAAAGCAAACACAATGGCAGCCAATTCAAGATCATGAACAGGATAACGTGTTTCATGATATTTCAATTGACGAGACGCATAAGCAACCACTTTGCCATGTTGCATCAAAACACAGCCCAAACCTTTACCAGACGCATCTGTACACACCACAAATCCTCCGGTACCTGAAAGAATAGTAAGCACAGGTGTTGTGGTCAATCTCGTCTTCAATTCAAGAAAACTAGCTTCACATTCATCTGACCAAATGAATCTCTGATTCTTCTGTGCCAGTTGAGTAATAGGTTTAGATATCTCGAAAACCCTTCAATAAAACGACGATAATAACCAGCCAAACCCATGAAGCTACGGATCTCATGAACATTCATAGGTCTCAGCCAATTCAATACAGCTTCGACCTTCGCAGGATCAACAGATATGCCATGTCTCGAAATGACGTGGCCCAAAAATACCACTTTGTCCATCCAGAATTCACATTTGGAAAATTTGGCATACAAATGACTAGTACGATGAGTTTGAAGTACCAGTCTCAGATGTTCAGCATGCTCCTTCTTCGATTTCGAATACACAAAAATATCATCAATAAAAACAATAATGAATCGGTCTAGAAAATCTCGGAAGACACGATTCATTAAATCCATAAAGATAGCAGGAGCATTCGTGAGACCGAAAGGCATAACCAAAAATTCATAATGGCCATACCTCGTACGAAAAGCAGTTTTGGGCACATCTTCGTCTCGAACTCATACTTGATGATAACCAGAACGAAGATCAATCTTAGAGTATACAGAAGTACCCTGAAGCTGATCGAATAAGTCATCAATACGAGGAAGTGGGTCTTATTTTTCACGGTAGCCCGATTCAGCTGCCTATAATCGATACACATTCGCATTGTACCATCTTTCTTTCGAACAAATAAAACTGGAGCTCCTCAAGGCGATACACTCGGTCGAATATATCCCTTATCGAGAAGATCATGTAATTGTTCTTTCAATTCTTTCAATTCCAATGGTGCCATGCGATAGGGAGCTTTAGATATGGGAGCAGTCCATGGCATAAGATCAATACTAAACTCAACTTCTCGATGAGGAGGAAAATCAGGAATCTCATCGGGAAATACATCCGGGAATTCTTTCGCAACAGGAATCTCAGATAAAGAAGACTTCTTCTTCGAAATATCAATAGCGTAGATAAGATAAACTTCATCTTCGCTAGTCAAAAGTCGAGACATTTCCAAGGAAGATACCAATGGAATTTTGGCTTTGGAACCCTTGCCATAAAAATTCCACTAGGGTCCATCAATCGTTCGAAATCGAACCACTCCACGACAACAATCAACAGTAGCTCGATTTGTCGTCAAAATATCCATGCCAACAATACAATCAAAGTCGTGCATTGGGAGGACAATCAAATTCAGAAATACCACATTATCCTCATATCAATACACAATTATGCACAACTTTCTCAGACAAAATAATCTTCATTGCTGGCGTAGCTATCAACAAAGTATCATATAACGGGGTACACTCGATATCGTGAGATGCAACAAATGCATGAGATATGAATGATTGAGATTCTCCTGTATCAAATAAAACACGTGCAGGATAATCGCAAAGCGTGCAAATACCTGCAATCACTACACCAGGAGCTTCTCTTGCCTGATCCTCAGTCATGGCGTATACTCTCACTTGAGGAGGAACTTGGACACTTTGACCACCCGGTCCTCGATATCGTGGGACATTCGACTGCTGAAACGATGGAACAGGAACAGCAGGTCTCATCATAGTACTAGGGCCACCTCTAAATCCTGGCTGGGGTTGAGCCGAAGTCGTACCCCTGTTCGGACATACCCGAGAGAAATGGCCTTCCTGCCCACATTGATAACAAGTACCAAACATACCTCGACACTGCTCGATAGTATGTTTGCCTCCACAATGGCTACAATAGAGAGCAATCACAGGACTCCTTCTCTGTGATCCACTAGAACTCGAAGAAGACGAAGAAGCAGAGCCAGTCTTCTTGAACTTGTTACCCCTCGGTCGCAAAGTAGGCTGCTGAGCTGACACTGGTGGTGGAGGAGTATAATGTGGACCTCCTCTCCTAAGTCCAGCCTCGGCTGCCTTGGCTCGTTCAACTGCCTCTGCGTAGCTGGTAGGCAATCCAGAAACAACATATGTATACAAAGCAGGATGTAAACCATTTACAAACCTGTTATATTTTGCCCTCACATTCCCAGCTATGTGAGGTGCATACTTCAGCAAAGTAGAAAACTTCGAAGCATAGTCCGCAACAGACATCGTTCCCTGCTGCAGATTATTAAACTCATTCTCCTGTGCTGTATAATAAGAGGAGGGGAATACTGCTCCAAAAACTGGGCCTTGATGACATCGCAAGTGACTTCAATCCCGGCCTCTTTCCATCCAATCTCAGCGGCTTCCCACCAAGATTTAGCTCGGTCTTTCAGCTGATACAAGGCAAGTTTCAGTCTCCGAGCTTTGGAATACTCCACAATATTAAACAAATGCTCGATATCCTTCAACCAGGCCTCAACTCTTTCAGCACTCTCTCAGTGCCAAAGAACCTTGGTGGTTTCAAATCCTGAAATCGAGCCATCAAAACATCCATGGACAACCCTTCAAATTGTCCAACTATTCTCTCAGTACTGCTACTCGCAGTTTCATTTGTGTGATCCATCTACAAATCAAAAGATGAATATCACAATTTCATATCGATTCATAATATCATCATCTCATAACATCAATCTCATCAGATACTTACTCAATTCAACTCACATAAGAGCAAGTAATACAAATAAGTCAAACACATACGCACAATTCATTTGTGCCTATTCAAGTGTACACAAGACTCAATCGAGCATTCCCAGCTATGCTCTGATACCACTCTGTGTGGGGCCTTTAGCTCATAATCGTTATTACAATACAATCTGATTAGGGTTTAATTAATCACAGCGGAAAACGAGTTTAAAATTTCTTTACAATGAGCCCAAATTTTTTATTTGAATACTAAAAATAGTATCTCATCTCACGTCATAAACACGCCCACACGTAATCAACACCAATCACATACAAACATCTCATATTCTCGGGACATGCCTCGGTATATAGACATATATACATATATACTGGGAACAAGACATAAACATAAAACCTCAGCCCAAGCTGTGGCTCTCTCCAAAAGTACCCTCTCCGGTCTCCTGATATCCTGGAGTACCTGCCATTGTCCACACACAAAGACAACAACAGCCTCCCCTTGGGGGTGAGCAAAGCTCCGTATGGAACAACCAATAATATATACCACAGATATCTAAACAATGATATATGGTATGCAATGCATGTATGTCGTGGAGGTATCAGGTCAAATGCCCATCCACTAAGCACATGTCAGAATCAAACTAATCACTATCAAATCAATGCTCGAGCTGGCACACCGGCCTCAATAAGGGATACTCGTATGATAGCGTCGACAAAGCGCCATCAAATCCCAAATCTCATATCCAATCATCGGGACCACAAATGTCTATGCTTTACGGGTCCTATAATATCAGCATAGCAATTGTGTTCACAAACCCCAGAATATAATCAAATCATATCAGGGTATCCGAGGTTCATAGCTCAACGTGCATGTCATGTATCTATGTATGCATCAAACGATGTGTGTTAACAAAACATTTATTTTATACATCGATATCTCAATCATAATGTCATGTATGCCACATCAAATCAACATATAAGGCATATAGACACATAATCTCATCCCAATCAATCAAATCAATCCAACATATATCATATAATAAAGATACATGTCGTATGTTACCCGGTCGCAACATACTTCAATTCTTTGTTTCCAGTTGATGTAGCCTGAAGATATTGATATTACACTTTATCTACATCAATAACATACTCATTCCAATCAATAACATATTCCAAAATCATTAATATTATATTTGAAACTTCAAAAATTCAAGAGAAGAAAAGTTACTCTTATCCTCATCTCTTTCGCGCTCGGGCGGTAGAATTCTCGCGCCCGAGCACGAGACATTCGGTCCTCGAGTTGCATTTGTGCCGCGCTCGGGCGGTCAAAAGTTACCGCTCAGGCGCGGAACATTCTGCCCGAACACAAATTTTTACATACCCTGGCGCTCGGGCGGTCACTTTCTACCGCCCGGGCGCCACATCTTCTGTACAAATATTTATGTTTGTACTAAATTGGCGTCCGACATATCCACTCGAGCTCTTACAACGTCAATTCATATTCAATATTCATTCTCTCAATTCCATTGTCATGATATACATCAAATACATAATCACATGACAATTTCATAAATTATCGATAATCACATAGGATTTACGGTAATTCGATAGACGGTCCTTACACAAGTAAATGAAATTGGCGATTCACATAAACACGTGAATTGTTGAGTAATTGTGGCATGCATCAGATTTGAAAAACATGGAAACTTAATCTCAGGAGTTCGGTGATGATTCTTCTATCCCATAACTTGAGTCTCTTGACTTTAGTTTGTACTTAGTGTCTAGGTTATTTTTTATTCTATTTTCTTCTTTATTTTGTTCGGGACTAGCATACACTTAAATTATCCTTGTAATTAACATGGATTATGCTAGTTGTTGAGCGGATTTAAGTGCATACACTTAAATTATCCTTGTAATTAACATGGATTATGCTAGTTGTTGAGCGGATTTATGCTTTTTGGTAGTCGTTTATGTCATTTGCACGAATCAAGCCTTAGCACATAACTTGTGACCAAAAAGGAGTAAAATGGAGATGAACCGAGGAAATGAAACGAAGTTCGAGTTCCTAAGACAAGTTAGAAGCAGCGTGACGATCTTCTCCTTCTTTTCTTCTTAGTTTCATAAATGATTATTTGATATGGAAAAACATGATTTATTATCGTTGTCATTTCGTAATGAACTAATTTAATTATATATGGGACGACGTAGTTTGGTTGAAACTATATTTTTGAATGGTTGAATTATATATGTAATTTACTTCTTGGTTTATTTGTATTTTCTTAAGTTAATTGCATTAAATTACTTTATCTCTAATTGAATTGTGATATTTATTTGAAATATATCACTTGGAAGAAAGGATTTTGAAAAGGACTATAGGAAAATATATCATTGATATTTAAAAATTTCGAGAGGCTTTTAACTCGGTTGAAGCCATTGAAAGAGTTGTTCCTATTATTTTATATTTTATTCTTAATAGAGATACTGGAATTGATATGAGATTATTAATTTCTACTTATAACTTGGAAAAGATAGTAGGGAGAATTGAGAAATTTTGTTTAGTAAACGGGTTGAATTTATGATTATAGAAGTTAATAATAGTTAAATATAGAGAAAAGCAAGTGAAAACGCACATCTAGATACTCTTTCATTTATTTTATAGTGTTTTGTGCGCTAAAATTTATTTTATTTTGTTAGTTAATGATCAAATCATATCCCTATTGAGTTTTCTAAATAATGTGAGAATAATTTAATTACGATACTTGATATAATTTTAAATATATACTTTTTCTGGGAACGATAAATTAAAGGAGTTGAATTTGGTGATTGGAGTTTGATGTGATCAAATGTTTTAGCTTATGAAAGAGTTTATGAGAGAATTCCATATTTGGAAGTTTTGAGAGTCGGTACAACTACTAAAATAGTGGGGAGAGTACACCTACTAAAAATTGTGTGAAAGTGTTCCAAAATTGATATGTGTCAAATTTAGAATTAGTGGAAAGTTGACTTTAATTTAGTTGTTGAAAAGTTTGACTTTTCATCATTATAATGATCTATTTAAGTTGGTCACAACGTTCGTATCTCATCATCTATCAGGATTATGATAAAACCATGATTATAGGTTTATGGTCAATGGGCTTAGAGTTTCATAACCCAACTCGAACTTGTTAGATTCTTCGTTAGATTTTGTAACTTGTTAGAGCCTTGGTTGGACAATGTAACTAATTAGAGTTTTAGTTGGATTGAAAGAGCCCGTACAACTTATATATGACTAGTGTTTTGACACAACACAACAAGTTTCCTAGCATCAAAGCAATAGGCTCTCCCTTTCTATCAACTTGGCCGCCTCGCCCTCTTCTCTATAGAGTTCGACTGCCACCTACCAACCGCCGTCGTACGCCTTCTTAATCACTGTCGCCGCCTCTTGGTATCTTTTTTTTTCTCAAGGCAAAGTTCTTCTAGTTTTTCTAGTGCAATCTAGAAGATGAGCAAATAATCTAGTTGGATTTGACAAGTTCGTGATTTCCGAGGAGATTTGTGGGGACCCGGATGCTAATCATGTTCTTAATCATCATTGGGACTAATTAATCAGTTATACTAAACAGGGTCTAAATTTTTTTTAAAATAATGCGGAACGTAGTGACATAAAAACATATATACATCTCAGTATATAAAAGTACAAGTCCTGTACCACATACATTTATTCAACCAAGGTTTAACATCTAATGTCAAGTGTCCAACCCTATCTCTAATCCAAGTCCGGAGCCTCCACTCTAATCACGATCTCTCTTCATCTTCTCAACCTTGAACATGTCCCACCTGTTGTCATGTACACATACAGACAAGACAACAGCCGGATAACTCCGGTGAGAATAAATTCCAGTATAAATCAACGAAACATGCAATCATATAAACATACATAAAGCATGTAACAGGTATCAGCAATATGTATCAAAATCTGAAACATAACTAATATCAAACTGTCGATAATACTCGTAGCTACACAATTTAGACTAGACTCAATCCTAGCCTAGGGATCCCGGTTTTCAGAAGTTAGCATTCCTATATCGACCAACAGTAATAGAAAAGACTCCAGTTCTATCCACGTCGATAAGGTATCGATCACCAGTAATAGAAAAAGGTCTGATTCTATCCACACCGATATGGTATTGTAGTGACCCGTTCCAGAATCACCTACTAATCAAGAACTAAGCATGCAATTAACCTAATTAACAATAATCAGAGATAACAGCGGAAATAGTCAACAAAAATAATGGTTATACAACCCAATCGAAGTCTAGAATAACTCAAAATAAAAAAATACCCAATACAACCATATCGAATCAAAACAATACCGATAAACCAACCAGCTACTCAACGTCCTCCTCCTGCTCCTCCTGAGCTGTCCAACCTGAGGCCTGCCCCGTGGGAATGGGGTGTCCAAGAATAAACAAAACCGAGGACGTGAGCGATAAGAACGCCCAGTACAAAAGTATGAGTATACAGACCTATATGAAATGCACATGCTATGATCATGATACCGGGGTAGTCAAGAAACAGGAGTCACAAAAGGATCTCAACAATGCTCAGTCTAGAGGCGCCAAGTGGATAGTGCCGCGCGGTACACCTCTGGGTCACTGCATCCACTACAAGACAGACGTGGACCTAAAATGTCCCGGACCACCGAAGCCCTCCCGACCCGTCGGCCACTGTGTACTCTCGGTGTCCATGCGTCCACAAGACAGGGCTGAGCGGCCCCAAGATATAGCTTATCTCGAAAGAGATACAGCTCAACAGTAAAGGCTATCTCGAAGAAGATACGGCTCAACATGAAATGCAACGTGCAGTAATAAACGTGACATAATAGCATGCATCATATGACATATATCAATGCACCACATAATCATGCAACACATATAAGAATGTATACTCAACCAGGATATCTCGGATAGTACTTTCGTACCTCTATCACAGCAAGCCTAGCCTTACGCAACACCGCTAATCAGGTCTAGAACAAGCCTACGCATCAAAAGCATACTCAATCAATACTACCATGCTCGACTAGCAAAACCAGTACTCCCTAGTACTACCAAAGGTTTAGGGTTTACCTTCGTCCGTCGACAGCCCTTTGATGTCGATTGCCTCGAAACTCAGGCGCCGCTACGCTACTACTCCTGGCAGCTCTTAGCTATCGCTCGACCAACAACTACCCTAGAACCTTCCAAATCTCTCACTAAAGACTCAATCTCAAGAAATGGCAATACCAAAATGAGGAATTCGAGCACTATTTATAGGCCATGTTCGGATCCTCCGAACAACACTTCGGAACGTCCGAACGCTACGTGTCCATTGGCTCTTGACAGCTCATGATCGGATCCTCCGATCATACACTTCGGACCGTCCGAACATGCACGTGTCCAGCTGCTCTTGACACCTCATGATCGGATCCACCGAACCTACACTTCGGAACGTCCGAACTCCCACGTGTCGATCAACTCTTGACACCTAATGATCGGATCCATCGAACCCACTTCGGACCTTCCGAACTCTTCGGTGCTTCCGAACCATCTTCGGTCCGTCCGATCATGACTCGGTCAAAATTACACATTAAACCTTCTTAATCACCATTACTCCGTTAATTACCCAATTTGGAATTCGGGCTACTACATTCTCCCCCCCTTAAAAAGATTTCGTCCTCGAAATCAAGTTTAGAGAATGAACAAAACGAAATAACAACATCATTACCCTCAAAATCTAAGGGACAACCCATCACTAGACGCTTGGCTAAAACCGAATGACCCATCGGAGTAGAAACGGAAAGAATGACATCTAGAGAAACATGCGGTAACTTATGACGCTTAACAAATCGTCCTGGTCACCCCAACGACCTACACTTCCCTGACTACTCTCATCACCAAAGTGGTCAGCCATTGCTACAACATAGAATGGGGAAACTAGTAAATTGGTCAACGGAAATCCCAAAACAGAAATCTATATCCCAAAATCGTACGCATGCTCTGATACCATAAATGTAGTGACCCGTTCCAGAATCACCTACTAATCAAGAACTAAGCATGCAATTAACCTAATTAACAATAATCAGAGATAACAGCGGAAATAGTCAACAAAAATAATGGTTATACAACCCAATCGAAGTCTAGAATAACTCAAAATAAAAAAATACCCAATACAACCATATCGAATCAAAACAATACCGATAAACCAACCAGCTACTCAACGTCCTCCTCCTGCTCCTCCTGAGCTGTCCAACCTGAGGCCTGCCCCGTGGGAATGGGGTGTCCAAGAATAAACAAAACCGAGGACGTGAGCGATAAGAACGCCCAGTACAAAAGTATGAGTATACAGACCTATATGAAATGCACATGCTATGATCATGATACCGGGGTAGTCAAGAAACAGGAGTCACAAAAGGATCTCAACAATGCTCAGTCTAGAGGCGCCAAGTGGATAGTGCCGCGCGGTACACCTCTGGGTCACTGCATCCACTACAAGACAGACGTGGACCTAAAATGTCCCGGACCACCGAAGCCCTCCCGACCCGTCGGCCACTGTGTACTCTCGGTGTCCATGCGTCCACAAGACAGGGCTGAGCGGCCCCAAGATATAGCTTATCTCGAAAGAGATACAGCTCAACAGTAAAGGCTATCTCGAAGAAGATACGGCTCAACATGAAATGCAACGTGCAGTAATAAACGTGACATAATAGCATGCATCATATGACATATATCAATGCACCACATAATCATGCAACACATATAAGAATGTATACTCAACCAGGATATCTCGGATAGTACTTTCGTACCTCTATCACAGCAAGCCTAGCCTTACGCAACACCGCTAATCAGGTCTAGAACAAGCCTACGCATCAAAAGCATACTCAATCAATACTACCATGCTCGACTAGCAAAACAAGTACTCCCTAGTACTACCAAAGGTTTAGGGTTTACCTTCGTCCGTCGACAGCCCTTTGATGTCGATTGCCTCGAAACTCAGGCGCCGCTACGCTACTACTCCTGGCAGCTCTTAGCTATCGCTCGACCAACAACTACCCTAGAACCTTCCAAATCTCTCACTAAAGACTCAATCTCAAGAAATGGCAATACCAAAATGAGGAATTCGAGCACTATTTATAGGCCATGTTCGGATCCTCCGAACAACACTTCGGAACGTCCGAACGCTACGTGTCCATTGGCTCTTGACAGCTCATGATCGGATCCTCCGATCATACACTTCGGACCGTCCGAACATGCACGTGTCCAGCTGCTCTTGACACCTCATGATCGGATCCACCGAACCTACACTTCGGAACGTCCGAACTCCCACGTGTCGATCAACTCTTGACACCTAATGATCGGATCCATCGAACCCACTTCGGACCTTCCGAACTCTTCGGTGCTTCCGAACCATCTTCGGTCCGTCCGATCATGACTCGGTCAAAATTACACATTAAACCTTCTTAATCACCATTACTCCGTTAATTACCCAATTTGGAATTCGGGCTACTACAGGTATCGATCACCAGTAATAGAAGGAACTCTCATTCTATCCACACCGATATACTATCGATCACCAGTAATAGAAGAAGCTCCAATTCTATCCACACCGATACGATATCAATCAACAGTAATAGAAGAAACCCAAATTCTATTCACATCGATAGCCAATCCTCCGGTGACAGACTTTGGCTCTATCGCCAATACACTATCCTGTAACATCGTGCAATGTACCCGTGGCGATCCCGCCACTATCAGGCACTTCTGTTACAAGATTACTCAACTAATACCTGCTGTCTATATATCAAGAGAACAAGTAATCTGATACCTGCTATCTATATATCAAGAGAACAAGTATATCAATCAAATACATGCAAATATCAATGCAATAAAATAAAGTATGTGATTTAGGGAAACTCAAGTCTAAATCGACTCAAGTCGATCTCCCAATACCACATTGACTTATACCTGTATCTTCTCGCTCAGAAGAAGAAGAAGTCCCGAATCTACCTCAGTCCATTCCCAATCTTGTAATAACAATACTGAACAGACACAATATCAGTATATAACTCCATTCAAAACCTGTTCTGATCAGTATTCAAATCACAATATAATCTGATCACTGTCAATCGACATACGGTATCATAATACAATTTAAATTAATACCGAATCTGATCAATGTCAATCAACTGATGTTTCGACGGCATAACAATACTGTCTTGATAACCCCGTCAGTCCAAACATCACATATATAATACCAGTACTCATAATCAATATCGATAACAGTCATAATCTCAATATCTGATATGAAATCTCAGTCAAATCGATTCCAAAAGTCATAACAATTACATAACCAGTCTGTTCTTTAATCTGACTTCAATTATACGATGTCGACTATATCAAGAACATCATATATGACTTCTATTCAATTCTGACCATAGCATTATTTCAAAACATGTCAGAATGTAACAAAACTTACGTCCAGTCGTAGCCTGCGTCGATAGGAATACACTACTGAAGTCGGATTTAAAATCTAACAGTTGGAATTTGCACAATCGCAAATCTACGATTCACGGATGGAGAATTCTTCCAGCGTCTCCTTTCGATTCCCTTTTCTTGTTGTATTATTCTGAATTGTAATATATATATATATATATATATATATATGCGCGCATATGCGCATATGCGCGCATATGCCACAAAACTACTCGCGCATATGCGCGCATCTACCCGCGCATATGCGCCGAAGGTTCTGGGCATGTCGCGCATATGCGCCAAAGCTTCTGTAATTTTCGCGCATATGCGCCGCTACCTGTCGCGCATGTGCGCCAAGCCTTTCTGAGAGATGTTCGGCCGAACATCTCGGCTTATAATGTAATGCTATAATCTCAATCATGTCAATTGATCAATAAATCATTCCAGATTTAAATTACGGTAATTATACCCAAATCATTTCAGATTACGGTAATTAAATTCTTGGGCCTTACAAGATTCAAGTTGATTTGTTCGTAGGGAGATACAAGAAGAGTTTTCTCTATTTAAAAACTAGAATAGTTGGAGTTAAATTGATTATCACTTCCAGGTAAAATTTAATAAACATCGTATGTTTTTGTAATCCATAAGACATCCAAAATATTTTGTACGATAAAATAAAATTTTAAATTTTGTTGTACCTAGATGTGAGAGAACGATACACCAATAGTTGTGTCAGAACATCATGTTCTCTTTTAACATATGGATTTTTAATGTTTATTTTATTTCATGTTGAGTTTTTTTTTTCTAACCGCATATGAATAATTTTGAAAAAAAATGGCAGCACCATAAAAATTATTCTTCAGAACGAAAAAAAGGTGAATATTTTTGTTCGGCCTAAAATCATTCAAGGAGCGTGTAGGGGCAGTCGCTGCTAAGAGTAGGTCTCTTGTGAGACGGTCTCACGAATATTTACCTGCGAGACGGGTCAATCCTATCGATATTCACCATAAAAAGTATTACTCTTAGCATAAAAAAGTAATATTTTTTCATGAATGATCCAAATAAGATATCCGTCTCATAAAATACGACCTGTGAGATCGTCTCACACAAGTTTTTGCCTACTGCTAAACTTGGCAGCTACGACCACCCAGTATTTCATTTTTTAAAAAATAAGGTTCTAATAGTGTTGTTCTCATACACTGCCATAAAGGGGTTTCCTGAAAGAGTCGGACAGCTTGCGGTGCAAGGACTAGGATTGCCCAAATTATTTAGGGCAACGCTTATCCCACGAGATCAAGGTTGTTTTTGTCGGGGCAATTTTATAATTTTATAATTATTTTTAGTTAAATTAAATTTTATTAAATATTGAATAATTTACCCTTAAATTATATTAAATATTGAATAATTTACCCTTAAATTAAATTTTAGTAAAATTATTAATATTTTCTTATAAAATAAGTAATTAGAAAGTAATTTTAATTATTTATAATAAAATGAATTTTACAACAAATTAATTATTAATAAATTAATTGGAAACTAAATATGGATTAGATTTAATTTATTAATTTATTTAACAGTTGTGTAAGTTAGTGATAAATATAAAAGCTACGTGATTGAGTCAATTAATTATATTTATTTAACAGTTGTGTAAGTTAGTGATAAATATAAAAGCTACGTGATTGAGTCAATTAATTATATTTATTTAATTATTTGATGATAATATATGATATTATATGCATGAATGATGATCGAGAACCATGACCAATGTGCCATATGTATGATAGAATATTTACTGTTTTTGTTTTATTAATATTTGATATTATAAAAATAGGTCTAGTTCATGATCAATTTTTACCCTATGACATGTATTTTTTTTATGTTTCTTTTAAATTTAAATTTAAATTATTATAATTAGTGAGTGATCAAAACTGAAAGATAATGAATGGGCCAGATGATAAAGATTTTAAGAATGAGGCAAGTAAAAAATTGGAAACTCGTGTAATAAAATTGCATTTACATCTCTGCATTTACCTAGATTTTGGGCTTAGATTCATGTTTGACTCACACGGATCGAATAATATTGGTGATCGGTCATCCTTATGATGATTATTTATGATATATGAGATATATAATATTATATATATGTGTGTTATTATTATAACATGTGCATTAATCCGACAAACATACAAACCAACATGATACTAAATTTTAAATTAATAATGAGACAAATTTTCAAAATTAAAATATCTCATTGTGAATATAATTCAAAATTTATATCAAATAATAAAAAAATTAAAAATAATTTAAATTTTTCTTGTCTTTCATCTATGGTGGTTGCATGATGAACGCTACTTATGATCAATTCCGATTCATATTATTTGGGAAGCCAAGTTGTCGGAAAGTTGTAACTTCCACTAATATATGTGATGTGAGTTGGATATAACACACATGACTTCGGCTCATACTATTGGCGGAATTCATGGCGACTGCACATTACGATTCGACATTGATGAGTTAGTTTGAACGTGAAGATAAATGACATCTTATTGGGTTCTTTTAAAACATGAGAAAAATTACATGGGAGTTTCATGGGGATGCATTTGGCATCCTTTTGTAAATTATGATTGACTAGTATTATTCGGAATTATAATTGGCTTATTGAGCCTCACATAATCACTAAAGAAATGTGAATAAAATGCTAAAATAATGAGAGGGAAATTTATAAAATTAAAGTCCGTATTTTATATCTCATTATAAAATATTATTTAAAAATGTTAGAAATGCTTACATGTTTTATCCTCGGTATATAAATTTTTGACATGATTTCTAGTAATTTTTTATCCACAATACTCGGTCAAAACAAACTCATTGGTCCTAACTATTCAAACTAGCTAAGAAATTTATAAATTTTTATAGAGCGGAGAAGATCTCAAATAATATACTTTCTAAAGCTTCTCCAAAGGAGGTGTCTGCTAATGTCTGTCATGCTGAACTGCTAATCTTGAGAAATGACGGGACCATGATCTGTAAGCTAAGTGTTATATGTTCCCTTCCATGTCAAATGAACTGCAAAGGCAGTTCTAGGAATCGGTAAATGCTGCTGAAATCTACTTGCATCTACGATAGTCGCATTGAGCACAAATTCGGTGCATGAGCATGGTGTGAGCATGATTGATCTCATTGAGAATTTGAGAGGCCTGGACTTGGTGATCCAAAACAATCTATCGACAGAAATCTTTTGTTGTCTCTCTCTTCCTCGTTTGACAATTTGTGGTGAACTTTAATATGAACAAGCTAGAGGCAACCCTTGAAGAGTTGGTCAACATGCTTATTACATATGAAGTCACTATGAATAAATAAAGCATAATTTTCTTGTTGGTTCTTTGTCTGGCACGAAGAAGGTAATGCACAAAAAAGAAGAAAATTTCTAGTCCTATGAAGAAAAATAGTCCCGACTAGAAATTTGTTTTAGGAGACTATAACTGACGGTCAAATTTAGAATTCACGTCCCTTGAATATTTAGATGTTAGATTTTATCATTTTCACACAAATCGGTGCATTTTCGCACCTGGCACGCCCGCAACCCCAAATATTGTGCAAACATATTTTTGGCACGCCCAGTGGGACTACACTATGCCGCCAAGAAGAAAGGAAAACGTCAGTCAGGAGAGCGGAGAGTTTCTGGCTAACCAAGAGGGAACTCAGGTGCCCCAGCCAGAGCAACAGGTTGTTGAACCACATGTTGAACAAGTGGATCTACAGATTCCTACTACGTACGATCAACTCTCGAACAGGGTGATGGAAGAATTGACTGCTATAAAGATTGAGGAGATCTCACTGGCCTTGTCTAAGGCAATGGCTGACTGTTTGAAGACCATTTTGATTAAACCGAGTCAGTCTCTTCGAGGAGAGCAAAATACCACTGTGAAAGAGGCTGATCAGGGAAGCAACCAAGTTCATGAATCTGATCAGGGAGTAGGAAACTTAAGGGCTGGCGATCCTCGCCGCCTGGAGTTTACTCTCCCAAATCATCCAGAAAGAAGCTATAGTCCACCTCACAAGAGAGAAGAAACCATAGGAGGAAGATCCCAGCCATATCCACGTGCTCATGGAGTGGGGAGTTCGAAACAACCACTTACTCAAGTGTACAGCGTGACAAATCCTCTATACCAACCAGGAGCTTATGATGATATATCGCACATGGATTATCAAGGAGTGGATGGGGGCTTCCCAGGAGGTAATATTGGTTTAAATGCATGGTTTCAAGCTCGGGGGGCATATTACTACCATCACCAACTCCCCGCTCGGAACATGCATGGGATTGATCCAGAAATGGTGAGGGAGGCTGTTCAAGAGCTATATAGGCCAGCCTTGAAACAGGTTGGCCGCCCAGAGTTCCACAAACCCTATCCAGACTACATAGACATGAATAACCCGTACCCAAGGGGTTATAGAGTTCATGATTTCAGTTTATTCTCCGGGGAGGATGGCCAGTCCAGTATGGAACACATAGCCAGATTCACCATCCAGTGCGGGGAATTAGCCAACTTGGAGAACTTCAACAATCTAAAGTTGCGGCTATTCCCAAATTCCCTCACTGGAACTGCATTCGCTTGGTATGCCTCACTCCCCAGAAATTCAGTGATGAGTTGGCAAGAGATGGAAAGAAAATTTCACATTCAATTCTATAGAACAGAGCCAGAAGTGTGCATTGTCGACTTATCTAGAGTTACTCAAAAGAAAGGAGAGTCTGTGGAATATTTCATAGACAGGTTCAAGAAGATAAAGAATAGGTGCAAGGTATTCCTGCCTGAGACCGAATTCGTGAAGATGGCACAAAAGGGGCTGGATTTTGAATTGAGAAAGAAATTTCAGGGAATGGAGTTCAGGGATTTCTTCGAGCTAGCTGCCAAAGTGGCTGAATACGAAGAACTATTGCGGGAAGAGTTGTACAAGAAGAAAACTGCTATGTGATCTTATTATCAGGAGGTGGAAGATGTGGCATTGGCAGAGATTCGGTCAGGTGGTTCTTGCACAGTTCCTTTACTAAAAAAGAAGCCAACAGAACCTGAAAAGAAGAACAGCTCCCAACTCCCCAAAGACATGCATTATACATTTGATGTGTCAAAGACCGAAGAAGTTTCGATTTCTTGGTAAAAGAAAAATTCATCACATTCCCACTTGATCACAGGATGCCACCTACGGAAGAGTTGAAGGGACGAGAGTATTGTAAATACTACAACTCCTATAATCATGCCGCCAAATCTTGTTGGGCGTTCAAGAACGTTTTGCAGGATAGAATTAACAAGGGAGTTGTGAAATTACCTAACAAACAAGAGTCTATGGCGGTGGATGATGATCCTTTTCCTCCAGTGGCTTTGGTTAATGTGAATGTGACAGATTTGAGGGATCTTCTCAATGAAAAAAGAAGCCGATCCTTTTACAGTGAAAGATCGAGTAATCAAGAAATAATGGATTCCAAAGGGTCAATTGTTTGAAGCTCAAGGAAGGCATAGTGTCGATCGAATGCGAACAGTTCAGCAGCGTTTCCCTAGAAATGTTTGTGAATCCACGGCCTATCGGCCGAGAAACCAACATTTCCTTGAAAGGCCAGTGCTTGAGAATCAAAAGTTCAGAGGGGAATCATATTGTGATCAGCACCAGAGATACTCAGACAGGAGAAACATACGTAGAGTTGAGTCACGAAAGGTGGAAACCCGAAAAATATCAAATGATCAGGGCATGGAGCGGCGTGCATATGAAATCTCAAAAGGAAAATTTATTGAGAGCCGGAGAGCAAAGCCAAGATACGTCCTTCCAGCCAGAGGGGAGTTCAGTGAGTCTTGGAGAGTGGCCCAACACAAAAAAGTTCCCTAGACCACCGACTAGGACTCAAAAGAGACGCTTGTTGAGAGAAAGAGCTATTGCAAGAAGAGAGGAGTCCGCTAAGTTGAGAAATGAACTCACAATTGATGTTCCAGTCTCCAGGGAGCCAGTGGGGAGTAAATCTAAGTTTGGAAGATCGGATACTGAAGATAAGTTTGTGGAAGATGATGATGATTTGTTAAGCGAAGAGTATGATCAAGCAAGAAAAACAATTAATTTTCACGTTGGAGAATTTCACATCACCGTGGACTGTGCCACAGGAGTAATGATACTACCCGAGAGATTTAAAATGATGGAAGAAGAGAATGGGGAGTTGATGCCCCAAGAATCAGTGCAAAAGAAATAGCATGCAGGTAAACTCCCTGAAGGGAGTTCAAGAGTGATTATCAAGGAAGATCACCCGAATAAGCTTAAACAAGTGATACTTGAAAAGCCTACACTGGCCATGACCAAGCACATAAGGCCGTTGTACATCAAAACCCACTTGAATGGGAAGCCAGTGTCTAGGGTGTTGATTGACAATGGCTCAGCTGTAAATGTTCTTCCAGTAAGAATGTTGAAAAGTCTGGGCAAAAATGAAGAAGACTTGATTCCTTCGGAAGTTTCAGTTGCTGCATTTACAGGGGAAACCACCAAGACCATTGGGGTATTCCCCGCTGATGTTACTGTGGGGAGTATGTCATCGTTATGTGCATTTTTCGTGGTAAACTCCTCTGCCAACTTCCAAGCGTTGTTAGGCAGAGATTGGATCAATGCAAACCAGTGCATACCATCCTCAATGCACCAACTGTTATTATTTTGGAAAGGGGATGATGTAGAGGCTGTAGAAGCTGATGGACAGCCGTTTCAAACAAGTGCAAGTGCAATTGAGGCTAGATATTACAATGGGGATTTTGGGCCCATCAAATCCGTAGCAATAACAAGAAAGAAAATCCACTGTACATGCAAACACCAACTCCAAGCTCGGTGTTGGAAAGAATCCTCAAACTTACTGTTATCGTGCCGTCTAGGCCGATAATTCAGCCGCTGATTGAGGAGATTGATGATTGATTCGAACCAAAAATAAAAAGAGGTAGCTGCAACCTCTATATGGAAGGCACATGTGCAGCAAGTACTGGACAAACTAAAGGAAGAGGAAGCATGGGCCACTCATGGAACTAAAGTTGTCCAAGAAGAAGAATACGAAGATGATGAGCTCCAAGTCGATGAGTTGTTGATGGCGCCATCTCAAATGGAAGATTGCCAACATGAAGTTCCAGACCCATTGGAAGAGATTAACTTGGGGGAGCTTGAGAATCCAAAAGTGGTATGTGTGAGTAAGCTACTTGAAGAGCAGTTGAAGCAAGACTTGATCAGAATGTTAAAGGAATACAAAGATTGTTTTGCATGGAGTTATGATGACATGCCAGGATTGGACCGAAAATTGGTCGAACACCGACTTCCACTCAAAGAAGGTTTCAAACCATTTCAACAGTCATCTCGTCGCATGTCAAAAGAAGTTGAAATGAAAGTGAAAGAGGAAGTTGAGAAATTGTTAAAGGCCAAGTTTATAAAAACAATCAGATATACCGAATGGCTTTCGAACATTGTGCCAGTCATGAAAAAGAATGGCAAGGTCAGAATATGCATCGAATTCCAAGACTTGAACTGTGCAACTCCCAAAGATGTATATGTGATGCCGATACCTGATATGTTGATCGATTCAGTGGCTAGACATGAGTTATTGTCTTTCATGGACGGGTTCTCGGGCTACAACCAGATCAAAATAGCAGAGACTGACACTCACAAAACAGCATTCAGATGCCCGGGAGATGTTGGTACGTTTGAATGGCTTGTTATGCCATTCGGGCTAAAGAACGTAGGGGCCACGTCTCAAAGAGCTATGAACTCGATCTTTCATGACATGATAGGGCATCATATTGAAGTATATATAGATGATATCATTGTGAAGTCTAAACAAGCTGCTGGTCACATTGAACACTTGAGGAAGAGTTTTCAAAGAATGAGGCAACATGAGTTGAAGTTAAATCCATTGAAATGTGCCTTTGGCGTGAAAACATGAAACTTTTTGGGACTTCTGGTGCATCAGAGGGGAGTTGAAGTGGATAAAAACAAAGCCAAAGCCATTATGGAAGCAAATCCGCCTAGAAACAAGAAAGAGTTGCAATGCTTCCTTGGGCAAGTGAATTACTTGAGGCGTTTTATTTCTAACCTTGCAGGAAAGTCAAAGGAGTTTTCACAGCTGTTGAAGCTCAAAGACAGCGGGGAGTTCAAATGGGAAGAGTCGCATCAGAAAGCTTTTGATGTGATCAAGAGATATCTATCTAACCCGCCTGTTCTGATGCCTCCCAGTAACAGAGCCATGAAGTAGGCCTTGAGGCCACTTAGAATACGACAGGAAAGAGCACAACGAGCGGGGAGTTGAGCTCACCGAGCGGACGAGTAATAAAAGAAGAACAGAAGAGAACAAGGGCACTATGCAAACCCCAAGAGGACCTAGAAGTTTACTTTGGAAGAAAAATAGGCTAACCAGCCATTTTTTAATGTTTTTAGCTCATGTTGTGAAATTTTGTTTGAAGTAGACCTTAGGGTCACTAATGTAAATATTTTTTGGTTATGATTCGAGAAACGAGAAAGATTCAATTAAAGTTGGCCAGAAGGCCACTTTTATCATATTGGATTCATTTTGTTTCGATAAGGATTCCGGGGAGGAAATAATTGCGAGCGGGGAGTTTTAAGCCAACATATTGGTTTATGGAAAAGAATGAGATTATTTGGAGTGGAGTATAAGAATCAACAGAGAACTTCTCCCCCAACCAACCTCCAACATCAAATTCAACTCATTTTCATCACACCTCCTTTTCATCCAACAATCACAACATCAAACCAACAGTCAACAAATAAGAAGCGGAGCCACCGCATGCAAGAACATCAAGTAAACGTGTATGCGGGAAAGTGGTCCGACTGAAGTGCAAATGCATATACGTGTATGAGGGAAAGGGGTCCGACTGAAGTGCAAATGCATATACGTGTATGCGGGAAAGGGGTCCAACTGAAATGCAAATGCATATACGTGTATGTGTGGGAAAGGGATCCGACTGAAGTGCAATGCATAATGTTAGGGGCAAGGGAATCGTCTTGAGTGGATGTAGCATGTAAGAGCACATAAGATCACATAATAGTTTTGAGAGTTACCTGTGTTTCAAGAAGCCCAAAATGATACCAAAGCTTAAGTGTCGAATGCACTAGAGAACTGAGGCCAATCCATGGTCAACTCTCAATCTGGTATTACCTGTGAAGAGCGAACCACATATACAACAACATGATACATTCTTGTTCTTTTCACCGCCTGTGGAAATGGCACCAGAGGTAAATGTAGAGCCAGTAGATGGGTCTGGATTAACATATATTATGCAAGACGTCGGTCTCCGTTGATGCACACAAAATAGCCAAGCAATGGTAACCACGGCACACCCACAAGACAAAGGCTAGTGTATAGCCAAGCGACCCCCAAATTCATAACTCCCCCAAAAGTACCACATAAAGGAGTAAAGAAAGACAACTCAAACGAGTCGTACAAATAAGAACAATCATTTATCCTACAATTCTCGGAGAAGAGACAAGGCAAGACAAGACCTTTTGTACAAGAATTCACGCTCAATCCTCGCACACCTCAAGACTTCACACATCTCAAGACGGGAATAATGAAATGCAACTCCAACCAAGGCAATAAGTAATCATCAGGTAATTTTTGTTGCTGAAATTTGTGCATAGATACAAATAGCATGGCAACCAATTTTGCAGACAAACATGGAGCCAAGAAATACGGAGTAAAATTCAAGAAAAGGAAAAAGAATACCCAAGGCAGTAGAGGATAAAGTCAGCTCCGCAAAGGCCGGTGCGATCCCTGGTGAAATTGACGTAGGAACAGATTGCCCGGAAAGAACAACGACGGCCGGGATGGTGTCCAGAAAATGCCACGGCCGTCCTCGAGTAGTGACCCAAATCGAGAAGGGCGGTCGTCCCTGTGGAAGAGGCGCCTGTTGAAGACCTAGATGCGACGGCGGAGGAATCGTGACCTACAGCTGAGATAGCGAACGCGCCGGGAGGAAAGTCGGAGGCGGCAGCTGGTATAGAAAGGGAACGTTCGATTCAGATCGGCGCGCTGGAGAATGTTCTTGAGCCATTATCGACTCCGCGGCGACCACAGCGTAGGGGGAACGAGGGCAAGGGAAAGGCGAACAGACTCCAAGAGATAACAACTTCCGATGACAGCAGGGAGTGAAGTTGGACGCGCCGAAGAAGATCTTTGAGCCATCGTTAAATCTTCGACAACAACGGCGTGAGGGAAACGATGGCGAAGGAGGGGTGAACGGGTTCAAAGAAAAAATAATTTTCCAGCGGCAGCGGGGAATGATGAGCAACAGCGCTGTGCGGGAAGAAGAGACAGAGCCAAAGAATAGGGATTTGAATATGAGAGGAAACTGGGCGTGAAGAAATCCAACGGAGAATTGGGCTCGACCCAATTTTACTAGCCCACTTCACGATAAATGCTTGCGGGCCGTTTCAAATGAATGAATTAAATATGGCTACGTACAAGCATTTTGGCCCACGGGCCAATGCTTGCGGGGGGCGATTGTTTGGGCTAAAAATAATTAAATATGGAAGTCCAATTTAATGTTGAAACCCAATTAAATTATATAAGCACATAACAGATTAATTCTTATCAATTCAAACCGATCACAACGTGGGAAGAAAGAAATGAAGATCGTGCAAAAGTAGTGGGAAAGATCATGGGCTCATGGGGGAGTGGAGAATCGGCAAACGCTTCAGAGACGCACAACTACACAGACAAAAATTCTGCAAAAATCTCTCTGCTAAATTTACAATCTTCAAGCAATAGTTTTTCAAGCTTCCAGTATATTTCTAGCATTTACGTCTTCTCATTCTAGATTTCAGCAACAAGTTATTATATTTTTTAAGTTTTGATGAATTCCTACAGTTTTGTAAATTCAAAATTATGTCAGGGGTTTATTCGTATCGATTCACAATAGTTTTCTTTATTTTGGCATGACATTTGTTTTAAGAGACTATAACTGACGGTCGAATTTAGAATTCACGTCGCTTGAATATTTAGAAGTTAGATTTTATCATTTTCACACAAATCGGTGCATTTTCGCACTTGGCACGTCCGCAACACCAAATATTGTGCAACAAGTTGATACCATAAATATATAAATCAAAACATTGATTTAATATTTTTGTAACTAAATTTTTAAAATTAGGTGTCAAACATGTATAATAAGTCTTGATATTAAATATATAATCTTAAAAACGAACTGAGGACCAAATTTATTTACATGGATAGTTGACAACTACCTAATACACAACATATAAATTATTGTAAATAAATTCCATATAATCGCTCTTTACATTCAAATTTATTAAACATAAAAAAGCAAAATCTATATGCTGAAAAATTCAAATAAATTTCCTTGGATCAGTAATATTGATCCTCCAATGCTCATCTTTCGTCCCACTCTCAATAGCTTTCTTTCTGTCCCACTCCAGATGAATCTTCCTCTGTTCCGACAGCCCACAAACGCGCCTTAAACCATCGTCCATGGTGTCATAAACCCTCCACCACCGCGCATGCGCGACGTCGCTAGCGTACACGCGCTGATCAGGGATATCCCAGTTACAATCATAGTCCCTATAGCACAACCATGGCTTCAACCCTAGGTAATGTATGGAATACAACATCGGAGGATCCGAACCGAACAACTGGTTCTTAACACTAGCCTCGGTGGTGGAATTGGACCAGAAGTTCTTCAGAAAGTTGACCCTCCTCGGAAACCTATGCCACCACACGAAAACCTCGTTCAAGAAACCCTGATCGCCGCCGTTGTAGGAGATGATCTCTTTCCTACGGGCCATTAACAGGCGGAACGTGCAGTTCGACGGCTCGATCACCATTATACCGGAGTTAAAGATGGATCCATCGTTGCCCGTGGCGGACATCTGAGGGAAGTTGAAGAGGACGTCCAAATTACGTAGAACGATGATGTCCGAGTCGATAAAGACGATCTTGTCGTACTCGGTTAGCAGCCATAATCTGAACTTGCTGTAGTTGTATTCATTGTAAGAGTTCTTTTTGGCATGCGGGTTTCGGATCCGTTTGATGATTCGAAGCTGCCACCCTGCTCGGGAGAGGGCGTCACGCTTGGGTTTGGATATGGAGCTGTCTAAGAGAAGGATGAGATCGCGGTCGGTTCGGGTTTGGAGGAGGGTTTGAGCTAGTGTTATGGCGCCACAGACGTAGGTCTCCGAGGAATGGAGAAGACTGGCGTAGGCTTCTCGTTTCGGTGTATTTTTGGAGCCTCGATTTCGGAAACATCGAAAACTTTGTCGACCCCTGTGATTTAATTTCCATGCAACAATTAAATACATATTAAATTATATATATTCAAATAGTCACAATCAAATTTAATCTAAAATTAATGAATTAAGCTATAGAATTTGTTACTTTCTTTGTGAATCAGCACATCAATTTAATAACATATTATTTGAATAAAATTTCAATTTTTTTGTTGATTTCAAAATGGGAAAGTAATAAAATTGATAAATTAGCCTACATAGAATCATTTAGTCAAATTTTGGTTTTAATAAAATAATTTGACTAATTTTGCTTGTTTAATCCTTTTTTCTATCAAAATGTTGACATAGCATTGTGTATTTCATGAATATGTGATATCAACAATAATCGACGTTATGTCATCAATATCTGATGCAACATTCCGGAAAAAAAGACTAAAAGCAAATCAATTAAGTTATTGTACTAAGGCTAAATTTTGATTAATCAGATGACCAAACCCTAACAAATATCATAGGATGATAAAGATTATTACAAGAAACCAATTGGACAAAACCTCACATTTTAATAGCTTCAAACATTTTGAAATTTATACTAATTTATTAGGTGTGAAATCTCAAGATAACTATTTTTTTATAACAGATTTTTCCATTTTCCCCCTAAAAATACCCCTCCTCTATAATAGATTTATTATTATGAAAAATAAAATATAATGAAACAACATTTAATTGGAAAATTTATCACTAAGTATTACAAGGTTAATATAACTAAGTACTAATATGCAACAAGTATTTGTTGGTATTTAATGAAAATTTAGTACAAAACGCATAAATTATAATTTTAGGTTGTGTCTGGATGATATGATTTAGATTTGAAGAATGATTTGAAAAAACTTCATGTTGCGATGAATTCGAAATCCACCACAATAAATCAAAAAAATAGTTGGGATTTGAAATGGATAATCAAATGGAATTCAAACAAACCGAAAAAATTGTTATGATCATGAACTAGAAATTATTGATTTTAAATACATCAATCCAAACATAACATAATCGACTGCGAAAATATATTTATTTGTTAGGTTTATGAGTCAAGATTAAATTTTTTTGGTTGCTCACTTGGGTCCCATCATTGTTGATTTTAATCATGAAAATCAAACATTTGTTACCAAAATATGGTCTCTTGAAAATGAAATTTTAGCAATAAAATAATACCAAAATATGCAAATTTGTCTTATACTACTTAACCTCATGTGTAATTTCTCAAAAAAAAAATATATATATGAGGTTTGTTTGGTGTTCTAACTATTTTATTTAAAAGGAGGTGGTGGGTGTAGCTAACGAGCAATTTTTTCAATGGAGTGACGGCTTGGAAGCAACAATATTTTTGTTTATTTCTTTTTATTTTTTATTACGAAAAAATGTTGTTTTTACATGAATAAATAAACAATTTATTTTTTAGAAAAAAAAATTTTGATTACACTAATGGATATATATAAGTAAATTATATTAATAAATATTGAAAAACATAAATCAAATATAGTTTATTAAAATAATAAAATTCAAAATACGTTGATATTTATGAAATGTTGTCAAAGATTATAATTTACAAATTAGTTTTGATAAAAGAAATCTAATAATAAAGACATCTAAATAATAATAATAATAATAATAATAATAATAATAATAATAATAATAATAATAATAAATAATAATAATAATAAATAATAATAATAAGATGCACTATAAATAAAGTATGGTAAAAGGTTGAATATTGGTTAAATAGAATGAGGAAAATATAAAAAATCAAAGACAGAAACAAGCCAAAGAAACACAATGAATCTATTTCTGTTTATTGTAAATCAGTTCCAAACATGAAATTTTAATCCCTTTTCTTTAAAAGCAAAAAACAAGAAAAAAAAATATTTTAAAAATTGGTGAAATGTTATTTCACCTATAATTAAACTTACATATGTCAAATAGGATGAAAAAAATAATAATAATAATAATAAAAATAAATAGTTCACATACCTTTTCCCCACAATGGCAATGCCAGATTGCAAGATCCAACAGGCAATGCAACCTTCTGCTGCAGCCTCTCCATCTCCACCCTATAATGCCACCACTTCCCTTCCCTTCTCACCAAATCGTCGCACCGGAAAAGCTCTATCATCGGCCTGCATTCGCTCAGAAATACGACGTCCATCTTCCCATTCTTGTCCCATGTCCCTCTCTTTACTGCCAAGTTTGCTGTCAAAAGGTGCACTTGGAGCCTAAACACATCCCTTTGATCCGAAACATTGCAAGGCAACTTGGCCAGTATCATGTCCATGTGGCCGTGCTTCTCGAACTCGGGCATTGGTATCTCGGGGCACCAGGGGCCATCGATCTCTTCTTCTTCATCTATCCATTCAGGGAACAAGTCCTTCCATTCGAACTTCTTCGAAACTCTCTGAAACCTAATCGGAACCATCTCCCCATGCGTCTTCCATTCGGAAACATTTTCGCCGTCCATGTTTACCATTCCTACCTTCATCCCTTTCCGGATTTCGCTCAAGAAACTCGGTCTTTCCCTCGTGATCATCTCCCTTGGAGGCTTTAATTGGCTTGCCTCATCGTTCTCTTCCAGCATAGATTTCATCTTAATCCTATTCTCCATCTAATAAACACATTATTGATCAGAAAACAAGAAAAAAAATTGGTTTTTTCTTTTTCTTTTCAAATCAAAAATATATATAAGTGTAAAATACACATATTTGAGCTCACCTCACCTCATGATGGCACTTCTGCAACGAACATCTAACTCGAGAAGCCGAAGTTAGGTGGTCGTTGTAATCCGCGGAAGAAGGGCAGAGTTGAAGGATTACATAAAGAAGCAAGAAAAATGCCAAGAAAAAAAGGTTGATTCTGATAACCAGAGCTTTGGTAAAAGTGGCCTTGGTCATCTTCTTGAAGGCCATATATCCTTTCTGAAGAAAAATGTACTCTATGCTACTGAAATATATGGATTCGTTCTAATTTATTCACAAATAGGAAATCTGTGATCAAACTTGTAATTTGTTAAAAGTGCAAAAGTTTTGAGTTTTTCTTGCCTTGCGGACAAAAGGGTGGGAGCAGACTAGAGTTTACTTGTTTGACATATATATGGTGCAGCTGTAGGTTTTATATTATATCAGAAGTTTGCTTACTTCGTTAACTGGTTGATTTTATATATTTTTTCTTCTCTTTTTTTTTTAATTAACATTTTAGTGTGATTTTTAATCATTTTTATCTGAATTCTAATTACATGAGACTGCAGACATCAACATTATATTAGTGCCACATTGGTGCTTTATTAACTTCACGTCGGAAAAAAAATTTTAATAGAAAAAAGAAAAAAAAAAAAAACAAGATACATAGTAAGACTGAAAATGGGAAAATTGCAATTTTATTCATGTGAGTTGATATGTTTTTTTGTTTTAGTCATATAATTTGTCAATATTTGGTTTCATCGGCTAACTTGGATTACTTTTTTGTTTTGATCCCTTCTTTTTTTTACCTGAAACAAATAAATCTATTGAATATTGTTTATTTGGAACATGTATATACCCACTTACATGGCTCATATATCAAAAATAGAATATATATTATACATATTAAAATATATTTAAGCAAAAATAAAGAGAAACAGCAAGCTTTTTTCCTCCTGTTTTGAAACATTTGGTGCCGTTTTGCTTTAATTTTTCTTTTATTTTTTTAGATTTTATTTTGACGTGTATAACATGAGTTCAGTCTTGCTACATGAGTTATCTAGAAGAGCATCGATATCAGATAAACAATTTTCGAATAAGTTAGTGGATTTTGGCCAAAAAGGACCAAAACAATACAAAATTAAAATTTTTGGATGAAAACCAAACATTGACTAATTACAAGATCATTAAAACCCAATATAGGCCAAGTTACAGGATTAAAATTGTAATTTTCCCACTTAAATTTGACAACAGAGAAAACCAAATCACAAAAAAAGAAATATAAAATATCTAAGTTATGAAGCAGCTTCATGTCGTAAAAAAAGGAATTTAGCATAAAAAAATCAAAGAAAACGTACTAACACTGAAATTTGATAACATTGAAAACCAAACCATAAAACGAAAAATACAAAATACCAAAATAATAAAAATAATAATACATGGTCATTTTAAGTAAACAGCCAAAAGTACTTATTAAAAATTATCTAAATTTTTTTAGCGTCTCCCCGATAATTAAATCGATCCGACGTTGTAAAAATATTATAGTAGTAGACTCTTATAATTAACGTTTATCGTTGTGACGAATACACCCTTTTGAAGTGAAACTTGAAATTTTAATAGAATTAAAAATAAAATTCAAAATTATGTCTAACTAATTATCTTTTTGCAAGATTACTTGTGATTTGTTTGAATATATGCTGCCCACAAATTCATCTTTGCAAGAAAATGAGTCATTAAGATTTCTTTGTTTTGGCTTTTCTTGCTGGCCTGGTTGTCATGGGTATACGCTTTGGGGGAAAAAGTGCATTTCAAGAATCTAATATTGTTAATTACGACGGTCTCATGAATATTTTTCTGTGAGACGGGTCAGTCCTACCGATATTCAACATTAAAAAGTAATACTTTTTCATGGATGACCCAAATAAGAGATCTGTCTCACAAAATACGAATCGTGAGACCGTCTCATACAAGTTTTTGCCATTTTATAATTTGAAAAATCTAAATGTGACGAATTAATATAAACTAGCTCAAACATAAACTTTGAAACAAAAAAATCACAATGAGATAATTTACACGTTAATATATATCACGTGGCAAGATTCACTAGGTCGTTTTAGACATTTTTAAATCAAATAAAAAATAAGAGTTGAAATCTTATTTGATCATATATATATATATATATATATATATATATATATATATATATATATATATATCCACCTATGAGAGAAAAATAATATTTCTTTGTCCTTAAACTTGCATGTTTTTTATTTGTAGTCCTATTGTGTATCAATTTATCAGTCCACCAATTTACAGATTTTTTCAATTTCAATTATTTTTCACAAAAATATGATTTTTCAACTATTTTTTTCTATTATCGAAGGACTTGAAGAACTTATTACAAACATGGGAAGCTCTGTGCGACATATTGTCTGAGAAGATATTAGTAAAGGTCATCAAATACATGATTATTGATAGTTAAACATTCATTTACTTGACCAATTCGAACACTCGTTTGGAATAATTGTCTTTTGTCTTACATTATACACACACACACACACACACACACACACACATATATATATATATATATATATATATATATATATATATATATATATATATATATATATATATATGTATGTATGTATGTGCGCGCGCGCGTGTATAGTTTTTTTTTTTCGATTTAAAATTTAACTACTTTAATATTGTGGTGGGGCAAAAGATAGGAAATGATTGGAAGGAGGAGTTGGCCATTCACCTATGTTTGCTAACCACTATTTAGGTTAAATGTCAAAATCTGTGAGACATCCGGAATCGTGAGGGTGCACCAACACATAATTTTATACCATTTTAATTTAGATTATGTCTAGACAAATATGAGAAATTTGGTTTAGGTTTGATTATTACACCACACCAAAATTAAATAAACTTGAATTAATTTTATATATGCATGTGCCAAACTCTATAAATATAATATATCAGCCCTTTTATTTTAAGTAATAGATAATATATAAAATTTAAACCCATAAAATATTAAATCCCAAAATATAAATGATGTTGATTTTGCCTTGCCAATGTGTCAAGGAACAGTGGGGGTGGCAATTAAATTTTTTAACATAATTAATAGTTAAAAAAATGTATAAATATATATGTTTACTCATAATTTAATAGTTATAAAATTGTTAGATCGCTTAGTTTTGGTGATAATAAACAAAAATTTATTATGTTAGACCAAACTGATTTGATCTCAAGATGCAAAGCTATCCAACCGGTTTAAGCCTTAGCAGCATATTTGATCTACTCAACCTAGCTTACAAGTATGTGGCATAAGACCACTCAATCGTTCACTCTATCGAAACATATTTGAAAAGATTGAGTAAGAAATCCTCAAATTCAATTCATACCTCTTATAAGAGTCATACTCACTTTATCACAAAAGTTGTTGGACTACTCATGTATTGCAAACAAGACATCAGAATATCAAAATTTTCTTTAAAGGATATAACTTAGACATAGTTATTTTTTGCTGTCAACGACCATTTCTTTCTGTATCTGGAAAATGCCCAATTTTTCATGTATTAAAGTGTACTTTGAATCAAGAAAGGACAACGAAGAACAATGCTTTTGCATTAATGGGCTATAGTAAAACGTTGAACATGCAAATGCAAAGAGCACTATAAATAGAGGATGCCAATAAAAAACTTCTAAAAACGCAGCATGATTTTACATACATTCGAAGAAATTTTTTAGGCTCGCATTCTCCGAAATATTTATGAGCATATTTCACACTCATATCAACTATTGCTCAATAGCCCTCGCTTCAAGACATATATCAGATCATCAAGGATAGTCTACGGCTTCTGTCAACTATTCAACTGTTTTTGTCAAGACCATTTGAGGAGTTATTCGACAGTTTGAATATGAAGATTCATTTTCTCTTTATATATTTGTGTTGTATTTGTTGTGAGACTTGTAGTCTCAACTGCTGGTAAAAGTTAATTAGGAGTTTAAACTTAGGCAATGGATAAGTCATAAGGTTGAACGAGTTGTTACAAAGAATTGTAAAACCAAAGCCTTCCAGTTAAATTCTTCCTAAGTGGAAGAATGAATGACGTATGAGCTCGAATCTCATCCATAATAATTATTGTGTCATCTTATTTAATGCACTTATTTATTATGTTGCCTTTTTATATTTGAGTATAAAAGTATCATGAGAACCCACGTACTCGCACTATTTGTGGTCCGACCGTTTTTGTATAGCTAATTCTATCAAGATCGATTGCATTATTTGTCGAAAATTTAAATGTGTTTATCTATCCCTCTTTGAACAAATCATCTATCCTAAAAAATACTAGAGTGAGTCTCATGTGAGATCATCCGGGTCAACCCTACCCATATTCACAATAAAGAGTAATACTTTTAGCATAAAAGGTAATACTTTTTCATGGATGATCCAAATAAGAAATCCGTCTCACAAATACGACCCGTGAGACCGTCTCACACAAGTTTTTGTCAAAATACTATTACTATATTTGGCATATATGTTAAAAAAAAATTGCGTCTAACAAATTAATTTATTTTGATCTTACCCGGTCATTTTCCCAGGAGTACAATACGTTATTTGCTTCTTCTTCTTTTTTTAAAAAAAAAAATAGGGTTTTAGCAAGAATAAAATATTTAATTTTCTCATATCAATTTTGACTTTAATTTACAAGTCAAATTAAATATAAGAAATAGAAAAAGAAAACAATTTTTTTCATTTAAAATTGGCTCGAACTCAACTTTCATACCACCATCTGTTTAAAGAAATTCACATCAAGTCGAATAATGGTAAAATACATCTATATATCACTACATCAATATTTACAATAATCATATAGTGAGATTTTTATTTAATATGTCGCGAGATTTTGATTAAATTGTTTTTAACTTTCTTTCAATTTGAATAAAAGATTTTTATCACGTTAGAGATTGACGTAAAAATTGATGTACAGATACTTGACGTTCATATAGCATCCCCCCATCAAGCCATCAATTACTAATCACTACGACAGTTGTTTCATATAAAGATAGTAAGAAAAATTGGTCAATTTAATCATCGAAGTTGTCATGTTTTATGTTTTCGTTATCTCACTTGTCAAAGTTGAGTTTTAATCATTGAGGTAACTTTTATCTTTGTTAATTCTAAATCATATTCAATTATAGTACTTACATTAAGTCAAACATATCATCAATGTTCTTGTTACACATCAGCATTTTTGGTGCCATGAGTTGATTTTGATGGCCCGTTTGAAGGCAAGCTTGGATAGTTCGACTAAACGTGGATGCTCAACTCGAAAATTGGATCGCCTTTTGCTCTTGCTCGGACAGCGCCTTGGCTTCGATTTCTAGCCTAACCTCGGGATGATTTTTGAGACGATATTTGGGCAAAGTTTCGCTAGGGAGAGTTGCTGAAATTCTTGAAAATTTGCAGCAAGGATTTTCGAAAATTAGGTGTGGGGAATGACTAGAGTTGATGCACTATTTATAGGGGAGGAGGGTGGAGCTAACTTTGGCACTAAAAATCATACCAAAAATCATATCAAATCCCCTAATATTGGCTCCAAATTTCCTTGCCATTCTCGAAAAATATTGCTACTAAAGTTGGGAGATTCATTCTCTAAACCAATGCTCTTGATTAATTCAGAATTTAGGTTGCTAGATCCAACGGTTTTGGTGGAGAGTTTCGATGATTTCCTTCCAATCTTGCACTATATTTCCCAAATTCAAAAATATGCATGATATTTTAATGACTTAATATTGTATATGCTAGAGTATCTCCATATTTCCCATATAAAATATTCTCCAATATAAAAATCTTATTTTCATACAATAATCCAAAAAGAATATCCTCTACTCTTAATTAAGTACACTATGGACAATTTTTCGGTTCTCACATCCCTCCCTCCTTATGAGAAGTTTCGTCCTCGAAACTGGACTTGGCCTGGTCTCCAAATAGGTATATTCCTTTCCCTTACAATCTACTACCGCATTGTTTCTTGCTAACCAATTCAATCCTAAGATGGTATCGAAATCGACCATGATTAACTATATCAGGTCGGCTCTAAAAATCTAATTACCGATACTGATTTTTCAATCTCTGTAAATTTCGTCAGTTTCAATGGCTCTACTAGTAGGCGTGGCTATTTGGAAAGGTTCGGTTAGCTTATCGGGCTTACGTCCTAACTTCTTACCAAATCTCTTAGATATACAAGAATGCGTAGCGCCACAGTCAAATAACACATAAGCAGGCACTTGCTGAAAAATATGGTACCTGATACCACATCGCTTGCATCATCTGCCTCCTCCTGCGTCATGGCAAACACCCTGGCATTTGGTTTGTTCTCCCGTGGTTTGTTGGCATTCGCCCCTGGGCTTGACCCGTCTCCTTTACTTGGTCCAGTTGTTTTGTTGGTGGCGATTGGACAATCTGCCATACGGTGTCCTGGTTTCCCGCATCCAAAGCAGACTCCGCTGGCTCTACGACATTCTCCCAGGTGTCGTAAGTGGCAAGTTGGGCAAGGCTTAATGGCTTGGTAGCCTGAGGCAGGCGAAGTCCCTTGAGATGGTTCGCCGGAATGGTTCGGTTTCTTGAACGATTGACTGCCATGAGATGACTGATCATTCATAGACCTTTTGTTCCTAATCTCCTTCTCTCTGCGCTGGATATCAGTTTCAGCTCGGATTGCTGCGCCCATCAAGCTGAGAAGTTCGCAGGTTGGTAGACTGCCAAAGCTGACTGTATTCTGCTGTTCAAACCCTTTTTGAAGCGGTGTAATTTAAGAACTTCGTCCGCCATGATTGCCGGAGCATAAGATCCTAAGGCGTTGAACTGGGAGGTGTATTCTACAACTGACATGTCCGGAGTTTGAGTGAGGTTTTCAAATTCACTCAGTTTCTGCAGTCTGACCTCGGCTGGATAATACTGTTTCAGAAAGGCTTCTCGAAATCGCTGCCAAGTCATTGGTCCTGCAGCTGTCATGGCTGGCGAGATTGCTTCCCACCATTTTCCTGCTTTATCTTCCAGGAACGGCACAGTCACGTCCAATTTCAGTCCCTCGGGAACTTCCAATAGGCGATGTTGAGTCTCTACACCTTTCAGCCAACTCTGGCTAACTTCAGGGTCAGCGGCTCCACTGAAGGTTGGACACCTATTCTTGAGGAGTGACTCATAGTGGAACTTGATTCCATTTGGTGGTGGAGGTGGTGGTGGCTGATTGGCGTTCGGGTTTCCCAACCCTTGCAGTGTTGTCGCCACAATAGTGGCTATGGTCATAAGATCATCTTGGCTTAAGTTGACTGCCGGCGGGGGTCCATTTCCTTGCTCATTCTCCTGTCCGCCTTCACGGTTGATATTAGCATAACGTGGGTTGCGGTTCTGTCTTGGGGGTCTGCCGGCCATTTCCTACAGATTGCAAGTTCTAAGAATTTGTTGTACGAGAAAAGTTCATACAATAGGGTCTGCTGAAATAAATTGAAATCAATGAATCAAATAGAACAATTTTTTATTGATTTCTCAAGCAGGAAAATAAATGAACATGACAATCTAAATGAAATAAATGTGCAGAATGAAATAGGATATAATAAAATGTCAATGCCATATAGAGTTCAATAAATAACAATTCGAAAATTTTCCAAAAATGGCAAGTTTTGAGATAGACATATGGATTCGAAGGGTATATCGAGAGGATTCCAGAACAGTCGACGGAACCGAATTCGGAGTTTTCTACGAAAAATATCGAAGGACATAAGCTGGCGGGTTGACTCGTTGACTCGGCCGAGTTGACTCTCCGGGTTGACTCGTCGGAGTATGGTCGGAGCTAAGAAGTACGTCGGCGAAGGTGTCAGCATCACGGAACCGGTGGTGGCACGGCCAGAATCGGTCGGAAAACTACCTAATTGGCCGTAACTCGCTCAAACTCGGTGGACTCACTTGAAATTGGGCGTTTCCGTTTAGTTGATCCGATCTCAAAATTGATTGTTGGAAAACATTACCCATGGATAGTATAATGTTTGGGTACAATTAATTGAAAATCGGAGTAATATTAGTAGGGTAATTGGATGAAATAGAATTCGGCATTAGGGTTCGTACGCCCAAATCCGTAGATCTGAAATTCCCGTTGCATCCGAATGCGAAATCTGAAATTGATTGAGGACTTTTGTTCGGCACATCGAGGCGGTTCTAGATCGGGTCTCAGATCGAAGACACGGTGCCGGAAGCTGCCGGAATCGGCGAAAAAATGCGGCGGCACGCTAAGGGCCTGTTTGGCCGGAATTCCCGAATTTTTTTTTTTTTTTTGAAATTCGATTTTTTTTCCCACTCGGATTATGAACCTGGCGGCTCTGATACCACTTAAATGTCACGCCCCGAGACCGGGGTTAGTTGACACCAGCGTTGTTTGACAATCACACAATCGAAACAACAAGCCTTTCGTAGCACAGTATAAACCGAAAACCAGTTTATAAATCATAATCTCAGATAAAATAACGATTGTTTTTACAATATCGAAATCCAACGAAATAGTAAATAATGCGGAAGCGTCTTACAATTCTTAAATCATAAATTCGAAATAAAGCCTACTACTAATCTGGCAGATCACCAACCCCAAAATTGCTCAGACTCTTCATCCTCAACCTGTTCTTCATTTTTATCTGGGGAGGGTCGTAAGGGGGGTGAGTATTTTGGGAATACTCAGTAAATGGGGGACTTTGAACACAACATAAAAGTTTTATAACATTTTCGAATCATAACATAAACGTAAAGCATGCTTTCATAATCGTAATGTAAATTCCATAACATAATAACACTGCGATTTTTCACCTTTCAACGGTTTACTGACGTCAGTCCCTAAGTTTTAATTCTCTAAGGGGGCGAGGCCATAAAACAGTTCTATCCCACTGTTAAGGGCCATATGTTGGAATTCCACCCATTTTCAGGGAATTCTCACAGTGTCAAACATAAACGTACCAAAATTTCGTAAAAACGTATAGATAAAACGACGGTACTCGACCGTATTTTTAAACCAAAAATTGAAAGTTTCACACGCATAAAAACCGAAATTTTAAGTATTTAAAACAGCCCACTTACAGTGTTTGGATATACTAAAAACGTGGATGCTCAACTCGAAAATCGGATCGCCTTTTGCTCTTGCTCGGACAGCGCCTTGGCTTCGATTTCTAGCCTAACCTCGGGATGATTTTTGAGACGATATTTGGGCAGAGTTTCGCTAGGGAGAGTTGCTGAAATTCTCGAAAATTTGCAGCAAGGATTTTCGAAAATTAGGTGTGGGGAATGACTAGAGTTGATGCACTATTTATAGGGGAAGAGGGTGGAGCTAAATTTGGCACTAAAAATCATACCAAAAATCATATCAAATCCCCTAATATTGGCTCCAAATTTCCTTGCCATTCTCGAAAAATATTGCTACTAAAGTTGGGAGATTCATTCTCTAAACCAATGCTCTTGATTAATTCAGAATTTAGGTTGCTAGATCCAACGGTTTTGGTGGAGAGTTTCGATGATTTCCTTCCAATCTTGCACTATATTTCCCAAATTCAAAAATATGCATGATATTTTAATGACTTAAATTGTATATGCTAGAGTATCTCCATATTTCCCATATAAAATATTCTCCAATATAAAAATCTTATTTTAATACAATAATCCAAAAAGAATATCCTCTACTCTTAATTAAGTACACTATGGACAATTTTTCGGTTCTCACACTTATAAACTTGAGGAGTTCTATACCCGCAGCCAAGCCTTGGTGGAGGGTCAAAAGTACTCCTCCTCTATTCTCATTGCCCAAGAGAACCTAGTTACCTACCGGTTGAGTACTGGGGCTGAAGATCCCATAGACCGAGTAATCGATGATGTGGCAAGCTCAGGCTCTCAACCCGGTAACTCTCTCTTCTTCGTCTTGTCTTTGATTATAAAGCCTTTATTCTCACTTATTCGTAATGAACCTTCTTTTTGTTTTTGTGCAGGTAACTCAAAAATGCAGGAGGATTTTGCCAAGAAGTGGACGGCTGAAAAGGCGGCCAAAGAGAAGAAATTGGCAGCCCGGAAAGTTGTCCTCGAGAAGAAACAGGCCGAGGAGATAGCAGCCCGGCGATCTGAAACAAATCTGGCTGAGACCCGGCAAGAGGAGGTGACCCGGGATGATTCTCGGGAAGATCCTGAAGATCACGTTCCCCTTAACCAAAGGAAGTGAAAGGCTGTCACAAGCCCGGAGCCGATTCTGGGCGGGGCTAATTAGGAGGGGGGTCAGTTCTCCTCGCAGGCAACTCAGTCAACCCCCCGAGAATAATCCACCCAACAGCCTCCCTTTCTGGAGCAGCCCCCCCGAGCCAATATCCTGGATGCGGGATCCTCGGCAAGGGGCTTGAAGATTCTTAAGCAACTCCTTACTCCTGATGAAGAGGCCCGCTTGAAGAATTCCCGAGCCTCTGCCAAGCTTTTCGAGGGCTCAAATAAACTTTTGGAGGTAAGCTCTTAAATATTTCATTAATCTTTTCTTGCTTTTCTCATTGATCATTGTTTATTCTTATTGATTTTTGTTTTAAACAGGCTGCTCACCTGCAAATCTCGGCTTTCGAGGAGGTTGCCGGTGCTGCCACTAGCGAGCCCGGCACTTCCAAGATAATCAAGAGATGCTACAAGAGGAGTTAGCTCGGGCTTGAGCCGCTCATGAGGAGGAAGTAGCTAACTTGCGCTCGTCCTTGGACAAGTCTCGGGAAGACCTCAACGAAGCTGCCATTCGGGAGGAAAACCTGCGAGGCGCTCTATCTGTTTCGAAGTCGAGAAACCATTCACTATCCGAGCAGATAAAAGATCAGCTGTCTCGGGCAGAAAAGGCCGAGAATGCTTTGGCTCTGGCGGAGTATGACAAGAAAAAGTGGCAGGCTTCCTTCCTCCAATCTCCCGAGTTTAAGAAGGCCGTGGTAGACAAGGCCTACCCTCTTTTTCAAACCGGCTTTGAGAAATGCCGGGAACAATTTTGAGGAAGCCGGACTCCTGCCCCAAGATAAGGAAAATTTTCCTGATTTTGGTCTAGCCATTTCATCCCTTCCCAAGGATGGCGAGGAGGAGAAGGAGGCGGACCGAGAAGAGCAGCCCGGGCCTGAACATGTAGATATAGAATAGGATTTGTATTTTTCCTTTTTCTTTTCCTGTCTTGTAATCTTTCGGCCTTCGGGCTTTTATTAATGAAAATTTTCATTTCCATTTATCTTCTCTGCAATCATATTTTGATAAGTCTTCAATAACTCGGGTGATATAACTGCTTGTATGTAAATAACCAAAAAAAAATTTCTAAGTGTTGCGAATTAACCGGAAAATTCAAATAAGTATCCGGGATCTTAATCTCCGTAATGAATAAAATGCCTCATACTCCGTAAGTGACCCAGATGTAAGCATCCTAAAACCCAGATATAAAATCTTGGCGCGTATACCAAGTAGAAAAGTTGGGCAAGAGAGTATATTTCGGGGTTTAGACTGGTTGAGGTGAGGTGCCCCGAGCCAGGGTGTAGTGCCCTGGGCTTTTAAGAACCAAGGTACGGAGCCTTGGGCCAGGGAGAATGTCCCGGGAGTTGTCAATGGTCGAGGTGTGGTTCTCCGAGCCAGGGTGTAGTGCCCTGGGCTTTTAAGAACCAAGGTACAGAGCCTTGGGCCGGGGAGCATGTCCCGGGACTTGTGAATGGTCGAGGTGTAGTTCTCCGAGTTAAGATGCAAGAAATATAACATCTCTTTCTGAGAAAAATATATCCTTCTTACATCTTCAATCAATCAATTACATATGTTAGGCATAATACTGCTTTAAATTAAATACATTCCAAGGCCTCTTGAGAGAGAGTCCTTGCGTATCTTCTAGATAAAAAGATCCCGAGCTGACCCTCCGGGTAATTTTTTAAGGTACTTCCAACCTAGCTTCCAGTTTCCCAACATCCCCAGCAGGGTTGACTTTCTTCATGACTAGATCCCCCACTTGGAAGTCTCGGATTCGAACCTTCTTGTTATATGATTTCATAACCCGGCTCTTGTATACTTCCATTCGAATGAATGATCGGTCTCTCTTTTCTTCCATTAAGTCCAATTCCATGACCCGGCTTTGGTCATTGTCGTTCGGGTAAGATTATACCCGGGAAGAAGTTTGCCCGATCTCTACTGGAAGGACTGCTTCAAAACCATATACCAGGTTGAAAGGAGTTTCTTGAGTAGGTGCACGGGGAGTAGTCTGTAAGCCTAGAGGTCACTAGGCAATTCTTCCACCCAATCTTTTCCTTGTAGTCTTGTCTTCAGTGCTTGCACAATAATTCTATTGACAACTTCTGTTTGACCATTAGCTTGAGGATATGCCACATAGGTAAAATATTGAGTGATCTTCATTTCTCGGCACCATGATGTAATTCCTTTGCCCTGATATTGTCTCCCATTATCTGAGATTAGTCTTCTGGGCACCCCAAACCGGCACACAATGTTTTTCCACAAAAATTTCAATACTTCCTGCTCAGTAATTTTTGCCAAGGGCTCAGCTTCTACCCACTTGGAAAAGTAATCCACAGCTACTAATAAGAATTTTTCTGAGCCCGGGCAATTGGGAAATGACCCACGATATCCATGCCCCATTGATCAAATGGGCAAGATGCCCAGATAGGCTTCATGAGAGTAGCCGGGCTGTTTTTAAAATTCGAGTGATGTTGACAGCCCTCACAAGATTGGACCACCCGAGCATAATCTTGACTAAGAGTTGGCCACCAGAAACCGGCAAGGATTGTTTTCCGGGCCAAAGACATTCCTCTGAGGTGCTCAGCACAACATCCTTCATGAATCTCTTGGAGGACATAATCTAACTCTTTCTCAGATAAGCATTTCAAAAGAGGTTCCTGAAACGATCTCCTGTACAAAATATTGTTTAAGAGAACAAACCTGGGAGCTTGTCTCTTAGTTTTCTGAGCTCGGGCTTTGTCCTTAGGCAGTTCATTATTTACAATGAACTTGATCAGAGGTGTCATCCAGGAGTCCTCTAATTCTAATAACATTTCTTCCTCAGGAGAAAGGATCAATCGGGAAACATGCAAGACCTCCCGAGGTATTTGTTCAATACCCCAATTCGCAAAAAATTCTGCTCGGGCTTTGATGAGCTGTAAATACTTTAGCATCCTTTCATCCTTAGCTTCGTAAACGCCTTTTATCTGCTGAGTAATGAGTTGCGAATAAGAATATAGAATAATCCGGGAAGCCCCGACTTCTCGGGCAGCTTGAATACCAGCTAGGACAGCTTCATACTCGGCCTCATTGTTGGTTACCCGGGAGTCAATCCTCAGTGCTAGTTTAATCTTTTCTCCCGGGGGAGATATTATCACAACCCCTACTCCACACCCGGCAAGGCTAGACGCCACATCCACGAATACTCTCCATACTTCTTCTTCATTGGGTTGGACCATCTCAGATAAAAAATCTGACAGAGCTTGTGCCTTGATGGCAACCCGGGGTTTGTATTCAATGTTATACTCCCCCAACTCTACTGTCCACTTGACCATTCGCCCGGACACTTGAGAGGGTGTCATGATCCTGCCGAGAGGACTATTGGTAAGAACAATGATTTGATGTGACATGAAATAGGGCCTTAGCTTCCGAGCGGTCATGATCAAGGCCAAAGCAATTTTCTCCATTCCCCTGTATCAGAGCTCGGGTCCCCTTAGAGCATGGCTGACATAATAGACATGTTTTTTTATCAGAACCTTCTTCTTTTATCAGAACTGAGCTGACAACTTACTCTGTAGTGGACAGATAAACAAATATTTCTCCCCGGGCTCTGGTTTCACCAATACAGGGAGCTCTGCAAGATGAATCTTCAAGTCCTGGAAAGCATGTTCACATTTATCATCCCATCCAAATTGCTGGGCCTTCCTCAAGACTTGAAAGAAAGGATAACTCCTGTGAGCTGATCGAAAAATAAATCGAGAGAGGGAGGCAATCCTCCCTGTCAACTTCTGTACTTCCTTGACAGATCGGGGAGATGCCATGCACAGCATAGACTTGACTTTCTCATGGTTCACCTCGATCCCTTGATCTGTCACTATGAATCCCAAGAATTTGCCACTCTTTACGCCAAAAATACACTTGGCAGGGTTAAGCTTGATCCCGTACTGCATGAGAGTGGCAAAAGTTTCTTCCAGATCAACAATAAAGCTTGCAACCTCCCGGGTCTTGCCCAAAATATCATCCACATAGACTTCCAAATTTCGCCCCAGCTGCTTCTCGAAGACTTTTGTAATGCCCGAGATTTAATTATTTAATCAGACATTGATTAATTATCATGATTGAGATTATACGAACTCGAATGAAGAAGCCGGGCGTCGTCGCATTGTTAGCCAAGAAATTGGGACAGAACCTTCGGCGCTCGAGCGGCAGAAAGTTACCGCCTGAGCGCCAATGCAATATAAGAGCACCCTTGGGCAGAGAGTCTGGCGCCCGAGCAGTAGTTTTTGACCGCTCGAGCGCCAGTGGTGGGCAAGATAATCACCCGGACAGTATGTTCGGCGCCCGAGCGGTACATTTCAACCGCTCGAGCGCCACCTAGGAATCATGAAATGTAGCCACGTTCGTTAGACATGCAGCGTGGGTGTATATATATACATTACAAGCCTAAATCCCTCAGAAAGCATAAACGAAGATCGAGAAAAGCTTCAGAAAAGTAGTGAAAAATCCTTACGCCTTTTGTGAGAAATCCGCCCGTCTGATTTTGAATCCGACTTCAGTACTGTGTTCCTATCAACACAGGCTACAACTGGACGTAAGTTTTGTTACGTTTAGACATGTTTTGAAATTATGATATGGTCAGAATTGAATAGGATTCATATATGATGTTCTTGTCATGTTAGACATCATAGAATCGAAGGCAGATTGAGAAACAGACTGTTTATACAATTGTTATGATTTTTGAAAGATATTGACTGAGATTCTATACCAGAATTGTGTTAGTATTCAGATTATGAATTGTATTGACACAGATTATGAATTCCAGTATTATATTTGTGATGTTCAGAACTGACGGGGTTATTCAGGTTGTATTGTTATGCCGTCAAAACATCAGTTGATTTAAATTGATCAGATTCAGTTATGATTTAGATTTCATCGTGATATTCGTTGATATGAATCAGATTGTATCTTGTTCAGATATTGATCAGATTATGTACTGAGTAGAGTATTGATCAGAACAGAGTGTGTCTTGAGTTATACACTGATATAGCGTATTGATATTGTCATTTCAGATTTGATATGGACAGATTTGGATATAGGTCATCTTCTTCATCAGACAGGGACGACAAAGGTATAATTCATGTGATATTCGGGAAGCATAACTCAAATTAGATTAATTTGAGTTTCCCAATAAAATCACATACTAGATTATTGTTTATATTGTTACCTGATTATGCTTTGATTATAGAATTGTATTCAAGCATGTAAGATAATTGTGATATTCAGTTATGAATATGATTATGCTTTGTTTACAGATTGTTATTCATTGCATTTAAGATAGGAAAGTCTTGACAGCCATTGTCAGACTTCTAGACGTTCGGTGTATCTCAACTTAGGAGTAGCCATTACTCCTATTGCCAGCCGTCGATACAGCTCGGACCGAAGTCTAGGAATAATACGTACAGTCGCCCCGAGTGGTTGGGTAGGTGACAGCCAGTGACGTCTTATTCACCCCGGGATCCCTAGAGTTATAGTTGAGTCAACTCTAGACATGATTTGATTAGAACAGCATGCATAGATGAATTGGTTTCATAGACTATGGAACCTATTGTTATTACTTTCAGTCATGACAGCATGTTTCATGATTTAGACTACTTACATGCATGTTTATCTGATTTGAATTGCATGTTTAGTTAGATTAGAGTTCATAGATGATGAAATCTATTACTATTATCTTTGCTTTTATTCATGACAGCATGTTCCATGAATCATTATGTGTATATGCATGTCTACCATGTTTTATACTGGGATTTATTCTCACCGGAGTTATCCGGCTGTTGTCTTGTTTTGTATGTGTGCATGACAACAGGTGGGGCTGGATCAGGGTCGAGATGACGATGAGAGAAGACGAGTTAGCGTGGTGATTCCGGACTTGTAGTAGACTTGGTTTATTACTTGAATTTAGTAATTGAACCTTAGACTTAGGTTGTACAGTATTGTACTTTTCTGCTGAACTGTAGTATTTATACAGAGATGTATATTGTTTAGATTCCATTACCTTCCGCAGTTACATTTTAAAAAGAAAAATTTTTAGACCCTGTTTATCAGAACTGATAATTAAATCCCAATAATGAGTAAGAAGATGATTAGCGTCCGGGTCCCCACAACTTTGTTCATCAGACACTGGTAAGTAGCCCCTGCATTCTTCAACCCGAAAGGCATTACAATGTAACAAAATGTACCTCCCGAGGTGATGAAGCTGGCTTTATCTTGATCACTCTTAGCCAGGGGGATTTGATGATACCCCTGGTATGCATCCATGAAGCTCAGCAATTTGAAGCCCGATGTAGAATCCACCAATTGATCAATACGGGGCAGAGGATAATGATCCTTGGGACATGCCTTATTAAGATCGCGGAAGTCTACATGTAGTGACCCGTTCCAGAATCACCTACTAATCAAGAACTAAGCATGCAACTTAACTTAATTAATAACAATCAGAGATAATAGCGGAAAAGGTCAACAAATGATAGTTATACAACCCCATCGAAAATCCATAACAACTCAGAATGAAAAGAAAGTATACGATACAACCATATCGAATCAAAGAGTACTGAATAAATAACTCCACCGGCTACTCAACGTCCTCCTCCTCCTCCTGAGCCATCCAACCTGAGGCATGCCCCGTGGAAATGGGGTGTCCAAGATAAACAAAACCGAGGACGTGAGCGATAAGAACGCCCAGTACAAAAGCATGAGTATACAAACCTATATGAAATGCACATGCTATGATATGATACCAGGGTAGTCAAGAAACAGGAATCACAAAAGATCTCAAAATGCTCAGTCTAGAGGCGCCAAGTGGATAGTGCCGCGCGGTCCTACCTCTGGGTCACTGCATCCACTGCAAGAACAGACGTGGACCTAAAATGTCCCGGATCACCGAAGCCCTCCAGACCCGTCGGCCACTGTGTACTCTCGGTGTCCATGCGTCCACAAGACAAGACAGGGCTGAGCGGCCCCACAAGATATATAGCTTATCTCGAAAGAGATACAGCTCAACAGTAAAGGCTATCTCGAAGGAGATACGGCTCAACATGAAATGCAACGTGAAGTAATAAACGTGACATAATAGCATGCATCATATGACATATATCAATGCACCACATAATCATGCAACACATATAAGAATGTATACTCAACCAGGATATCTCGGATAGTACTTTCGTACCTCTATCACAGCAATCCTAATCCACTGGAATAACCAGACAACAGGTCTAGTCCAAGCCTATTCATCAAGTGAAAACCATCACTAAAACTTATCTACCAGACTTAACTAGATAATCCTGAGATAATACTGATACAATTCCAAACCTTCGTCCGTCGCTAGCCCACTGATGCCGCTGGCTCCCAACTAGAGCACAGCTCCGCTACAAGACCAGCAGCTCCCCGCTAGTGCCCGAACCTCGGAAAAAGACTAGAATCTCACAGAAACGACTGAAATGCTATGGAACTCTCTGAATTGGCGAGTCACAAATGAAGCCTCGCGCCTCTATTTATAGCTAATGTTCGGACGATCCGAACCATTTCGGAAGCTCCGATCCGGCACACTTCGGACGGTCCGAACTCTGATCGGACGATCCGATCCTTGCATGACTTCCACGAGTACAGCCACCTGTCTCGGACGATCCGAACCCCAATCGGATGATCCGAACCTTACCACGTGTCCAGAACCCTTCCACGTGTCCAGCCACCTGTCTCGGACGGTCCGACACTGGCTCGGACGATCCGAACTCATCGGACGATCCGAACTTGTTCGGTCCTTCCGATCCCACCGAAAATATAATTAATCCGATAATTAACTCAAATTAGGAATCGGGTTACTACATTCTCCCCCCCTTAAAAGATTTCGTCCTCGAAATCAAGTTTATAGGATGAACAAAACTGAAATAACAACATTGTTATTACATCTCAATTGTTGCCAAACACAACTGATAATTGGATTACAACGGAAAACATGCTTACATCCATAGTACAACTACAGTACAACTCAAAAGAGCTCTGGATGCTCCGAACGCATACGACTCTCTAGCTCCCAAGTGGCTTCTTCAGTGCCTCTACGCTGCCACTGAACTAAGACAAGAGGAATGATCTTATTCCGCAACACCTTATCTTTGCGATCGAGAATCTGAACTGGTCGCTCCACGTAAGACAAATCCGATTCAAGTTGAACTTCAGATGGATGTAAAATATGTGATTCATCTGCCACATATCGTCGCAAAAGGGATACGTGAAACACGTCATGAATCCCAGACAGATACGGAGGTAATGCTAACCTGTAAGCCAAATCTCCCACACATTCCAGAATCTCAAAAGGACCAATAAATCTCGGAGATAGCTTACCCTTGAGACCAAATCTCAAAATCCTGCGAAAAGGCGAAACTCGGAGAAACACTTTCTCACCTGGCTGAAAATAAAGAGGTCGCCGCTTGGTGTTCGCATAACTAGCCTGTCGATCCTGAGCGATCTTAATCCGTTTCTTGATTACTGCAACTTTATCAATAGCCTGCTGGACTAACTCCGGTCCCTCAACATGTCGTTCCCCAACTTCGTCCCAGAATAATGGAGTACGACAACGTCGCCCATACAACGCCTCAAATGGTGCCATACCAATACTACGATGATAGCTGTTGTTGTACGCGAACTCAATCAAAGGCAAATGATCCTGCCAAGCGGGTCCGAAATCCATAACACAAGCTCGCAACATATCCTCAAGTGTACGGATAGTCCTCTCTGTTTGACTGTCGGTCTCTGGATGATAAGCCGTACTCAAACTTAGTGAAGTGCCCAATGCTGACTGGAAACTACCCCAAAATCGTGAGGTAAAACGAGGATCCCTGTCACTAACAATACTGACTGGCACTCCATGCAAACGTACAATCTCTTGAATGTACAAGCGAGCCATCCGATCGAAAGTGAAGTCACGGTTATAAGGCAGAAAATGAGCAGACTTGGTGAGTCAATCCACCACTACCCAAATAGCATCACTATTCCTCGAAGACAATGGCAAGTGAGTAATGAAATCCATCGTGATATGCTCCCACTTCCATTCAGGAATAGGTAGATTCAACAATAATCCTCCAGGTCGACGGTGCTCTGCCTTAACCTGCTGACAAACAAGACACTTGGAAACAAACTGATAAACACTGCGCTTCATCCCTTTCCACCAAAATCGTGTCCTCAAGTCTTTATACATCTTATTGCTTCCTGGATGGACACTCAACTTGCTTCGATGAGCCTGAGACAAGATCTTTTCCCTCAAATTATCATCCTCTGGTACTACAACCCGATTAGACAAACATAGAAGACCATTAGACTGATAATGGAAACCGCTATCTCCACCCGCTAACCGAGCTAATCTCTGAGTCTTCAGATCAGACATCTGAGCATCTCGAATCCGAGCGAACAAAACTGGCACAGATAAAATGGTAGCAACACGAATGTTCTCCATACCTTTCCGATGTTTGAAGTTAAATCCCAACGAACAACAATCCTGAATAGTACTAATCATAGCACTGGTCTGAAGTGCAGAGGCTCTCACCTTACGACTAAGAGCATCGGCTGTGAGATTCGCAGAGCCTGGATGGTACTTGATCTCGCAGTCATAATCTTTCAGTAGATCCATCCAACGACGTTGTCTCATGTTCAACTCAGCCTGAGTGAACAGATACTTCAGACTCTTGTGATCAGTAAAGATTTCAAACTTAACCCCGTACAAGTAATGACGCCAGATCTTCAGTGCGAACACTATAGCTGCCAACTCTAGATCATGAATAGGGTACTTTTCCTCGTGAGATTTCAGCTGCCTGGAAGCGTAAGCGATCACATGACCATTCTGTGTCAACACACACCCTAAGCCTTGGAAAGAGGCATCGGTGTAAACACTGAAACCATCAGATCCTGACGGTAACGCCAAAACAGGTGCAGAAGTCAGAAGTCGACGAAGCTCTCTGAAACTATCTTCGCACTCAGATGACCACTCAAATGGAACATCCTTCCGAGTAAGTTGCGTCAAAGGTCTAGCTACCTGGGAGAAATTCACGATGAAGCGACGATAATACCCGGCCAGACCTAGAAAACTACGGATCTCGGCCACCGTCGTAGGACGTGACCAATTCAGCACTGCTTCAATCTTGTTGGGATCCACAGAAATTCCTTCCTTGGAAATCACATGACCAAGGAATACTACACGATCAATCCAGAACTCGCACTTACTCAGCTTAGCATACAATTGCTTCTCGCGAAGAATCTGCAACACAATCCTCAAGTGCTGGACATGCTCCTCCACACTGTGAGAATAAATCAAGATATCGTCGATGAAAACCACAACGAACTGATCTAGAAAATCACGAAAGACTCGGTTCATCAGATCCATGAACACCGCTGGCACATTCGTCAATCCGAATGGCATAACTAGAAACTCGTAATGCCCGTATCGAGTACGAAATGCAGTCTTGGAAATATCATCATCTCTGACTCTCATCTGATGATAACCCGATCGCAAGTCAATCTTGGAGTAAACAGAGGTACCCTGAAGCTGATCGAACAAGTCATCGATACGAGGTAATGGATACTTGTTTTTGATCGTCACACGATTCAGCTGGCGATAATCAATACACAATCGCATCGATCCATCCTTCTTCTTGACAAACAAAACTGGAGCTCCCCAAGGTGAAACACTCGGACGAATATAACCTTTATCAAGAAGATCCTGTAATTGCTGCTTCAATTCTCTCATCTCTGACGGAGCAAGACGATAGGGGGCACGAGAAATCGGTGCAGTCCCTGGCATTAACTCAATGCCAAATTCCACCTCTCTAACCGGAGGAAAACCAGGAATCTCATCTGGAAAAACATCAGGAAATTCACAAACCACTGGAATATCCTCTATACCAACACTACCTGTGGATGTATCAATCGCATAGATGAGGTAGCCTTCCCCGCCCGCCTCTAAAGCACGACAGGCTTTCAGAGCAGATACCACTGGCATCGGAGGTCGCGCTCCCTCACCATAGAAAAACTAACTAGAGCTCTCAGTCGTACGGAACTGAACAAGCTTCTGGTAACAATCCACAGTAGCTCGGTAGGTAGTCAAAATGTCTATACCCAAAATACAATCAAAGTCTTCCATCTCCAGAATCATAAGATTCGCAGTCAACTCGTTACCCTCGAAATCTAAAGGACAACCCATCACTAGACGCTTGGCTAAAACCGAATGACCCATCGGGGTAGAAACAGAAAGAATAACGTCTAGAGAAACATACGGTAACTTATGACGCTTAACAAATCGTGCAGAAATGAATGAATGAGATGCTCCGGTATCTATAAGAACAAAAGCAGGAATACCGCATAAACAAAAAGTACCTGCTATGACTCTCCCGGTCTCATCTGCAGCCTGATCCTGGTTCAGCGCAAACACCTGACCTTGGGCACGAGGTCGAAGATTCGAACTACCCACTGCCTGACCCTGCCTCCTCTGCTGAACAGTCGTCTGAGATCCAGAACTGGATCCTGCTCCACCTCGCAACTGAGGACAATTCTTCTTAATATGCCCCATCTCTCCGCACTGATAACAAGCTCCTGCGGCTGCTCGGCATTGCTCCGATGGATGGTTCTTCCCACAATGCGCACAAGATTCCTTCTTCTTACCAAAACGGAAAACACCGCTAGATCGAGATCCAGATCCAGAAGAAGACGAACCAGATTTCTTGAACGACTGAGATCGAGGCCTCAAAGTACTCGGAGGTCTAGAAGAAAGAATAGCCCTACCACGCTGGAGACTGATCTCTGCCTGACGACACCGGTTCACTAACCCATCATAAGAAGTAGGATTATCACAGACAGTGACTCGGTCAAAGATCTCCTGGTTAAGACCCTGGAGAAAATGGTCATACTTGGCCTCAGAACTGCCACTGATATGAGGAGCGAAGGGTAACAACTCGAAGAATTTCTGCTGATACTTATCAACAGACATACTCCCCTGCTTAAGATTCAGGAGCTCAATCGTCTTCGCCTGGCGAAGGGCTGGAGGAAAATACAGCTGCATGAAAGCTGCACGGAAATCGGCCCAAGTCACCCTACCCTGGGACTGGACTATCGGCGCAGAAGTCGATCGCCACCACTTGCGCGCACGACCCTCGAGAAGAAAGCTAAGGGTCTCTATCTTCTTCTCCTCGGTGCACTGAAATGCACGGAAACAACTCTCCATGCGCTCTAACCAGTCCTCAGCATCATCGGGAGTCTCTCCACCGACTAGAGGCTTAGGCCCCATCTGAATAAAACGATGCAAATCAAAACGCCTAGGACCATCCCGACGATGACGATGCTCACGATGACGCCTATGATCATCCTGGTCGCCCCAACGACCTACACTCCCCTGACTACTCTCATCACCAAAGTGGTCAGCCATCGCTACAAGATAGAATGGGGAAAAATGGTAAAATGGTCAACGAAAATCCCAAAACAGAATCTATATCCCAAAATCGTAAGCATGCTCTGATACCATAAATGTAGTGACCCGTTCCAGAATCACCTACTAATCAAGAACTAAGCATGCAACTTAACTTAATTAATAACAATCAGAGATAATAGCGGAAAAGGTCAACAAATGATAGTTATACAACCCCATCGAAAATCCATAACAACTCAGAATGAAAAGAAAGTATACGATACAACCATATCGAATCAAAGAGTACTGAATAAATAACTCCACCGGCTACTCAACGTCCTCCTCCTCCTCCTGAGCCATCCAACCTGAGGCCTGCCCCGTGGAAATGGGGTGTCCAAGATAAACAAAACCGAGGACGTGAGCGATAAGAACGCCCAGTACAAAAGCATGAGTATACAAACCTATATGAAATGCACATGCTATGATATGATACCAGGGTAGTCAAGAAACAGGAATCACAAAAGATCTCAAAATGCTCAGTCTAGAGGCGCCAAGTGGATAGTGCCGCGCGGTCCTACCTCTGGGTCACTGCATCCACTGCAAGAACAGACGTGGACCTAAAATGTCCCGGATCACCGAAGCCCTCCAGACCCGTCGGCCACTGTGTACTCTCGGTGTCCATGCGTCCACAAGACAAGACAGGGCTGAGCGGCCCCACAAGATATATAGCTTATCTCGAAAGAGATACAGCTCAACAGTAAAGGCTATCTCGAAGGAGATACGGCTCAACATGAAATGCAACGTGCAGTAATAAACGTGACATAATAGCATGCATCATATGACATATATCAATGCACCACATAATCATGCAACACATATAAGAATGTATACTCAACCAGGATATCTCGGATAGTACTTTCGTACCTCTATCACAGCAATCCTAATCCACTGGAATAACCAGACAACAGGTCTAGTCCAAGCCTATTCATCAAGTGAAAACCATCACTAAAACTTATCTACCAGACTTAACTAGATAATCCTGAGATAATACTGATACAATTCCAAACCTTCGTCCGTCGCTAGCCCACTGATGCCGCTAGCTCCCAACTAGAGCACAGCTCCGCTACAAGACCAGCAGCTCCCCGCTAGTGCCCGAACCTCGGAAAAAGACTAGAATCTCACAGAAACGACTGAAATGCTATGGAACTCTCTGAATTGGCGAGTCACAAATGAAGCCTCGCGCCTCTATTTATAGCTAATGTTCGGACGATCCGAACCATTTCGGAAGCTCCGATCCGGCACACTTCGGACGGTCCGAACTCTGATCGGACGATCCGATCCTTGCATGACTTCCACGAGTACAGCCACCTGTCTCGGACGATCCGAACCCCAATCGGATGATCCGAACCTTACCACGTGTCCAGAACCTTTCCACGTGTCCAGCCACCTGTCTCGGACGGTCCGACACTGGCTCGGACGATCCGAACTCATCGGACGATCCGAACTCATCGGACGATCCGAACTTGTTCGGTCCTTCCGATCCCACCGAAAATATAATTAACCCGATAATTAACTCAAATTAGGAATCGGGTTACTACACTACACACATGCGCCACTTCTCGGTAGATTTGGGCACCAATACGACATTCGAGAGCCATGTAGGGAATTGTATTTCCCGAATGTGGCCGGCCTTCAGGAGTTCTTTCACTTGCTCATCAATAACTTTGTCCTTTTCAGGACCAAAGTGTCTCTTCTTTTGCTTTACCGGGTGAGATCCCGGGAGAATGTTTAGTTGGTGCTCCGATATTAGGGGAGAAATCCCTGTCAGCTCCTGTTGGGACCAGGCAAACACATGGATATTAGCTTTTAAACAGTTAATTAAACTAACCCGAGTGGATATACTGAGATCCCGAGCCACCCGGATTTGTTGGCCTGGTCCGACTTCTACCATCTCCTGCTCTTCTCCTGCTACAAAATGCACTTCTCCTTTCTCCACCATTCTTCCTCCTGCTTCATCCACTCTGGCTTTCTTCCCTTCCCTCTTAGATTTGCTCTGATCCGCCCGAACTGCTTCCACATAGCATTTCCGAGAAGATGGCTGATCTCCCCGGACTTCTCCTACCCTGGCTCTCACAAGAAACTTTATCTTTTGGTGGTAGGTAGATGCAACAGCCCTCAGCTCATTCATGGCCGGCCTCCCTAGAATGATGTTATAAGATGATGGGGAGTCCACCATAGTGAAAGAAGTCATCACCGTTTTCTTGAGATCCTGGGAGCCCAGGGTTAGTAGTAAGACAATCTCCCATTCCGGGTAGACCACATGGTCAGCAAAACCAAAGAGGGCGGTTTCCACAGTTTCCAAGTGATAGCCCTGCAAATCCATCTGCACAAAGGCATCTTTAAAAATTACATTTACAAAGCTGCCCGAGTCAATAAAGACTCTCAGAATGTCATAATTTACCACTCGGGCTTGGATAACCAGGGCATCATTGTGGTGTAGATTCACCCCCTTTAATTCCTCTTGGCCAAAACTGATGACCGCCTCGCTCCTCCTCATTCCCTCTACCTCCATACACTCCCTCCTACTCCTCGACTTCCTCGCCCGGTTGGAGTCTCCGTCAGTAGAGCCTCCTGATATCATTTTTATCAACCCCGTAGCAGGGGGTGAATTCTTTTTTTCTCTCAAGCTCGGGCTCTCTTCTTCTCCCGAGCTCTCCTCTCGGACTATTCCTCATACCTCCTCCCGGGCGCTGGACCCTGGCTGCCGAGATGTCCAAGGTGGCAATCTTGGCTCTCTGTTGTTGTGACTGGGTCCGGGGATGGGAGATGAGACATAATTTCCCTTCAATGTCTTGCAATCTTCGGTTTTATGGTAACACACTTTGTGGAGAGAACGAAATCCTCTCTTTTCTGGCCGGGGCAATTGATGATCCGGGGCCAAGTCTCTGCTATATTCTTGCACTTCCCTCTCTCGGGCAATCTTCAGATGCACGTGCTGAGAAAAGTGCCCTGGATTACACCTCTTCTGCCCCCTCTCCTCGGGCTTAGACACCCGGTCTCCTCTCTCCTTCTTAACAGCCTCCCTCTTCTGCTTTTGAGCCTCTTCAATGTTAATATACTTCTCTGCCCGGGACAATAAGTCCTCAAAATCCCCGGGCACCTTCTTAGTCAGTGATTTGAAAAACTCACCCTCCCTCAGGCCCTGGGTGAATGCGGTAGTCTTTGTTTCAGTGGCACAAGTTGGAACGTCCAGAGCCACTCTGTTGAATCTTCTGATATAAGCCCTTAAACTCTCCTCTAGGCTCTGCCTGACCTCGAAAATACTAAAAGCAGTCTTTTTGTACTTTTTGCTGCTACTGAAGTGGTGTGAGAACACCTTTTGAAAGTCTTTGAAGGAATGTATGCTTTGAGGGGACAATCCTTCGAACCATCTCTGGGCTGAATCTACAAGCATTGTCAGGAACACTTTACACTTTATTCTATCAGTGTAACAGTGCAGCATGGACATGTTCTCAAATCTGGCCAAGTGTTCCTCAGGATCTGCGTTGCCATCATAGTCCTTTATTTTGGCCGATTTAAAATTCCTGGGAAGAGGTTCCCGGACAATGGTCTCAGCAAACGCACATCCCTTGGTGACTACCTGGGAAGTGCCCCGACTCTCCAACTTCCCTTCCAGCACCTTCATCTTCTGTCTCAACTCTAACAACTCCTCCGCCACAGTGGGAGATTTGGACCCGGCGCTGGACTCCTCGTCCTCTCCACTTGCTTCCTCTTCCTCTCTCAACTCTTGCTCTTGCTCTTGCTCCTGCTCTCGCTCCTGTCTGTTCCCGGGTGGTGTAACATGTTGAGAAATTTCCTTCATGGCCATAGCTTGCTTTACAGCATGAGATACAATCTTCTTCAACCCTTCCGGGGTCATGGTAATGAGATTTGTCCCGGTATTATTAACATCAACCTGTCTGGAAGTCTGCCCTCCATCTTCTGGGGCCCGAGAATTATCTTGGTTGGTTTTTCTCGTACGAGCCATATCAACGTCTTGAACTCAAGATTTCCCACAGACGGTGCCAATGATGTGATCTCGTGAAATGAGTGAGCCGGGTAAGGAGCTCCAACGGATCAAATCAACAATTTATAGTGTTTGAAAATTTTAAGTGAGGATAATGGCTGTGATAGCACCTGCAAACAATGAAAAGAACTCGTGAATGGGCGCTGAAGGAGTGTCCGACGTGGCCACTCCGATACTAAAGTCAGCAGATTTTTAGATGAAAACAAGTAATATTTGAGAGAAAATATGTAAGTGCTTTAGAGTTCAAAGATTTTCAGAATCTGTAAATGACATTAATACCTGCTATTTATAGTAAGAAATGGGGTAGGTACCTCGATTCTGGTGACAGCTAGTAAGTATGGCAAGTCGGCTGCCCATACCCTATCTTTTGATAACTTCTGGGACACTCTAAGTCCAAGTTGTTCTGACAGATTAGACGGCATGTATCAATCATACTCGAGTCTGGTTCAATTCTCGAGGTAGCCCGGTAGTCGGACCCGAGTACTTCTATGAAAGCCCGAGTTGTGATCACTGCCCGGGAAGATGAGAAGTGTCCGAGAAAAAGTGAAGTGCCCGGGAAGCTGGCTTCTAATCGGGGCTTTCCAATTGATATCCCGGGTCAAGGATGACCCGGGCCCTTACAAGGGTATCATGCCCTATTTAGATTTTTCTAATTTTTTTTTGGAAATCCAGTAAAGTCATTTTTTGATTGAAACAGCCGATTTTTAATTTGGTTCGATTTTGTTCAGTTTTGATTTTAAAAAAAATCAGTTCTTTTGCTTTCCTTGCTGAAAATTTTGTTGTTTACTTTGGATCTCTGAGACATGAATAATATTGTGCGGCACTAGAATAACAGTAAGTCGAGGCAAGGATGTATCCTTTGTCCACAAGACGAAATTGTCCGTATTACAGTGGTTTACGTTGTCGACAATCGTCTCTAAAATACAACGACTTAATCCAGAAAATACAACACTACATATTCTGGATGACAGTGAACAGCAATATGCTTGAACTTTCAAGTTTCGGAGAGAAATGAATGCAACGAAATGAGTATGAAAAAAGTGTCTGATGAATGTTTGCAAAGGACTATTTAATGAGTGAGTCTCATAAGTCAACAAACACACCCTTCTACCCAGAGGATGCACCTTTCTGTGATAAAGGGACGCACCTTTCTAAGGTAAGTCAAGGGACGCGTGGTTCTGTGCGAAGGGACGCACTGTTGCTCTAGAAGACAGTCATGCGGTTTGGACATGAGCTAACAGGAGGGTCAAACATTGGATTGTTTCGAAAATAAAATTATTTTTCAATTAAACTTTGTCCAAAAAGATTTATATGGACAAGAAACCACGCCGCACCGGGCAGGACAGGGCAGGGCTGGTCGACCGGCCCCGCGCGCACCATTTTCACCGAGACCCAGCATATCAGCATCTTCCCTCTTCTAAAACTCCGGGTACCTATTGGGGCCCAAACCCTTAGCTCAAGCTTGGAGCTAGTAAGAAGACTTTATTTGACACATTTCCCAATATGGGATAAGTCTTTCCAGACACATTTTTTCAAAGTTCAGTGCACCACTCATACTTATTTAACAAATTTCGCATTATGATTGAACTATTTCCCTAAAAATATATTACATTCGTTGAAATATGTAAATACCCACTATCGAGTAAGTACTTTAAATTATTTAATTTCAAATTTGTTAATAAATTGTTTAAAATTGTACATCTCACTTTTCAAAATTATTAAAATATCACTCTAATTTTATAAATATAAATATAAATACATTTTTTTTTATTTATCATGAAGATATAGTTCAATTTCCAGATTTATTATTATTTTTCTATTATTTTATCAATTAATAACTCCCAACGATTTTTTTATTCTATTAAAACATTAATTAAATAAAGATAAATGACAAGTTTATTTGCAAAATTTACTTTTCCGATACTTGCTTAAATATATGGAACGGAGGGAGTATACTTCATGTATCAATGGTAATGAAAGAAATTTCTCAAATTACATGAGTAGAATATTTATACATGTCTTCATATTTCTGTTAAGTCTCAACCATCATTCATGGCACCCGACAGGCAGACAGACACTCGATCTTGAAACCAATGGCCACCTAATTTAACTACCGTGGTGTACATAAACAGAATGCAGGATCGAGGCCGACATTCGTGTATAAATTCTATCGACTCTGAGATCATGACAACTGCAGTTGCTGCAGGTACAAAAACCTGTTTTGGTCGTGTTCTATAAATGAATAAGAATCTCAGGATGCACGACACTTCGACAATTCTCTAGGAATAATTTGGTTTTAGTGAATGATTCATTCCCCAACAACACCAGATACCCATGGAACGACTAATGGTGCATTCGGGTGTGTGTCTCGATATGAGTCTGAGTACCTGTCCTTGAAATTCAATTTGGGTTCCTCCGACTGCAGATGAAAAATGAACAAGCTCTTAGTCTAGCAGTGGACTAAAAGATAATTCCTTGCTGGAGATTTAATTTTGTTATTATAAAATATAAAAATAAAGATGCAGAATTCATGAAACTGGGAATGTAAAACCTCACATATTTCAGCCAGCATTCTTGATTTTTGTGTTCATAAATATCTGGAGAATAACACCCAGTCTCAGATGGGCAATAAACCCATACATTACATTTGTTTTCGCCTGGTTTGGCATGTTTCGCTTGTTCCAGACATGCCATACAACACTCGTATGCAGACTCTTTATGGTGGGTCAGACCCCATCTCACAGCAAGACCATCATAGTCAGTATGAAGCTCGGCATGACATATGGGAGGCAGCTGTCTACCAGGCAAGATTCGACTGTCTGGAAAAAGGAAACGTTTTTCAATGAAAGAAGTAATACAAGTCAAAGTCCATGCAAAACATGGACAGCTATACTAAATAAAGTTGTAAACTTAGTTAAACCAACGTCAACATTTTAATGTAAAAGTTGGAGACACTGTGAGGAATGTTAAAGCAATATATAGTTGACTCAAAGAAATAACAAGTCCATAGTCATTTCGACACAGATTATCAGACACCAACTCGGTGGTATATGAATAAACAACTATGTAACCGCAGACAGCATAATGAAGATTGATCCATATAGCAACTAGTGAGTGCCAACCCCAATTAGTTTGGAAATATGCTTGGACGATAACAACAATGTGAATGATAATTCTAGGATGTTAGTATTTTGTTTTGTTTACTGAAGTAAAATATTGGAAGTAAAAATGAGGCATGATTTTATTTGACCAAAACATGTATTTGTGATAACCTAAAGTAAATAATACCACCATCACACCCTCTGGCTCCTATCACCCTGAGGTTTTAGCCAATGAAATGCAAGTAGCAGCGTAAGATTAAAAGACGAACCTCAATGTAAAAGTTAGTGAACCAAGGAGTGGTGGATATGATTATAAACTTGGCAGGGAACTGTGCTACTTAGACCTAGGCTATCATTAACAATTCTAAGAAAGTATTCCAAGTAATTACCAAACTCTTCTTCGTCCTCAGGTTTGTCATCATGTTCCTTGTTGACAAATACAGCTGGTATCCAGAGACCAATATCCTCTGACAATTCTGACCAATCAGAACTTAAATATTTTGCAATTTCACCTGCAAACAGATTAAGATTGAGTCCAAATTCTTTCAACACTCGGAAATCCATATCCAGCGACGACATAATATCTGAACATCTTCTTTTGAAGACATATCGTACCTGCTTCCTCAGGTAAAATTGTTGAATTTATGGTTTGCCCAAGAACAATTAACTTAGCTTCTTTCATTTTTTCTTTGCGCCAGGTTTCTACTGCCTCTGCTAAAACAAAAGAACAATGTATCAGATGGTGGAATGAACTCGAAGGGGTCACATAATGGAGATCAAAGAATGGTTTTTTCAAATTGCATTGGCTATCAGCAAAGTCCCATTCAAGTCGCTCAAAACTGTGTAGATGTTGGAACACAAGTCAACTCGTCATTCTAATAATTGTCCTGAATCCTAGTTCAATGGTTATAGTAAAAGGCGAGCCCGTAAGGACACAAATATATTGTTGGTGCTCATTACACATTGCTTCGATCATTCAAAAAATGTTGGAATTTCAACACAGTTCTTTCAAAAAGTCAGCCTTGAGAAGATCCGACAATAGTAAGTTCGAAGTTGCTTTTCAACTTTATAAGAAATACCAATGGACAACAACTAACGCCTCAATATACAACAAACTATAGAAGTATATTAGTTTGTTGAAGTGTAATCTATAGTATATTTCAGAAGTACGCATAAATGCAATACACTAAAAAATGCAGTCACCATAATTTATCGAAAAATGAGAAACAGACACCAAAACAACATTTACATTCCCATCTAATGCCCAGTGTCAATTAATCATTTGATAAACAACAAGAAGTGCACACTTGCAGAAAGATCTTTTCTTATAGAGGATGTGCAGAGGTGTATTCAAACAAAAGAGATACACGTGCTAACATAATATCAATATTCTGAACGGAGGGTGAGGCATGACAAAGATGAAGATCTTGTGTGATTCGACCAAAGTCACTATACTGACAATAGAGGTGAAGAAAAGTTTGATTCAACCCCACCAAAATAGTTGAATAATTCAGTTATAGATTCCTTTTTTTAAGGTTACATATATAGTTGTTTCAACATTTTACAACCAATCAATAGAATATAATCCATTACAAATAATTCCATAATACCATCAAATAACCAATTACAACTAATTATAACCAACTACTAATATTGTAGACATAAACCCACAACTTAGCTAATATTGGACCATAACTTTCATGAATACATTTTCCATAAACTTCAAAGGTTTATTATCATAGAGCACTAATGTAGTTATTAACAATTTTCCATTCTTCAAGGTGTCTCGGCCAAGCTATAGAATCGGTATCACTTATGTGCTAAGAAATTCCGTAATAGTGTAAGGCCGTGAGTTCATGTTTTAAAGATCAGAACAAAGCTCAATGTTCAACTGTTATGGAGTGTAACTATAATACGAAAGCAGAAGTTAAGATAAATCAAATCTCAACTCTTAGTTTTTTAACTCGGTGTAAGGAAGTCTCGAATTATGAGGAAAAAAGTATAATCATCAAGGCTCCCAATAAAATAAATAATGAGATCGAATAATAGGATACATAATTTTTTTTTTCATGTGATAGAAGTAGAAAACAAATCTTTGTTCAACAGGTCGATCCTTTAGGTACAAAAAGAGGTTTCATCTGAAAGTTTCCGAGAATGGTGGAAGTACATAAAGCAACGAAGGTTTTATCCCCACAAATATATCCTGTTCTCTTCCACATATAAGTACACATAGATAGAGATATATTATATGTATCTGCTGATCTGACTAGGATTTAATTAGTTTGCAGACAAAAGCTATCTCCTGTCTTTGTTAGAAGATCGAAGTCAACCAATCACACAATTATTTTTCCCAATATTTTAAAACAAGTTAATTGTTTCCAAAATTTTAAAGTTCTCCAACGTAGAAAGCCCGTTAAAATGGAAACTTTGCTAAAACGAAAATAAAGCCAATTTTGAAATCCTTTTCATCTATCTAGCAACCTCGTTGGGAGTGTGTGTACTTAAATTCACGAAGACCCTGAATCTTTAAATGCATTCACATAATTGTAGCCGTATGTAACTGGAGAAGCTCGATTTTCCATATCAGGTTAAGCTCTAGTCAACTACTTATCAAATTATGTAATGAAGGACACTTAAAACATCCTGACTCAACATGGCGAGTGGTGAATCACAATGACAGAGCACAAGACCTGGCTCAAATCACATCCATACCTGAAACAGAAACCTTACAATTTTCAAGGATTGGAAGCCAAACCAAAGCATGGTGCTATCAGATACAACCTACTGTGACTTCCATGGTTTTAAAGATTATTGCTTCAGAAACGTGATTTTGAATGCTCTATTCCACAAATAGGAACCACTTGAGCAATTTTGAGAAAGCCATTCAGTGAACTCTATCTCCAATGACTAAATATTTATTAGTGTTGAGGTCACAACATCAGACATTATGAAACACATCATTGATAAATAAAAAAAATAGTATAGGGAACTGAAATTGACATTGCACGCTTGATAGCTCTTCAACCAGGACAAACTCAGAAAAAAACAATAATGTACTTCAAGGTTGCCACCATACGTCCAGCCACATTCTATACACTACCGCAATCTCTGCAACTTCATCAATGCAGCTATGTATTCAATTTAGTACTTTACACTTTCACCAGCATAACACTCCCGCCTTGGCCTAACCTAACGCTCCTCGCTTGACTCACAAGTTCACTAGCATTTTAAGCATTGAGTAGGCATACAAACCTAAATCTCCAACACCATAAAATATCTAGTCATCTTTAGAAAGAAATTTGGAAACGTGATAAAATATTAGATAAATTTTCATTTCTATATATTGTAGCAACCAAGGATAACAGAATAGATGAGCAATATATCATAAAAATAGGAGACAAGAAGCTGTTAGAACAAAATTCTGGAAATGAACAGCACAAAGCAAGGGTAGACCCACCTCTTTGCTCAGTTGCACTGGCAGCAGCATCAAGGCTTCTTAACCTATGTAGAATCTCATCAACAAACTTCCGTCTCAAATGCTGGGGCAATTTCACCACACTTTCTTCTTTTAGAAATATTGTCTTTAATTGTGTCACCTTCAACCCCAAAGCATGATTTAGTGCATCAAAATGACAACAGAAAGCAACAATTAGGAACCAAATACATTCTAAAGTACACGGAAATACTTCCCAAAACTGAAAATTAGATCTCACCAAATTAATAAGCTCTGTGGGTTCAGATGCCTTTCGCATTTGATTGGACTCTTCCATTTTCCTAATCTGATCCTCGCTGTACCTAAATGCTGTAAGATCGCAGCAGATAATGTAAAACACAGTTTTAGAAGGGTAATGTGAAATATAACATCTCAAAAGAACCTAAAACTGACCAAGGAATTTCCGAGAAATCCATATAAATCAAAACTTCGAAAGCGAACCTAAATCCAAATCCTGGTATTACACAACAAAAATTTACCAACCAACTACTGAACACCGATAAAGGGTCATCCAAGAAACTTTAAAAAAAAATAATCTAAGAAGGCCCACTCGATCACCAGAAATTTCACCAAACTAACCACTTCACCACCTCCTAAAGATCGACAAAATCCGCAAATGGGTATCCAAAAAAAGTACAAAACTTGGCAAAAGAGCTGCTAAATAACCACGAAAATAAAACTAGAACAAGCCCTTACTTGTCTGAGAATCACTGATGGGGTACATGTACAGAGTATTGTAAAGGGAGTGGAGCACGTAGAGAGCAACAACGATGTTGACGGAGCAAACAATGAGAGTGGTCTTCCTGTATGACCACCATCTCCCTCTGCCATTATTATTTCCCCACTCCCCTCTCGCCATTACTCGCTAATCCCTTCTCCTTCTTCAACTTCTCCTCCATCCCATCACCACCTTTTCTCCACACATCTCAAGAAATCAAGAAAATCCCTCTGTACGTGTGAAATACTGCTCTTCCTTGAAAAATACGAAGAATTTTTTGGATGCTTCCGGATGGGATCGATCGTAACCAACGGCCCCTTTCCGTTTCTTGGTTGGTATGTGGTAGATTACATAAAATAAAGCCCCATCCCACCAATTGCATTTTACTATATTGATCCCAACAATTGGATGCAATTGATTGAAAAAAAAAAGATATCTTGTAGTACGGATTTCACGGAACTTTATTTGTGAAATAAATAAACTCTCGATAAAAAATAATATTTATAGCATAAAAAGTAATATTTTTCATGAATGACTCAAATAAGATATATATCTAACAAAATACGACCCGAAAGACCTTATCACACAATTTTTTTAAAAAAATTATAAAGGTACCAGCTGATATTTAAAATATTAAATCACTTCATAAGACTTTATATTAAATATACGATTAAATTTGAAAAAATGATTTTTTTTTTATTAATTTTTTTGTGTTGTAAATATATATAATATCACTAGTCAATACCACGTGTAATTGTGGGCCACCTATGTCTTATTTGGTACATTAACGTTTAAAAAAAACAACTAAAGTTGATCTCTTTTATTCGATTTTTGCAAATAAATGAAATAGTAGGAAGATTTTTTTTCTCAAATGACAGGTTTGTTTCTTTCCCATCTCATAATTTTTAAAAAACTACATTTATTTCTCAACAAAAAAATGGTTGGTGGTGGCCCGTGGATGGTGAAAGGGAATAGAAATTCAATTTGATGAATATTTCTCATGTTTAAATTTACATTGTGTTCGCCATCTGTTTTAAAATACATACTAGATCAAATTGCAAGAGTGTGAAGATCGGGCTTGTAGCCTAGTGGTCTCATCCGTCAGATTAGTTGGCTCATCTCTTCGAGTTCGATTTCTCCTCCCCATGTGTGTTGTGATAAAAAAATTTGCAAGAATGTGGAAGGAAGTAAGTATTTGAAAGGCTGCGAGAAAATGTGGCCGGAAAAAAAAACCTAAATTAAAATAAATATAAAAACACGCAACATATACAAAAAAAAAAAAATATACATATAATATATGCACATACGAAAACAAAATCACATGACCACGATGATGAATAGATAGTCAATTTTATTCAAATTTAACCCGAACTAGATTTACCCATTGCTCAAGATAAACCTAATCGAGTCCACCAACTTATCCACTGCCCACTTGGTTTATGGGATAGGATGATCAAGAACATTACGTTGTCTGGTTTGATTTCATCATATGTTTCAATCATAAGTTTCGAGTTTGAATTCAGATTAATTTATTAATCATTAATAGTTGTTGTGTTATTATATGTTAAACATGGTATTTACCATAATTAGTTTGTGTTCATTATTTTTTCTTTCCTCTCAACTACAAAGTGTGCATTTTGATTTGGGTTGAAATAGAAAATAGTATAATGTGTGTTTCATCTCAAATTATGACTGTGTAGTTTGGTGTACATCTATTTTTAAATGTTATTTTATTGGCATAAACTTCATTATGTGTTTGGATAATTGGTAAAAAAACTCCTCTATTTTGGACGTAATAGTGTCTTTTTTTCTAACAGTGGTAAATGTATTTGTGATAAAAGTTTGACAACTACCAATTCCACAATCACATTTATTAAAGTTCTCATCTTCCATTGTGTTTACTTGTTGACCTACATGATCTACAACATCCTAAAAATCACAATCAACTATTTGGAAGACATGTTATTAATGGTGGTGGTTGTTGTATTGTTAAATTCAAAATCTATCTTTAAATATCACACCTAATCTTTATACACTTTGTAAGCAGTCTTTCATTCCTCTTCCTGAAGTTATATGATATTTACCTCAAAACAAAATTTATATCAGTTGCAAATTAGGTTCTGAAGATATTGTAACAAGCAAATACAAAGTGCTGGTGATAGATTTATGCTCGGATGAAGAGAGTCATGTCCACTTACAACCTGTTAAGGCATCCAAAAAGGGTATAGTCGTGGAAGAATTATCTCCAACTAGTTTGAAAACAAACTGTCAGAAGAAATGAAGCTGGAGGTGCCAAAGTCTGAGTAGGCGGGATTGAATGTGCGCACGTGAACCCGAGGACCAAATATTTTTCGCACATCAGGATTTGAGATAGGAGTTGACATGAATATTTTTACTCATTCATTTTATTATGTTATTGGTTATCCGGATTTTTTTTACTCGTTCATAAATTTTCATCTGGTAGATGATTACTATTATTTTTGAAAGGTGAAATTTTTAACCGAGTTGCATGCATGCATAATTTATGAATTTTCGAAAACGTGCTTGTAAAAAAAGAAAAAAAGACAAAAAAAAATATTTCTAGCATTATTTTAGGTAGTAGATGTTTCAGTTGTCAACCAATAACTCAACAACATGCACTTTCTCTTCTTTTGTAAGCTCTGGTATCCCCTACAATGTATCCAACACCTTCTCGTCAACATTGGGTATCTTTACCTCCATTGCTAGTTTTTTTTATCAAATCTTTCATTGTGACCTTGGTTATGTCAGCGAGATTGTTGACGGCTTCAACTGTAGCGTTGTCATCGGCATTAACTTGCTTGAATTTATTATTATTGTATGTGACAACTATACTTGGTTTCGAGGAAGGGGTATTGACTCGTCAGCCTCTTCACCAGCATTGAATATATTGTTTGTGGCTGCAACTGCGTCATGAATTACCTTATAATTCATGTTGAGTACATCGTGGATAGTTGTTTTAAAGGTCACTACTTGTTCACCTGTTGCTCTGTCATTTCCAAAAATTTCACACCAATCATGTTAATGATTCCACTGCTTTTATCTCATGGGTCGCGTGCTTGGGTCGGCCTGCAAGAGTTAAAGGAGAAATAAAATACATAGTATTTTAAAAATCAATGAATTTGACTAACATAAAATACCTTAATGATTGCTTCCAATGTCTCGTCTGTAATTTCAATGGTTTTGTCAGTATCATTCGATCCAACTTCACTTTTACTGAATATAGTCAACAAAATACCATGTGTTTTCAACACATGTATTTTGAGTTAATATGTGGGTTTCCACATAATTTTGTCCCTAGAAGTGTTGCACTCATAGAATTCTCCAATAAATTTACGTACCCAGCTTTGAATCCATTATCATTTTTTAACCCTTAGTGATAATGTACGTCTTTTATGGATTCAATTAAAACTTCTTCATGTGCACTACAAGTAAGTCGTGTTTTGCCAACTTTGATTGCTTTCCTGACCACTTGAGCCATTATCCATAATCTAATCATGTGCTAAGAGAAGAGTTGTGTCAACCATGTTAAAAATAAATCAACACATGACTTATGAATTTAATAAAAAAAAAATAACAAAAGTATCTTGTACTATATACTAAGTAAATAATGTGAAATAAATTTCAATCACAAATCAAAGCGCATAACGAAAGAATCCACAAAAGACAGTAATACATGTCTTGCAAAAGTATTATCACTAAGGTTGGAAATACAACATTCCATAATAATATTATTAGTTGTTCCTTGCAAAGTTCTCTCTCCAAGTATCCCAACCGCCGGAGGACTCAAAACTGGTAATGAAATCATCATCTGCGTCATGACCTTGACTAACAACATCCTCATCGACTTCTTCCATAGGATCAGTTGACATCTATGAACGAATGAAGTTGTGTCATTGAATACAAGTCATTATAATTTTGTTTGTGTTTCGAGTGGGTAGAATGATGGACTTCGAATGATAGCACATCTCTTTTATAACAACCCAAAAGAACTTTCATGTCATTTTTAAATGTTCCATGAAATTTAATAACAAAAATATCATATTTGTTATAACAACCCAAAAGAACTTTCACGTGTACGGTGATAAATGTTCCATCTAAAGCACCAAGACAACCCTAAAACAAATTTAAATGAAAATATTATTTTTATGTCATGTAATTGAAAGCAAAAGAAATTAAATAACAAAATATCATATTTTTTGTTAAAAAAATTTAATGAATCGATATATTACCTTGAATCATTTCCAACTTTCGGTACTGCAATTATCATCCAAAGAGGTAGGCTTCACTAGCAATATCGGATGTAATTTGATAATAGATCGCATAAATTCATGGAAATGTGTGATGGTGATATGTCCAATACGTCTATAATCATGATCAATCACTCGATTTTTCTTATGATGACCCAAGATAGACAGAAACATGGAAACCTTCTGTTCATTTCGTATGTATCTCGATTCTACCAGCCCTCCAATAGTACTAACCAAGTAACACAATCGGTAAAATACATTTTGATTCATTCTCAGGTTTACGACACATTGAACATCATATAATTCGATAATCCTATGCAACTGGCTCAATTCTATATTAAATCGTGTTTTCATGGTGTATGAGGCTGGTTTTCTACAAGGTTCACAACATTGCTTTGCGAGTCCATTCGAATGTCGTATTAAATAACATAACGAAAAAAGCGACACAACATTTGATGTAGCAACACAAAAAGCAGAATATTTCTGAGTCTAATGTTCATCTTGATAACTTATCTCAAGAAATGACAATTAATTAAGCTTTAGTAAATCAATACAAGAGTAAAATGCAATAGAAAATGTTAATTCAGTCACAAAATCAAAATGGTGTTCTTTGTCTGAAATTTTAGATTGGACAACCTTTCTTCTTTCTTCTGCTTTTTTCTTGTCGATTGCGTTAAAGAAATGAAAAGAGATGGGTTTTATTGGTAGGGAAAAGGTTAATCGGGTAATTTCCATGTTATATCGTTGTAACTGTACAAATTGAGATTGATGATACTTGGGCCTAAAAGTGATCTACAGAGAATTTTTCACGGGCGCATTGTTATCTGTATCTCACACAAAAACCAGACAAACATGGGTTTAAGCCATAACCCTACTCTAATCATTCATACCAAACTAAATCTAATTGCATATGATAAACAAATTTGGTTGATGAGATACTACTCTTAGGATAGTATTGCAGTCATGTATCAAGTGGTATATATCTCAAAAAATGAGTAGTATTAATGTTAATAGTGTAATTGTGACAAAACTATATTAATTTAAATCCAATAAAATTTTGAGCTAAAATTTTAAATTCAAGAAAAAAATATATTTATCCAATTAAATTGTAAATAACCCTCCTCCTAATTATGCTCAACTTGGTCGGACACATGTAAGTTCCGCGTTGTCAACCTTTCAAAATATGGATTGATTTGATTTGTGTGGTGTGATGATATTTATATATGATATAGAGATGGTAAATCAATACATGTTAATAACATAATAATTTATAATTCTAATCATTTTTATAATACGAGCCAAACGTGGGATAAAACAAAGATTTGTAATCAACAGATGTCTTATCCTTCATACCAAATGATCTCAACTTCACCAAGATTTAATATTTAGCTTGACCAAAGCATGATCTCGTCTTGAGTTTTAATGAGCTCTATTCGATAAAAGCTCATAAGGATGCAACGACTCCTTTAGAGTCCAAGAAAATGAATCTATACTAAAGGTAAAAAATATTTTTACGTTTTTTTTTTTTACACAATTGGTACTTTTAGCACCTGACAAACTCGCAATATTAAATTTTGTGCAAAAAAAAAAATTAGCACATCTAGTGGGACCCAAAATGTGCCACCAAAGACGAGCAAATTATGAGAAAGAAATGAGGAGTTCAAGCAGAAGATGTAAAGTGGTTCAACAAAATATATAACTATGGGAGAAAACATAGGAAGATAAATAGAAGAATTATCAAAGCTTCTGATTGATGGTATTCTAACCTACGTGAAAGCAGTTGTGAGTCAAACCATTAGATCTGTGAGAGCAAGTCAAGTTGTAACCATCCAAGAAGTTACAACAAGGTTCGAGGAGTTTTAAGGCAGGTGACATTCGCAGGCCTATCTCAATACTCTCTAGTCATGAGGAAAGTTACCCACCACCTCACAAAGAAGAAGCTATTGGACAAAGAAACCCATATATCAAGGAAACTAAAATCAAATAACAAATATATGAATCAGGGAAGTAAGCGACCCAAGGATCCAAGGGAATTGCAACGCAAGTGAACCTCACCACCAAAAAATTGTAGTCCCCAAAATAGAGGAAGGGTTCATACCACCACCAAGAAGGGATGATCATGTGCATGTGGTAAATAATCATGTACACCAACCTGGAGATTTAAAATATGGAGCCATGAATGGCTTCCAAGGAGTAAATGCTGATGCAAAAGCTTGGGGGCCACATCCCACCAAGGAGGAGTCGAAAAGAAAAATTTAATATAAGTATCACGATTCATTTAAAACATTTCACTAAAGTTTGTCGTACTTTGAAGAATATTTTGTAGGAGAAAATCAACAAAAAAAATTTCAAAAAGAAAGAGGTCGTTGGTAACTATCTATTTCCTCCCATGGTCTATGGAAATGCGAATTTCTTGAATTTTAAAGCATTTTTAATAAGAAAATAAAATGAAAAAAAGCAAATGACTCCAAAGAGAAAAATAAAGAAGTGTTGGATCCCCCAAAAAACAAATATTTGAGGCCAGTGCTAGGTTTAATGAGGCAAAGACAAGCTCATTTCAGTATAATCATTTCAAAGATGATGGGCCATCCGTGGTCTTCGGGCCGAGGTACCAACATTTCTCCAAGCAAACTGTTTCATTAAAAATCATTCCATGGTTATCAGGAAAGTCATCTCAACAAAGCCATGGAAAGCACCTGATCAATGAAAGTCCTTATTTTGGATCACAACAGATGTGAGAAGGATCTCTGATTGAATTCAAATGAACAAAGTTCCATTAGAAAGAACTTACGAGCATCAGAGAGGAAGGTCTAGATTTTTCCTTCCACCAAGAGGATATTTTGATGGAACATGAAGAGTGGGCCAACATAGAAAATTTTCTAGACCACTCACCAGGACCCAGAAAAAGAAGGCCTCTAAGGGAAATAGTTGCTTATAGAAGGGAGAAGCTGGGTAAGTTAGAGAGTAACTCAAAATTTGGTAGCTCAACTACCGAGGATAAGTTAAGTTATGAAGAGGATGATCTACTAAGCAAAAAAAATGTCAAAAAACAAGACAAATTTGATTTTTGTGTATGCAAGTTCCACATCTCGGTGGATTGCACCACAGAAGTGGTAATACTGCCAGAAAAATTGAACTTGGTAAGGAAGAGCTTGGAGAGTCAATACATGGAGAAACAAAGCAAGAAGAGTGTAATAACAATAAACTCTCCTACGGCAATTTAGGGATGCTCATCAAAGAAGAATACCTGAATATGCCAAAAAAATGATTATTGAAAAGCTCAAATCAGAAATACTTTTGCACATACCGTGTTTTTTTTATTATATGGGAAATTATGCAAAGTTTTATGTAAAGACAGCCTTAGGGTGTTCAATAAAAATTTATGGGATGGACCAACATGCTATCCAAAAGGACTAGCATAAACATTTTGTTTGGGAGTTGAAATCCAATGGTCAAATGTAAAAATTAAAAAGACATGGCATAAATAAACGAAGAGTTTGTTCTTGGTTTATTATGAAGTCATTCTGCGTGAATAGGTCTTAGACTAATGTGGTATGTACTGGTTTTTAATGTTTGAAGATTTGACGTGAAGTTGGCCATGAGGTCACTTTTATCGAGTTGGATGTATTTTGATTCATTATGAAATAAATTGAAAAAATACTAATAAAATGAGAGTTTTAGGCAAATTCATGGCTTTTACTAGAAATTGAAGAAGGTTTTCGGCTCAGAATATAAAAACCACCAACTCATGACCACGTCCCAAAAAACCATCAACATCCAAAAGCAACGATTAAATTGGGGAATTTTGAGGGCTCCAAAACTCTTTTGTAAAAAAAAGTTCAAAAGTAATTTCGCATTGGTTGACTATCAATTCTTGATGTCTTACCACACAAAAGGTGCATAAAGTATAAATATTTAAAGCAGTTATTTTCATATGAAAAAGCATGAGCAGAATGAAGGCGTTGCAGTGGGAAGTCCTAGCCTACAAATGGTTTATGATGGAAATAGATAGGAGATTTACTCAAGAGAAGTTGGAGAGTCCATAGCCTTTAGGTCGACAAACCAAAACTTCTAAAAAAGAACCAGGAATTCAAATCCAAATAATCAAATTGACAATGAGGAGAGAAACATTATCATGGGGAGTCATCTTCCCGAGGATCAAGGATCGCCTGCACTTAAAAGATGTATCATATTATGGACCAGATAAGTCGGAACACTTGATAAAGAATATGAGCCAAAAATGAATAAATAATAAATATTTATAGTCATACTTTCCAAGTATGAGAGAAGAGAAAGAACAAGTGAATGAGTAAAGAAAGTAGAGAGATTTTATTGAGCGGAGAGTTGGCTTTATGACCACTTTGGTATATATCACTATTTTTGTTATTATTACTTGAATGTTACAAAATATTGTGGATAAAGTAAGAATTACAACAACTTCTCCAAATTGATTTATTATTTGAATTGTAACAATTTAAGGGATGAGCCCCTGACTGCCTGAAATGAGATTTTATCAAGTAGAGAGTTGGCTCTGTGGCCACTTGTGCATATATTTATGTTTGATGTTATTGTTATGTTTATTGAATATTATGAAAGATCATGGATAAAGTAAGATATATAGCAACTTTTGTGAATTTGTTGTTTTGCTTGTGCAGTGATAACCCAAAAGATGGGCCTCCGAGCTACATGAAAAGAGTGACATAGGGAGACATGGAGGTGGGAAGTTAGGCTTGTGTGGCCAGTTTTAAGACAAATAAAGAATAAGAAAGAGTAGAATGCAAAAGACTGCAGATCATCATGTTGTTCTTTAAAGTTTTATTTGAAATAAAGTAGGTTTTTTTTTGTCACTTTCGTATATACGGTGTTCTTCGTTTTAACATATTACTCCAAGTAGGTCGTAAGGCAACTATTATAAATATTTATTTTTGGATAGAGATGTTTGAATGAAGTTGAGCATTAGACCACTTTTATCAGATTCATTTTGATTCATTATGAAATCAATTAAAGAAGAAATCACAAGTGGTGAGTCTTTAGGCTAATATATGACTTTACTGAAATTGGATAAAAATGAGCAAGTTTAGTCAGCTCACGATATAATAATCAACAGAACAACTCCCTTCCAACATCCAACACAACATTCAAACCCATCTCCACAACTCAACTAACATCTAACAATCACAATATCAAACTAATGTTAATCAAACACAAAGTGGAGCCACCACATGCAAGATTAATAAATAAAAATATATGTGGGGAAGGGACCTAAGTGAAGTGCAATGCATAGAGATGTATGCGAGAAAATGGCCTAACTGAAGTGCGATACATAGACATGTATGTGGAAAATGGGTTTGACTGAAGTACAATGTAGACATGTATGTCGGGTTAGTCGCTGGTAAAGTGGGAGTTGGACTTGTAGACGCGACTCAGGAAAAGCAAGCACATCGGTAGTTGGCTCGTATTGTGATGGAGGAACGAAGGCTGGGTGCAAGAAAGCAGAACATGGTGGCTAGGTGTTGCGCATAAAGGAGGATCACAACTAGTTGGTAGCTCAGTGCAGCAGACGCAGCTTGGTTAGAAAGGACCGCATGACTGAAGTAGAAGCGGCGATAGCTGGGTGTTAGTCGATGACAACAATGATAGTCAATGGTCGTTACTGTTAGGTAAGGTGGGGCCCACGTCATAATAAAATATTCAGAAATTGGAATCCCACATCGGATTTCTTTCAATTTTGGCTTAAGAATGCTGTTATAAAATTGAGTCTTCCTTGTTTGCTTTTAGTATCCCAAAATCAAAAGCTTTTTAGCTTTGATAAAAAGAGAGTGCATAGAAAAAAAGAGTGTATTTTTTTTGAGTGCGGGAATTATCTTGTGTGAGTGAGAGAAATTATTTTTCTCGGTATACTCGGGTTGGGAGTGAGAAATATTGATAGGCAATCTAATTAGGATTGAAGAAACGTAAAGACAGCCTAGGACTTAATTTTTATCAGAGTAGCGCAACGGTAGCGTGGATTGCTGGGATAATAGAATTAAGAATATAAACTTTTTGATTATCAAGAATAAGCGAATTTCGAGGACGAAATTCAATTTAAGGGGGGTATATTGTAACGTCCCGAAAATCAGACTACATATAAGCCATGCATAATTACTGTTATTTAAATTAAAATAATTTTTATGCAATATGAGAGTTTAAATTCATTCTTTTAAATTTATCCAGTCATGATTATCTATTTTAAAAAAAAAAATTAGATGTTTAGTTTTATCTTTTCAGGATAAATACGCGAGGCCGGACCGGAGTTGTGAGACTAAATATATAAGATTAATAATAAGAAAAATATTCCTAAATTTAAATTTAGTCAAGAAATAATTTAATTTAAAGAAAAAGAATGTTTTAGGATTTATTAATTAATTAGAGCTAAGTTATTAAATAAGTACTTTAGGTTAATATTTAATTAATGCTTAAATTAAAATGGGTAAACAAATGGAGATGAATTAATATAGGTCAAATATATTCAAGAAATTAAACATAACATTTAAATACTTAAATTATAAACCATGCAATGCCATGCAAGAGCTTATTCTAAATTAATGTGGTAATTCATTAAAATGTATAATGAATATTTAAAACCTTAAGAATTTAAAATACAAGAATTTAACAATATTTTACCATGCAAGAAGTAGTAATAATATTTGGTCAAGACAATTCAAGAATGTAGTAAATCCATTCAAACCATCTCTAATTGCACTTCAAGGTGAATTCAATCCCCATTTTTATTCAATAGTTATTAATAAACTCAAATACTATGGTACACATTAATCTTACTCAAGCCACTACCCTAGCAAATCAATGTGAATATACAATAAAAATAAGAGCAAAACTGTAGACTAGCATAGGAAGGAGAAGCAATTCAAAAGCTATTCCACTTCTTCACATGTAACTCCCACTTTAATGCACATTATGATCCTTTGACACCACTTATAACATTCCTCTTACTTACCCACATGACCTACACCCACATGCTCGAAAAATCAGTAGGAAAACAGCTGAGAAAATCGTGTATTAGCAACAAGAATGGAAGAGTAAACCAAATACAGCAAGGTGGAAGAAACAATTCAAATTCTCACTTGTAACTCCTAACTAAATGCACTTCAAGACCCCTTTAAGCACCTCCTATATCATGCACCTTCATCCCTAGCATCAACTACACCCTTACCTTCGAAATATCAGAAAGAAAAAGCTGCTGAATTCGAAAGAAACACAGCAGAAACAAGAAGGATAAGCCAACTCGGTTACGTCGCGTCGTATTGTCGTTTTGATTTGTTTTTCTTCAAAACAAATTCCAGGCATGTATATGTTGTTTCTTTTCTCTTCAATCAAGTCCTATAGATATTTTTAAACCATTATATATGCATGATTCAAGCAATAAATCGAAATTAACAGCAACATTCCAAGCAATAAGCTGTACAAAATTTTTTGGTTTCATCTTTGTGGCTCACGGGTTTTCTGAGTTTTATTGATTTCAGGATGTTGCTCGGTTCCAGGCTTCCAAGGCTGCTTCTAGGCATAAATTAGAATGTGTTAGGTTGTATTTGTTTCAATGGTTCAAGCCCATTCACGCACACACAAAGAAATGACAGCAAGTTTGTTTATAGCAGCAAAATGAGTTATAGTTTTGGTCTTTTGAATGGTTTAAGGGAGTATTCGGATCATTGCTATTTTAAGGACCATAACCATGGTTAGAACCCTCACTTACCATGTCTAGGACGTGACCAAAGTGTCCTTTCAAGGTTTGGTTCATGGTTCCCTCAAAAGTTTTAAACAACAACACAAGTGCATATTTCGGTCTTTCCATTTCCTGTGTGAGTGTGTTTTGGTTTTGGGGTGTGGTTTGGTTTGTGGTTGGCTTCTTGCCCTTATCCATGGTCCAAGCTATACCTTAGGATGTTGGTAAGAGTCCTTGGGAGGTGGTTCAAGCCATTGGTCAATAAATTTTAGAGTTTACATCACAAACACCCAAGTTGCCATTGCTGGTTTTTTTGACAGCAACTTTCATCTTAGGTTTTGAGGTTGGTTTGAGTTCTGGTTGGCTTTTAGCCCATGGCCTTGGATTTGACAATACCTTAATGAGTTAGGAAAGTCATGTTTTTGGCCGTTCGTGATTTGGTCGAGTTTAGAGGTCGTACGAGAATTTACGGTGAAATGCGCCAAAATGACTCTCGAAAGAGTGTTTTATGTTTTTGGATTCCTTTCACCCATTTTCGTGTTTTACAGTTATTATGCATATTTTTCAGTATGTTTGGGGTATTTTTAATCATGGTTAAACGTCGGTTTAATGTTGGTTCGGGTGGGTACGAAGCCATGGTTAAAAATCAAGTTGTTGGTCCGAATCGTCTCGTTTTTTGTTCTATGATTAAAATTTTGTCAAGTTAAGATTTATTGCATGTGTCGCATACTAGAAGTAAGTCGCAGCAAGCCTGGGAACGATCCAACTCATCTGGTAAAAATAAGGTTATAATTATATTACGTGCATAAAAATATAAAATGTTTATTTTTTTGAGATATATGCTATATGTCTTGTGGCCACCTTATGCTTATGGGTTTGGAAGTCGGTAGGAACAACCGAGGACCTCTCCGCCCGGTGACTTACGACCGATTTATGATTATGTATGGGTACGGACATCCAATCCAAGGGCTGTGATTGATCTCTACCGCCCAGTATACTGTGGTTTAGTCTGATCAGGCGCTTACGCTATGTTATGGGCCACTTGCTTAGAAACATTATCTCTACCAGAAAATTATGATATATTATGACAGAGCTCTATTGAGCAAAGCTTTTACGTATGAATTTTCAGATATGCACGTAGTTATAATTATTCATGATACGATTTTTACCGTACGCTCTACGATACTTTATTTTTACGTTGCATGCGATTTTATGATATATTTTACTTGTTATTCACGATATACATGTTGAGTCTTTAGACTCACTAGACTTGATTGTTGTAGGTATTGACGAGGTCGAGACCGCGGGCGGAGACCAGTGAGCGATCTTGGGACAGCAGTAGTAAACCCGAGGACCTTATGATTTAATTTACGCACCTTTTATTATTCAAACTCAGTTTTAATACGTTGGATTATTTTTAAGTTAATGTTTACGTTGGATTATTTTTAAATTGTTGGTTAAAAACAATATTTGCTTCCGCTGTTATTTTAAAGCTAAAATTATTTACATGTTTATTTTATTAAATAAGACAAGATAAATATTTATTTAGGAAATTTTTAATAATTCCGCAAAATTATGAATACGAAATACGGGCCTTTACACCGGAGATGATGGATCGGGACCGGGAATCAACAAGTTCGACGGAACAGATTTTTCATTCTGGTGGTTACAGATAAGAGATTATCTGTACAGTAAGAAGCTGCATCAACCTCTATCAAGAAAGAAACTGAAAAATATGGAGGATGATGATTGGGAGCTCCTTGACCGACAGGTGTTAGGTGTCATACGATTGACCCTAACAAAGAACGTGGTGGATAACGTGGCGAAGGCCAAAACCACGGAGGAGATGATGACCATTCTGTCAGACATGTACGAGAAGCCATCGGCAAACAACAAAGTACATCTCATGAAGAAGTTATTCAACTTGAAGATGGGAGAAGGTGCTTCGGTGGCAAAAACACATAAATGAATTCAACACGATTGTCTCTCAGCTGACATCGGTGGACATCAAATTTGATGATGAGATTCGGGCACTTATTCTTCTGGCGTCTTTACTAGACAATTGGGAACCGATGCGGGCAACGGTTAGAAATTCTGTTGGAAAGGGAAACTACAACTCAATGATGTTAGAAATCAAATCCTTGCTGAAGAAGTTCGCAGGAAAAACTCGGGTGAAGCAACATCATCAATATCTGCTCTAAATCTTGATAACAGAGGAAGAGGCAGGAGTGGTGAAAGGAGTTCCAACCGATGGCGCTGTAGATCCAAATCAAGAATGGAAAAGACAAAAACATCCTTGAAAAGAATATGAAGTGCTGGAGCTGTGGTGATACTGGTCACCTAAAAACGAACTGCAGATCAACGAAGAATAATGCCAATGCTGTCATTGAGGAAGTACATGATGCTCTGCTATTATCTATGGAAAGCCCTGTTGATTCTTGGGTTATGGACTCGGGAGCTTCGTTTCATACCACTGGTAATCGCGATGTATTTGATAACTATGTCACTGGCAATTACGGAAAAGTTTTCCTGGCTGATGGAAAACCCTTGGAAATTTTTGGTATGGGTGATGTACGGATGAAGATATCAAATAGATCTGTCTGGAAAATCAACAAAGTCAGGCATGCACCAAAATTGACACGCAATCTGATCTCGGTGGGACAGCTCGATGATGAAGGCCACAATGTGACCTTCGATGATGGTTCCTGGAAAGTGAACAAAGGAGCCATGATTGTTGCTCGAGGAAAGAAAACTGGAACACTGTATATGACTTCCAGTTGCAGAGACACATTAGTAGCTGTGGATGCTGGAGCCAATTCATTATAGACTTGGACATAGGAGTGAGAAGGGAATGAAGATGTTGGTGTCAAAAGGAAAGCTACCAGAATTAAAGACTGTTAAACACCAACTATGTGAAAGCTGTATCTTTGGAAAGCAGAAGAAGGTGAGCTTTTCAAAAAGCGGTGGAGAACCGAAAGCAGCAAAGTTGGAGCTGGTTCATACTGATGTATGTGGACCATCTCCTGTTACATCCCTTGGAGGCTCGAGATACTATGTCACATTCATTAATGATTCGAGTAGAAAAGTTTGGGTTTATTTTCTGAAAAATAAATTTGATGTTTACGAGACCTTTAAAAGGTGGAAAGCCATGGTGGAAAATGAGACCAACTTGAAGGTGAAGTGCTTACGGTCTGACAATGGTGGAGAATATGAAGATGACGAGTTCAAGAAATATTGTGCACAGAACGAGATCAATATGGAGAAAACTATCCCTGGTACACCTCAACAGAATGGTGTAGCTGAAAGGATGAACATGACCTTGAATGAACGAGCAAGGAGCATGAGATTGCATTCTGGATTGCCAAAATCATTCTGGGCTGATGATGTTAACACTGCAGCATATCTGATCAACAGAGGACCTTTGATACCGCTTGACTGCAGAATACCCGAAGAGGCATGTAGGGGCAAAGAAGTAAACCTTTCTTTGTTGAAAGTGTTTGGATGCCTATCCTATGTTCATATTGATTCAGCAAGCAGAACAAAACTTGATCCGAAATCAAAGAAGTGCTTCTTTATTGGTTATGGAGATAATGAGTCTGGTTATGGTTTATGGGATGACCAAAATTAGTAGATCAATCGGAGCATGGATGTAATCTTTAATGAGCAACTTTTGTACAAGGACAAGTCAGACATTGGAGCTGGAGATGAATGTTTTGAAGTCAAGAAGACTGATGAAGTGCTTGACATATATTCTTGTGAATGAATCGAGAACCAGTAACCAGGAATATGAAGAAGAAACTGCACAAGATGATGACCCACAAACTCCGTGATTGAACTCAGGAGATCTTTGAGAACCATTAGACCACCTGAGAGATACTCCCATGCACTTCACTATATTTTGCTGACAGACAAAGGTGAACCGGAGACCTATGAAGAGGCAATGCAAAATGATGATTCAACCAAGTGGGAGTTGGCCATGGAAGATGAGATGGATTCATTGTCATCCAATCAGACGTGGGAGTTGACAGAACTTCCGCAAGGCAAAAAGGCGTTACATAACAAGTGGGTGTACCAGTTAAAAGAAGAGAATGATGGTAGAAAGCGGTACAAGGCAATACTTGTTGTAAAAGGCTTCCAACAATGGGAAGGAATTGATTACACCGAGATTTTCTCTCCGGTGGTTAAATTAACCACTATCAGGACAGTACTTGGACTAGTGGCGAAGGAAGACTTACATTTGGATGTAAAGACTGTGTTTCTTCACGGTGACCTAGATGAAGAAATTTATATGAAGCAGCCACATGGATTTGAAGTACGGGGAAAAGAGAGAATGGTGTGCAGACTTCAGAAGAGCTTGTACAATCTCAAACAAGCTTCAAGACAGTGGTACAAGAAGTTTGATAAATTCATGAGTGAAATGGTTTCCTAAGGTGTCAAGCTGATCACTGCTGTTATGTGAAAAAGTTTGACGGTTCTTATATCATACTACTGCTATATGTAGATGATATGCTGATAGCTGGAGCTTGTCTGGAAGAAATTGATAAACTCAAGAAAGATTTATCAAAGGAATTTGCCATGAAGGATTTGGGTGCTGCAAATCAAATCCTTGGAATGAGGATCTTTAGAGACTGGGTGAATGGATTCTTGAAGTTATCTCAAGAAGAGTACGTGAAAAAGGTGGTTAGCAGATTTAATATGGATGAAGCTAAATCTATGAGTAATCCTTTGGCTAGTCATTTCAAACTAACCAAAGCACAATCACCATCGACAGAGCAGGAGAAGGCTTATATGAATAAAGTTCCTTATTCTTCTGCTGTAAGAAGCCTTGTGTGTGCAATGGTGTGTACAAGACCAGACATAGCACATGCAGTGGGAGTTGTGAGCATGAAAGCGGACCGGTTACGGTGGCCGGAAGCGCAACGGAAGTCAAAAATTAATTTTCTAGCTCAAAAATTTCGGCCACCTCCATTTTGTTTTTGTATAACATTTACAAAGAAACACCATACATAGGATGTTTAGAAATTTACCTATCAACCCCTTGAGGTTGATGTTTGGCTCCAACTAAAGTGTAAACACTTTAGCTCTTGAAGGTTGACAAGTCTACAAGCTCCTCCTCCAACTCCAAAATAAAGCCCACCACTAACAAGGTAAACCCCCTCAAATATTGCACTAGAAATTTTTGAGGATTTATCAAAGAGAAGTGAGTATTCTCCAACAATTGAAGAACACAAGAGAGAAGAATTTTTTTGGGAGAAAAATCCCCTTGAATTTTCGGCCAAGTGAGTGAAAAATGAGGAGGGAGAGTTGAGTTTTGGGGTTGCAAAAAGTTAGATACAAAAGTTGCATGCCATGCAATATTTTATTCAAAAGTAATGCAAACCCCTTCACCTCCCAAGCATGCAAACCCTAGTGGGCTTGCAACCTTTTGCAAGGCCCATGGACTTTTAATTGTCTCAAACACTTTTGAGCCCAATTAGACTTTACTTGATTTTACTCAAGCCCACTAGTTAAATAATTATTTCCAATTGGGCTCTACAAGGCCCAATGTTATTTAATTAATCCAACACTTGAATTAATTTAATTATTTGGACTCTACTAGGCCCACTAGTGTTTAATTAATTCAACACTTGAATTAATTTAATTTAGTCCATAATAATGTTTATGAAAATCACAATTTTCAAATACATTATTCACTTGGCCAAATTTTAATCTAGGAACACTTCCTTAAATTAAAATTTATATTTCTCTCATAGAAGTCATACTTCTATTTTTTTTACGCTTATAAACACATTTATAAGCCGTTCAACACATTGAACTATTTTACTTCTCATCGGGATTTACAAAGTTAGTACTTGTGTGGCCCTCAATGGTTCATTGATACAACTAGCCGTAGGTTCACATCTCAATGTGATTCGGACTAAACATGTCCTTATTCGAGCATACCCCAATTGCTCCATTCTTACTTATCAACTCCTTGATAGTAAGAACGTCAGAACTCAAGTCTGATAGTACCCAACCAATCACGTTAAACGCCTAGCAGCATCGCTTACGTGATTCCCTAGGTATCACATGATAGTGCCTGCAAGAACCATTCAATTATGGTTAGCGTACAGTACGGTCCCTTCAACTCATATATCCCGACCGATTCGACAACTATTGGTTTATCGAGAGTTGTCAATGAATCGATACTATGTGCCATGTTGTGGTTGCATCGATGGTTTAATCTATGAAACCCCTTTCATAATTACCACCATACTCTGATCAGAGATTTCAACCCACACATACATGAAAAACACATAGGATATCCATACCCGTAGGTAAGTGGTGAATCCCCGGCTACAATGCATCAACTCCTATATGTTTCGCCGTAACACCCAACCTTGCCACCTGATGACCCCATAAGAGTCGGTAAACAAGTCAAAGTGAAACGCTAGCACATAGAGTCTCAATGTTGTCCCAGGTCATAAGGACTAATGGTGTACAACCATAAACTAGGACATTTCCACTCGATAAGTGAGAACCACTTGGAAAGTCCTTTATAGAGGGTTGTTCAGTGCACTCTACAAGGAGCACCTATCTGCATGCTCGGACATCACAATGTCCCCTACCAATGAAACATGGTACTCACATCGCAGATACTAGTCTCTAACTCGAGCGGCCTTTATCCTTCTTAGTGGCGGCTGAATCGACTAGGAACGGTTTAGAATATACAGTATTCCAAATATGAGTTTCATGATACTCATCATATGAGCATCTCATATTCTTTCTACTATTTGTATATTCAAGGACTTTATCTATGCAACTAGCATGGGTATAAAGATAAAGATGCGCCAAATTAATAAATTCAAATATTATTAAAATAAAGATCGTTTATACAGAGAGTTTCATCGTGAACAGTCGGCCAACACTTAGCTCGACGTGCACCCACTCTAACAATCTCCCACTTGCACTAGAGCCAACTACCCATATACTTTAGACCCATTGATTCGCGAAGCTTCTCGAATGATGGTCCTGGTAAAGGCTTAGTTAGTGGATCAGCAACATTTTCTGCGGAGCCGACTTTGTCGATCGACACTTCTCCTCGTTCCACGATCTCTCTGAGGATGTGGTACTTTTTCAATACGTGTTTGGACTTCTGATGAGACCTTGGCTCCTTCGCCTGAGCTATGGCTCCCGTGTTGTCGCACATCACCGGGATAGGAGCAACTCCATTTGGAATGACGCCCAACTCTTGGACGAAATTCCTAATCCAAACAGCCTCCTTTGCTGCAGCTGATGCAGCAATATATTCTGCCTCAGTGGCGGAATCCGCAGTACTGTCTTGCTTGGAACTCTTCCAAGAGACAGCACCACCATTGAGCATGAATATGAATCCGGAGGTTGACTTCGAGTCATCAACATCGCTTTGGAAGCTAGAGTCGGTATAGCCTTCCAATTTCAGTTCTCCACCCCCATAGACCAAGAACAACTTATTGGTCCTTCTCAAATACTTGAGGATGTCTTTCACAGCTTTCCAGTGTGGAAGACCAGGGTTGGATTGATATCTACTCACTACACTTAGTGCAAAAGCCACGTCAGGACGTGTAGATATCATCCCATACATGATGCTACCAATAGCCGAAGCATACGGAATTCGTGTCATCGCCGCTATCTCTGCATCAGTCTTGGGAGACATAGACTTGGATAGGGACACGCCATGACACATTGGTAGATGTCCTCTCTTGGACTCATCCATCGAGAATCGCTTCACGATGGTATCAATGTATGTGGACTGGGTGAGACCAAGCAATCTTTTTGATCTATCTCTATAGATCTATATTCCCAATACAAAAGATGCTTCACCCAAGTCCTGCATTGAGAACTTACTTGCTAACCATATCTTAGTTGATTGCAACATTCCTACATCATTCCCAATGAGTAGAATGTCATCAACATAAAGAACAAGGAATGTCACAGCACTCCCACTGACCTTCTTGTACACACAGGGTTCCTCAGGATTCTTAGTAAAACCAAACTCTTTGATTGTACTATCGAATCTGAGGTTCCACCTCCTAGATGTCTGCTTAAGACCATAAATAGATCTTTGAAGTTTGCATACCATATGCTCACTTCCGGTAGATGTAAACCCTTCAGGTTGAGACATGTAAATCTCTTCCTTAATATCCCCATTAAGGAAGGCAGTCTTGACATCCATCTGCCATATCTCATAGTCATACCATGCAGCTATGGCTAGCAAAATCCTAATGGACTTGAACATTGCAACTGGAGAAAAGGTTTCCTCATAGTCAACACCTTGCCTTTGAGTATACCCTTTTGCTACCAATCGCGCCTTGAAGGTCAATACCTTCCCATCCGCCCCAAGTTTCCTCTTGTAAATCCATTTAGACCCTATGGGAACAATTCCCTCAGGTGGATCCACGAGATTCCACACTTGGTTCGAATGCATGGAATTCATCTCAGATTCCATTGCTTCAAGCCATTTGGATGAATCGGCATCAGATAACGCTTCCTTGAAGGTCCTTGGATCACATCCAAGGTTAGGCTCATCATGGCCCTCTTCAAGAAGCAGACCATACCTCACAGGTGGTCTCGAGACTCTCTCGGTTCTTCTAGGAGCTTGTATCTCCTCACTTGGCTTCTCCGGTGTGGGTTCTACAACTGTGGGTGTCTCTCGAACCTCTTCGAGTTCTATCATCTCGCCTTTTCTATCCAATAGAAATTCTTTTTCCAAAAAGGTTGCGTTCCTAGAAACAAACACCTTTGTTTCTTGGGGATGATAGAAGTAATATCCAACTGAATTCCTCGGATATCCCACAAAGTAGCATAAAATGGATCGACTATCCAATTTATCTCCCACTGTCTGCTTCACATAAGCAGGACACCCCCATATTCTAAGATAAGAATACTTGGGAGGCTTACCCATCCATATCTCATATGGAGTCTTGTCAACTGCCTTTGTATGGACATTGTTCAACAACAGTGCCGCTGTCTCAAGCGCATATCCCCAAAAGGATGGCGGCAACTCCGTGAACCCCATCATAGACCGAACCATGTCCATCAAAGTTCGGTTACGACGCTCCGAAACACCATTGAACTGCGGTGTAGCGGGCGGAGTCCACTGCGAAAGAATTCCATTCTCCCTAAGATACTCTTGGAACTCGGCACTCAAGTACTCACCACCTCGATCCGATCGAAGTGTCTTGATGCTTCGTCCCAATTGCTTCTCTACTTCACTTCTGAATTCTTTGAACCTTTCAAAGGCTTCAGACTTGTATTTCATCAAATACACATACCCATACCTCGAAAAGTCATCGGTAAAGGTGATGAAGTAGGCATGTCCATGCTTAGTGGTGATGCTAAGCGGACCGCACACATCGGTATGGATCAAATCCAATAACCCTTTGGCTCGCTCCGCATGGCCCTTAAAGGGAATTTTGGTCATCTTTCCTTTTAGACAGGATTCACAAGTCGTGAGAGCATTAATATCGGACATATCAAACATGCCAACTCCCACTAGCTTGTTCATCCTTCTTGAGGAAATATGTCCTAATCGAGCATGCCATAATTGTGCCGAATTAATAGTATCTTGTTTGCGCTTATTTGTTGTTGTTATTGCTTGGACATTGTTAAGTGGAATATCTTTCAATTTTAAGGTGTAGAGATTGTTTTCTAGTTCTCCGGTACCAACTAAACATTCATTCTTGTAAATATTGCAAACACCTTTGCCAAATAAACAAGAAAATCCATCAATATCAAGCATAGGAATGGAAATAATGTTTTTGATCAAGTCTGGTACGAACAAAACATCTCTTAATACAAACTTAAAATCATTGTTCAAAATTAAACAAACATCTCCTATGACCTTGGCAGCAACTCTTGCTCCATTTCCCATTCTCAAGAAGGTCTCACCCTCTCGGAGCCTTCTACTTCTTCCCATCACCTGCAAATCATTACAGAGATGTGAGCCACAGCCGGTATCCAATACCCAAGAAGTAGAGTTAATCGAGATATTTACTTCAATAAAGAACATACCTTTGCCAGAACCCTTCTGCGCAAGATATTCCCTGCAGTTACGCATCCAATGTCCAGGCTTCTTGCAGTGATGACAGATGTCAACTGTCTTCTCAGCCTTGGCTGGCGCGGCTGCCACTACGGGACCCGGACTCTGCCTCTTCAAGGGCACGCTCTTCTTGGGGCGCTGGAAAGAACGCTTCTTTCCTTTCCCAGGTGGACCGGTCTTCGTGCCAGATGAAGAGCCCACATAAAGAACCGACTTCTCCTTTTTGATTGTGGACTCAAAGGTCACAAGCATGTTCACCAACTCTTCAAGGCTTGGCTCAAGCTTGTTCATATTGAAATTCACCACAAAAGGATCGAACGAGCTCGGCACTGACAACAGCAGCACGTCGGTGGTCAACTCCGAAGGCAAGATCAAATCCATGCCAACGAGTTTATCCACGAGCCCAATCAACTTTAGGCCATGCTCATGGACCGAAGCCCCATCTCGCATGCGTAAAGTGATGAGCTCCTTGACTGTGGCATGCCTTAGAGGCCGAGTCTGCTCACCAAAGAGCTCCTTGAGGTGCATATGAATGTCAGCAGCATTCTTAGCATCCTCGAATCGCCTCTGCAGCTCATCGTTCATCGAAGCCTGCATATAACACCTCGCCTTCAAGTCATGGTCGCACCAATCCTTGTAGGTCTGCAATTCCTCAGGAGTGCAGCTAGTCGGAGCCTCAGCAGGGGGCGACTCAGTCAGTGTGTATGCAATTTTCTCCGAGTTCAAGACAATCTTTAGATTTCTTAGCCAAGTGATATAGTTAGGTCCGGTTAGAACATGTTTTTCGAGAATAACGGAAAACGGGTTGCGAATTGATGACATTGTCAAAGATTTGTACTGAAAAGTAAAACAGATAAATGTTAATGACTATTTTAAAATATTTAATAAGATATAAAGTTTGGACTTTTAATTTATAAATTATTGCTCCCACTGTTTTGACATTTTCACTACCCTCTAGTGAAAACGGGAAACACTTTCCTCAGTAGGTACGTAAGGTCCAATTAGCGAATTGTGATCCCGAATAATATCGGCCAATCACAATTCCTAAAAGGTAGTAGGTACGTAAGGTCCAATTAGCGAATTGTGATCCCGAATAATATCGGCCAATCACAATTCCTAAAAGGTAGTTTCCAATTGCATCGCCATGCAACCCTCTACGTATACTTTTGTCTCACGTTTGATTAGGACCCAATAATATGACGTCGTTCATCTTTACGTGTCAAGCCTAACCCATCGATATTGAACCTTAATGGACGGTCGCCATGAGTTCCCTCAATAATATGAGCCGAAATCATGGGAGTTCCGCGTAGTTCACATCACTATGTCAATGGATGTCACAACTTTCCGGTACCCAAAGCTCCCCCAATAATATGAGCCGAGCCCCGAGTACGGGTAGCGTTCAACATGCACCCATTGTCGATGGAAGACAAGGAAATTATAAACAAATTTATAATTCCCCTTTTCGGACTTGATATTAATTTTGAATCTTATTCAAAATGAGGGTTTTTAATTTTGAAAGGTCTCATCATTAATTTTATTTTAAAAGCTCGCCATGTTTGATCGTATGTTTACCGGATTCATGCAACTTTGTTATTATAATAATAATAACGTACATACTCATTATTTATAACATATCATGCATATATTATAAATAGAAAACAATACAAGGATGATCAATCGCCCCAAAACTAATGGCCCGTGTGAGCTAAACACGGGCCTAGGTCCAATCCTAGGGTAAATGCACGGGATGCAAATGCAACTATATTATTACATTAGCATCCAATATTACATGTCTTCGATCTTCATAATCACCAAGGCCACCGTCTTCCAATCTTGATCTTCCACTATTCTAATATTTACAATTAAATATCCATGGCACATAGGGATACATCTCATGGGGGTGGGAACGGGCCATAAACCAAGCCCACTTTAAATTGATAATTATTACAATCATACAACACAAATATCCTAGCATATACCTAGCAAATTGGGCTTGGGCTTTTGATCATCCTTCATGCATAATATCACATATCATACACCATCAATTAATTATCACAATAATTAATTGATCCAATATTATATATCTTGATCCAATCACTAACCGCCACAATTATAAATTAAATTAACAAAGTATACAAATACTTTTGTCTACTTTCAAATTAATTTATTTATAATCGAATTTCTTGTAAATCACAATTTACTATAAATAATTAAAGTCCAACTTCAATTATTTATTTTATGAGAAAATATGTGCAACAATTGTAAATTTAAACTTAAGGGCCCAAAAACCATTTTTCACCAAAAATATTTTGGCCCATTTAAATTTCACAAATTTTGTTGGCAATCCAATGGCCCAACATCTCAAGGCCCATGACACTAAGATTGTCCAAAACACTTTTGGAAACCCTAGCCGTCATCGCCGTCGCCGGATTCCGGCTACAAATTTTTTTTTTTTTATTTAAAAACTGGAACTTTCGGGGCTGCCCTTTGCTGCCCGAAAAAAATCAAGGGCAGCTCGGGCAGCCCTCGGGCAGCAACATGCTGCCCGAAAAATGTTTTTTTTTTTGTTTTTGATTCAAAAATTCGGCCTTCATGATTCCTTGCACCAAAAATTTCTCAAGCGGTTAGAAATCGATATCAACATAATATTATGCAAATATTACACAAAAACCGTAACCTTAGCTCGGATACCACTTGAAAGCGGACCGGTTACGGTGGCCGGAAGCGCAACGGAAGTCAAAAATTAATTTTCTAGCTCAAAAATTTCGGCCACCTCCATTTTGTTTTTGTATAACATTTACAAAGAAACACCATACATAGGATGTTTAGAAGTTTACCTATCAACCCCTTGAGGTTGATGTTTGGCTCCAACTAAAGTGTAAACACTTTAGCTCTTGAAGGTTGACAAGTCTACAAGCTCCTCCTCCAACTCCAAAATAAAGCCCACCACTAACAAGGTAAACCCCCTCAAATATTGCACTAGAAATATTTGAGGATTTATCAAAGAGAAGTGAGTATTCTCCAACAATTGAAGAACACAAGAGAGAAGAATTTTTTTGGGAGAAAAATCCCCTTGAATTTTCGGCCAAGTGAGTGAAAAATGAGGAGGGAGAGTTGAGTTTTGGGGTTGCAAAAAGTTAGATACAAAAGTTGCATGCCATGCAATATTTTATTCAAAAGTAATGCAAACCCCTTCACCTCCCAAGCATGCAAACCCTAGTGGGCTTGCAACCTTTTGCAAAGCCCATGGACTTTTAATTGTCTCAAACACTTTTGAGCCCAATTAGACTTTACTTGATTTTACTCAAGCCCACTAGTTAAATAATTATTTCCAATTGGGCTCTACAAGGCCCAATGTTATTTAATTAATCCAACACTTGAATTAATTTAATTATTTGGACTCTACTAGGCCCACTAGTGTTTAATTAATTCAACACTTGAATTAATTTAATTTAGTCCATAATAATGTTTATGAAAATCACAATTTTCAAATACATTATTCACTTGGCCAAATTTTAATCTAGGAACACTTCCTTAAATTAAAATTTATATTTCTCTCATAGAAGTCATACTTCTATTTTTCTTTATGCTTATAAACACATTTATAAGCCGTTCAACACATTGAACTATTTTACTTCTCATCGGGATTTACAAAGCTAGTACTTGTGTGGTCCCTCAATGGTTCATTGATACAACTAGCCGTGGGTTCACATCTCAATGTGATTCGGACTAAACATGTACTTATTCGAGCATACCCCAATTGCTCCATTCTTATTTATCAACTCATTGATAGTAAGAACGTCAGAACTCAAGTCTGATAGTATCCAACCAATCACGTTAAACGCCTAGCAGCATCGCTTACGTGATTCCTTAGGTATCACATGATAGTGCCTGCAAGAACCATTCAATTATGGTTAGCGTACAGTACGGTCCCTTCAACTCATATATCCCGACCGATTCGACAACTATTGGTTTATCGAGAGTTGTCAATGAATCGATACTATGTACCATGTTGTGGTTGCATCGATGGTGTAATCTATGAAACCCCTTTCATAATTACCACCATACTCTGATCAGAGATTTCAACCCACACATACATGAAAAACACATAGGATATCCATACCCGTAGGTAAGCGGTGAATCCCCGGCTACAATGCATCGACTCCTATATGTTTCGCCGTAACACCCAACCTTGCCACCTGATGACCCCATAAGAGTCGGTAAACAAGTCAAAGTGAAACGCTAGCAGATAGAGTCTCAATGTTGTCCCGGGTCATAAGGACTAATGGTGTACAACCATAAACTATGACATTTCCACTCGATAAGTGAGAACCACTTGGAAAGTCCTTTATAGAGGGTTGTTCAGTGCACTCTACAAGGAGCACCTATCTGCATGCTCGGACATCACAATGTCCCCTACCAATGAAACATGGTACTCACATCGCAGATACTAGTCTCTAACTCGAGTGGCCTTTATCCTTCTTAGTGGCGGCTGAATTGACTAGGAACGGTTTAGAATATACAGTATTCCAAATATGAGTTTCATGATACTCATCATATGAGCATCTCATATTCTTTCTACTATTTGTATATTCAAGGACTTTATCTATGCAACTAGTATGGGTATAAAGATAAAGATGCGCCAAATTAATAAATTCAAATATTATTAAAATAAAGATCGTTTATACAGAGAGTTTCATCGTGAACAGTCGGCCAATACTTAGCTCTACGTACACCCACTCTAACAGAGCAGGTTTATCAGTAACCCAGGAAAGCAACACTGGGAAGCAGTTAAGTGGATTATCAGGTATTTGAAAGGTACTGCTATTTGTTCTTTATGCTTTAGGAGGTCAAAATTGGTCTAACAGGGTTTTGTCGATGCCGATATGGGTGGTGACCTAGATGGTAGGAAAAGTACGACTGGATATGTGTTCACATTAGGTGGTACATTGTAAGCTGGGTATCTAAGTTGCAAAAGATAGTTGCGCTTTCTACTACTGAAGCCGAGTACGTAGCAGTTACAGAAGCTAGGAAGGAAATGATATGGTTGAGATCCTTTCTGGAAGAATTGGGTCAGAAGCTTGAAGATAGCACATTACACTGTGACAGTCAGAGTGCTATTCATTTAGCAAAAAATAATATTTATCATGCTAGGACAAATCATATACAGGTTAGGTACCATTTCATCATATCAGTGCTGGAAGATGGAATCTTGATGCTGGAGAAGATTCCTGGAAGTAAGAATCCAGCCGATATGCTCACAAAGACAGTAACCATTGACAAACTGAAGTTGAACAACTTCAGTCGGACTGCAAGTATAAATAGAGATATATGAGCTGCTGCAATGATGATGTAAAGACATGATTGAAATCAAGTATTCAAGTGGGAGAAATGTTAGGTAAGGTGGGGCCCACATCAAAATAAAATATTCAGAAATTGGAATCCAACATCGGATTTCTTTCAATTTTGGTTTAAGAATTCTGTTATAAATTGATTATTCCTTGTTTGCTTTTAGTATCCCAAAATCAAAAGCTTTTTAGCTTTGATAAAAAGAGAGTCCATAGAAAAAAAGAGTGTGTATTTTTTTCTTGAGTGCGGGAATTCTTTTGTGTGAGTGAGAGAAATTATTTTTCTCAGTATACTCGGGTTAGGAGTGAGAAATATTGAGTGTATTGGTGTATACACTTGTTGTAATATTCTTCCTGTTATAAAAGATTTGCAGTAGCTCCGTGGACGTAGCCTATTCTGGGTTAACCACGTAAATTTTTGTCTTCTTGTTGATTATTTTATTTCGCATTTTTGGGTACTATTATCATCGTGATCGGTATCTCTTTGGTATAATTTCCCAACAGTTACCGACCCAGAGTGAAGTTTTGGTGAGTCTAGGTGATGGAGCAATAAAAACGTTTGAAAAAGTTGTGCAGAAAATTGGTGAACAAACAAAAAAAAGCAGACATTGGAAATTTTGAATTTTTCATGCTGATTAGAATGAGGACCAACATTTCTTTTTTCAAAGTTACAGTCCAATATGGAATGAAATGTTGGCTTAATGGCTTTGTGAGAATGGTAGTGGACTTTGATAATTAAAATAAATTTGATTTAGATTAGGAACTTGTATACATATATTTTGGTCCAATGAACCAATATTTGCAGAGCATTTGCACAGGCATTGGTTGGAACTAAATTTTAGTTATGCCCAAACTGGTGCCCCAGATGGATTTAGAAGCGAGAAGATCTGTAATGCCCGAAAATTAATCGATGTTAATTAACGATTATTGATTTATAATTTAATGTGATTATGGAAGGGCAAACCGAGACACGATTTGAGGTAACGTGTGATAATGTATGTGCGAGGACAGTGCCTTTCGCGCATATGCGCGACGTGATGCGCGCTCATGCACCAAACGGGCAGAAGACCTCGCACATATGCGCGATGTAAGGGCGCGCATATGCGCGAGCTGTGCGAGAGACCAAGTTGTTGTCCAGAGAGCCTCGCGCATTTGCGCGGAAGATGGACGCGCATGCGAGCTGCCAAGGGCCGAGACCAGTAGGTCTCGCGCATATGCGCCAGTGGATGTCGCGCATATGCGCGAGACATGCAGATTGAATATTTGCCACGTTGCCTTGGCATGCGAATTGATATATATATATACATTCAGCCTTCGAAGGAAACAAAAGGAAAAGGAGGGAAACGAGGTAGCCGAGAGAAACTTCGAGTTTTTAATATAGATTTGTGATTTACGAGAAATCCACCCGTTAGATTTTCAATCCGACTTCAGTACCGTGTTTCTATCGACGAGAGCTTTAACTGGACGTAAGTTTTGTTACATTTTGTTAAGATTTGAAATTATGATATTGTTGGAATCGAATACACTTCATATATGATGTTCTTGGCATGTTAAACATCATAGAATCGAAGTCAGATTGAGAAACAGACTGATTATGGAATTGTTATGATTTTTTGATTATATTGATTTGGAATCGGACAGATTTGGATTACGAATGAATTACAGATTGTATTGGATATGAGTTATGATTTGTAATTGATGTCTGTTGATATGGTATTGACGGAGATACTGAGATTGTGCCGTTATGTCGTGGTTTGAATTAAATCCAGATTAATCAGATTCAGAGTTGAATTGAGAATGGAATATTGATATTATGATTTTTGATATGTCGTTTCAGATTTACAGAGACAGTCTTGAGTTCAGAATTGATATTGCTTCACACCGTGACTACAAACAAAAGGTATAAGTCAATGTGGTATTGGGAGATCGACTCAAGTAGGATATACTTGAGTTTTCCTAAATCACATACTTACTGTTATTATATGCATTGATCTGATTTGATATGCTTGTTCTATTGATTTATAGGAAGCATGTATTAGACGAGTGATCTTGTGACAGAAGTGCCTGATAGTGGTGGGATCGCCACGGGCACATTGCACGATGTCACAAGATAGTGAGTGTATCACATAATAGTTCACCGGACGGTTGGCTATCGATGTGGATAGAATTGGAGTTTCTTCTATTACTGGTGATCGATACCATATCGATGTGGATAGAATTGGCGTTTCTTCTATTACTGGTGATCGATATGGAATGCCAACGTCTGGAAATCGGGATCCCTAGACTAGGATTGAGTCTAGTTTGAGTCGTGGAGTCACGAGTATGATTGGTAGTTTTATATTCATTATGTTCAGATTTTGATATATATGATATCTGCTTCATGCTTTATATTGATTATATGATTGCATGTTCGTTGATTTATATTGGGATTATATTCTCACCGGAATTATCCGGCTGTTGTTGTGTTTGTATGTGTGCATGACAACATGTGGGACAGGATCAGGGTCGAGGAGATGACGAGAGATCATGATTAGAGTGGAGACCACGGACTTTGATGTTGCTGTAGATAGGGTTTGGACACTTGATAGCTAGTGTTGAACCTTAGTCTGTATTGAATATATGTTGTACAAGACTTGTACCTTATTTTATACTGATATGTATATTAGTATGATTTCCATTACGTTCCGTATTTTTTTAAAAAAAATAAAAATTTAGACCCTGTTTATTATAATTGATTAAATTATACTAATGATGATTAAGAGTATGATTAGCGTCCGGGTCCCCACAACAGGTGGTATCAGAGCGATAGATCCTTTGGATTGAAATAGGAGCTAGTGAGCGAGTGATAGGCTCATAATAGTTAGTATTTTTATTTTCATATTTCCCATTATTCTAACCTTCGATATGTTTAATTGACACATTTTTGAGTAATATTCTTTTTATTCCAAGTATTTGTTGATTATGATTTAATAATATGAATATTGTATATCGTTTAATCTGACAATTTAATTCGATGTATGATTTTCTACTGCTAACCATAAATTCATTGATCCGTAATTGTCATGAATGATTGGTACATGAGTAGCATAGATTAGATGTATTGTGCTATCATAATATATTTAATCTAAATAAATCAACGGAACTAAATCTTCCAATTGCAGCTATCTTGGTTGTTAAGTTTTAGAATTAACTGTTTTCACGAAACGAAAATGCTATTTTTAATTAATATGGAACGCTATCGTGCCCAGTTAGTTATTGATAAGTTTTGACGGGATGCTGGGTTCAGTCAATTAATTTAGAAAAACACAAGAATTTTAGCGGCTATCCCTATAATTCTAAGGTTAATTGCTTGGAACAAATTGAATAAATTATTTGTTTGTCGATGACCAGTGATATAATTAAATAGTAGAATCCTCTTGAATCGCAAGAATTTCTCAATCTCTTCTCAACACTTTTAGGCTAAGTTTTATTTCTGATTTAAGATATATTTTTACTATTTAATTTATCACTGTGAGGCATTTGTTCTTAGAGTTAATATTCTTTTTATTCCAAGTATTTGTTGATTTATGATTTAATAATATGAATATTGTATATCGTTTAATCTGACAATTTAATTCGATGTATGATTTTCTACTGCTAACCATAAATTCATTGATCTGTAATTGTCATGAATGATTGGTACATGAGTAGCATAGATTAGATGTATTGTGCTATCCTAATATATTTAATCTAAATAAATCGACGGAACTTAATCTTTCAATTGCAGCTATCTCGGTTGTTAGATTTTCGAATTAACTGTTTTCACGAAACGAAAATGCTATTTTTAATTAATATGGAACGCTATCGTGCCCAGTTAGTTATTGATAAGTTTTGACGGGATGCTGGGTTCAGTCAATTAATTTAGGAAAACACAAGAATTTTAGCGGCTATCCCTGTAATTCTAAGGTTAATTGCTTGGAACAACTTGAATAAATTATTTGTTTGCCGATGACCAGTGATATAATTAAATAGTAGAATCCCCTTGAATCAGATCTGTCTCATATTAAATTCTTTACTTTATCCTAGTTGATTAATTGTCATTTAAATTTATTATTTTTCCGTTCTTGAAGTATTTTAGTTTAGCATTTTATTTAAATTAATATCCCAAAATTCCTCCCTTTTTATTTGCATTTTTACTCGAAAGAAATAATCTCTCATTCTCTGTGGATTCGACCCTACTCACCATTACACTCGTTTTTATTTCAAAAAGTAGGAATTAAATTGGTGGTCAACGACAGCACACCAAATTTTGGCGTCGTTGCCAGGGAACGGTGAAAGGTTAGTTTTTTTCGAGTTTTGTTTTGTTTTTTTGTTTTATGCTTTGTTCTACTCTTACAGGTGATTCATCAAGAGAAGAAAAATTTCAGAATTTTTTTGTTGTGAAATACTTCGAGATGTTTCATCGACAAGTATTCACAACTTTTGCTCAACAAAACGGAGAGCCATTCTACGCAGCATGGGAGAGATTCAATAATTTAATAACAACATTCAGGAATCATGATTTTTCTAACTATGTTCTTATTCGACTTTTCCTTAAAGGTTTGGATGCAGTTACACGAAGATGGGTATTTAATGGAGCACTGACAACTGGTAGTCCATTACTTAGTCGACATGAAGACGGTGTGATAAATTTGCTAAATGATATGACCGACTTTGACTACCATCAATATTGGAATCCTTCGCTGCAGAGTTGGAGCCACCAATACCCTCCAGAAATTAGCCAATCTGATTTTACAGATCAACCTTTCGAGCATCAAGAAGATGAGGGATATAGTCTTGAAATAATCATAAGTCGATTGAATGATATGGTAAACAAGCGTGTGGCATTGAATGAGGAAACTGTTGAACCTCAGTCTGAAGAAGTTTTGGAAGAAATATCACACGAAGATGAGACACCAATGAAGTTGAGAGATGAACAAGCTCCTGAGACTATCGATATGAGCTCGTCGATAATATTATCATACATACATCTAGGAGATCCTTGTCTTTCTCCATTGCCGATTTCAACAGATTTTTTTCTTCAAGAGCCAACGATGATACTCTCATCTCATGCCTATTATTTAAAGGCACGTTTCGTTGAGGACACGAGCTCACATTGTATACATCAAGTCAAACTTGAAGGCACATGGAACCAAGACCCATTTATGGTGTCATATGACACGTACTTTGGGCGTCATCCGCTCTTTGAATGAGTGCTTTTGAGGGTCAAGCTGTCGACTAAAAATCAAGCGCTTTTTGGAGGCAACCCAAATTTTTTGTTCTTATTGTTTTTAATTTCTTTTATTTTTATTTATTTTTTCAAATAGTACAATTTTTATTACCTTTGTGCAGAAGATGTCTTCTAACAAGGCGTGACCACGCCCTATAAGAATAACACTTCTGCGCAAAAAAAAAAACAAAAATTCCAGTAGAGGTTTTCGCACAAGGCGTGGCCACGCCTTGTTGAAACACCTCTACTGATTTTAAAAAGAAAAATTCCAGTAGAGGTTTTCACATAAGGCGTGGCCACGCCTTATTCAAATACCTCTACTGCTGGGTGATTCTTTTTTTTCCTTTTCCTAAAAAAAAATTTAATTAATAAAAAAAAAATTAACCTACTTTTTTTTTCCTCTCTATCACAGCAGCTTCCACCACAGCAATAGGACACCTTGCTCTATGATGCCCAACAATTTTCAGGGGAGTTCTCTAACTTCCCTTACTTGCTTTTACTGTCTATATTGTGCATCTAATTTTGTGTCATTGAGGACATTGCCACATTTAGGTGTGGTAGGGTCTATTGCCTTATTTATCATTTTAATTTCTTTTTTTCTTCTCATTTTTTGCATAAGATTAAAAAAAATAGTGACGTTGTTAGTTCCTAGCATCTAGTTCATTTGTTATCTCTTTCTTCTGAATCTTGATTCCCTCCAATGCAAAAAAAAAATGATGAAGTTTTCTTTGCGTGGAAATGTTTTTGCATTCTCACGTTTGCATTATGAATAAGTTGCTCTTGATGATAGTTAGAGAGGACAAGTGTGTGGGATTTAACCCAATTGCTATATTTTTTTTTGGTGAGTTTTGAACTTATCAGCAATCATGATATCATGCTCTACTTTCTTTGATTGTGTGTTGTCATTGTATTGTTAATTTTTCTAGAACTTGCATTGTTATACATGTCTTTGTCAACACTTTGTGGTGGATTAGGTGCATAGACAAAACGATAAGGGCATTAGGTTCAAACCATTTTCTTTCGCATCATCTGAGCCATTATTTGAGCTTACCCTGATTCATAGACCCTTAGTGAACCAAGTTTGAGCCTCAGCCTTTTTCTTTGAATGAAAATAACCACACTACAAGCCGTGATAAATCTTTTTTGTTGGTTAACCTCCTGTTTTGAACCCTGAATTGGAGAATCATGTAAACTTTTCACAAATAGCATCACTCAATCCAAAATAGTGTGAATTGTTGGGATTTAGTCAATCTCGAATCCTTATAGTCACCGCCTACAAAAAAAAAAAGAAAGAAAGAAGAGAAGTAGACGAAGTGAGAAAGAAAAAAAAAGAGCCGAAAAAAAACAAAAAAAATGCTCTTGATTGTTATAATGAGATATAAGAGGTTTTGGATACATTTTTATTTTTGATGAGAAGATTTTGATATGGTTTCTCCAATACATTAGCTCATTATTTCCTTTTATCCTACCTTATCCCTAGCCACGTTACAACCCATTTATAGCCCTTTTTTTTGTGTATTTTGATTCATTCATTTAGTGGAAGGATGTTATATATTTGCAAGCCTATGGTAAATATTTTCAGTGCATTTTGACATGAGAGTTTGTTGATATATATCCTAGACACTAATGAGCGGAATGAACGAATCTTGTGAAGAGTTGTTAAATCTCATGCATTTTAATTTCTACACATTCTGATTGCAGTGATTGTTCATGATGTTATTTTGTGAGATGCTCTGAAATTAAAATGTCTTGTTGCATGAAAAAATGTTTTGGATAAGTAGAGGAAGCGGAAGGATGACGAAAAATTGAGATAATGAGTTGATCTATTTTATGCTTGAGGACAATCATCGTTTAAGTGTGGGAGATTTTGATAGGCTCATAATAGTTAGTATTTTTATTTTCATATTTCCCATTATTCTAACCTCCGATATGTTTAACTGAAACATTTTTTGTGTAATTTTATTGTAGGTGGAACTTTTACGGTCTTGGAGCAAATTTGAGCTAAAAAGGTGATGTTTATCCAGAAGAGGTCCTGGAACAAGGCGTGGCCACGCCTTATGATGATGTCTCAGCTGCCAAAAAATTTGCAAGGAGGAAAATCTAGATAAATAATATCTATTATTTTATATTTTAGGAATTAATTAGGGTTAATTTAAATTAGTGGGCTTTTTAGCTTAATTTTGGACCCAAAGAATACTTCCCTTCTTGCCTACACTATTCACATAACACAAAAAACGTGGGAGGCGGCTGAATCATAAAACAAGAATTCATTCTCACAATTCCTTCCACCATCAACTCACGCACAAGAGAAGAAAAAAAGAAGCGCAAGAATTTCTCAATCTCTTCTCAACACCTTTAGGCTAAGTTTTATTTCTGATTTAAGAGATATTTTTACTGTTTAATTTATCAATGTGAGGCATTTGTTCTTAGAGTTAATATTCTTTTTATTCCAAGTATTTGTTGATTTATGATTTAATAATATGAATATTGTATATCGTTTAATTTGACAATTTAATTTGATGTATGATTTTCTACTGCTAACCATAAATTCATTGATCTGTAATTGTCATGAATGATTGGTACATAAGTAGCATAGATTAGATGTATTGTGCTATCATAATGTATTTAATCTAAATAAATTGACGGAACTAAATCTTCCAATTGCAGCTATCTCAATTGTTAGATTTTAGAATTAACTGTTTTCACAAAACTAAAATGCTATTTTGAATTAATATGGAACGCTATCGTGCCCAGTTAGTTATTGATAAGTTTTGACGGGATGCTGGGTTCAGTCAATTAATTTAGGAAAACGTGTGTGAGGAATATATCAGTTACAATGTACATCTCAAATGTATCCTCACACAAGGGCTTGTACTCTCAACTAGCTGATTTTTTCTTGCTAACTGCCCATGCTTTGAATCCTCTTCCAAAGCTCTTGTTTGATCTTCAATATGTTGTATTTCTAGGCTCCAACACTGATATATACATTAGACACAAGAATATGACCGTTGGAAAGTTTCTGTACTGTTTCTGGAATTGCAACGGTCAAATTCGTCTTGCTGGACATTTTCCCGACTGGTCAACTCTCGTCAACTGGTCAACTCTGGTCAACTCAACTGGTCGTTCAGTTCAACTGGTCAGCAGCTGTTTCAGTTCAGCTGGTCAGCAGCTGGTTCCGTTGGTTCAGTTTCAGCTGATGTGCTGAAATCAGTCTAGCTGATTTCAGTTTGTGCAGAACCAGTAGCTTCATCGTCATTTATCAGCATCGTAAGCTTCGATTCGGACTTTGACTTATAAGAATGATTTGTAGATCTTTGTCTTATATTTCCAACGCATACTGAATCGCTTCGTTTCGATAACCGAGTTGAGAGATATGACCAAAATACGGCAGCTGCTCAAACACAACCGATTGCTGTTTTCGTGTGATCAGTTTGGTAATTGAGCGATCCGTTAGACCATGATAACATCCGATTTTGCCCAACTGACGTGAAATACAACTTGTTTCGAATTGAGTTTTCTGATCATTACAGTTTGCGGATTGTCATTTGGATCATCCAGTTGAGAGATATCTTCAAAACACCAAAACTTGCCAGAAATTCAGTTTGTGCAAAATTCAGTTTCAGCTTGTTTCTTGTGTTTGCAACTTCACACTTGAGTAAATATGTTAGAAACACAATAACAAGTTTTGTTAACATCAAAATCAAGATTGCGAACATGAAATATTCCAACAATCTCCCCCTTTTTGATGATCACAAAAAACCTCTACGAGTATAGTTTGCAACGCAAACAGCGGTTCGTCATTTGGACACTCGAGCTAGGAGATATGTCATTTTTCCCACGGTCGGTGCAAGCTGCGCGAAAACTCAGTTTTGCATATATATGTGTAAAAAATCTGAAATTTCGAGTTTTAAACATCAAAATCAGTTTCAATGTTCTTTCAAGAATAGCCGGCTCTGATACCACTTGATAGGATCGGTTAATCGAATAAAGAGTGTTTAGAAGGGGGGGTTGAATAAACACTGCTCGAATTCAAATATTCTTCGACAATATGAGTTCAGTTTTGTTACAAACTGAAACTAGATATTCCGTCGGTCAATAACAATCAGTTAAACTGAATAAAACAGTTGCGGAAAATAAACTGACTGAAAGATAGAGTATCTAACTGAAAATGACAACTGAAGTAATAACAACACAATATGTTTCTGGATGTTCGGAGACTTGAATAACTCCTACGTCACCCCTTCTATCACGAAGATAGGATATCCACTAAAAGACTTTGATCAAATACACGACAATGTACTGACCCACTTCAGTTTGGATTTATCACTTTGCCAAAACTGAAACTCTTAGTATACAACACGTTATAGATCGTAACTGATCTTAGCACAACTTAGAAAATCTATCAACGACTACAAAGTGCTATTTAAGCTCGAGAAAGTAATCTTGAATACTACTGATATGACTAATAAGCGTGGGCTTTGATTTCTGATTGTGAGTAGATATTTTTGCAGCGTAACAACAAGTAGAATGAGATAACTGAAAGTCAGGGATATTTCTTCAGTTGCTGCCTTCGACTATTTATAGGCTCTCCTTTCAACGGTAACATTAAAGAATGTTTGAATATTCTAACCGTTGATTGCCACGTCGATATATTCTGACAGTCGTACACTATTATTTCTGCAATGCGGCGTTCCACTACTAGTTGCAGGTATATGTACTATTTTTTCTGTTGTCGCTTTCAACTGATGACGTGTGCTGCTGAGAGATCAGCTGGTAAGAAATCAGTTGACGAGAATGAGCTTCAGTTGTATCGATCAGTTAACTGAGTTCAGCAGATGACGTGTTCAGTTGATGATCAGTTAGTTGCTTAGTTCAGTTGGTAAGTCTTTTTGTCAAAACACCAGAATTAAGTTTCCAACAATTTCCCCCTTTATGGTGTTTGACAAAACTTATAATAAAATATAACTGAATAACTGAACTCCTGTAGATAAAATAAGATGTAGATTCAACTGAACTCATATTCTTCAGAACATTAAATATAAGGTGCCTCCAGTTGAATTGACGATCAGCCATAATAACAGAAATGGCTTGAAATTTCTCCAAAGTAAGGGCAGCAAACGATCCACCTTTTGCCAAAAGCCCTTTGGCTACAACATCAGCATGTAACTGAACTTCATACTTCAGTTCTTTCTTTGATCGAAGACTTTGATCTTCCGTCCATCAGCAGAGAGTGCGGTTTGCATCTCTTCAATATCAGAGGCTTTAACATCCGAAAGATGTGCCAATCCATCAGAAGGTAGAGAGAAAATTTCTCCAAAGGAGTCTTCAGAAATGGTCAGAGACTGATCATTGACAGTAGAAATTATGTTGCCATCAGAGTCGACCATACCGGTGGAATAGAAATCCTGAAGTTCTTTTGGGTAGATTTCTTGATATGATGTACCGAAAAACGTCCTTAATCCAGCAGTCTCAAGTTTTTAAAAAACTTTCTTGACATCATCATCACCGAAAGAACGGATTGACCCAAAATTGATAGCCATAGCATTTAGCATATAAGCGGGAATTTAAGTTGCCATTTCGAACTGAGTGAATTCCTGAAAGAAAAGTTGAAGGATGAAACTTGTTCTTGCTCTCAAAAATCTGTGGATAAACGCAAAGTAAAACTGAAATGAAGCGGGGAATGGTACATATCTACGTGACTATTCAAATTCTTGACACGTGTCAGTCCATAGAAATTCTGAATTACAATGTGTGTACGTGTGCTGTAAGCATGTGTAATTTGATGGTTAAAAAGTATCCACGTTGACACTAATAATTTACTGAAACACATCATTTGATGCTTGAAAGACAGTCACGTCGCTTGATTTTGAATATAATAGGTTTAATTAGTTAACTTATATGAGAAGATTAGTGAGACGCTCAACTGAACGATCAGTTGTTACTGTATCCTTTCAGTTGAGAGCTGACTAATCAATTGTCTTCTCAGTTAACCTCTTAGAACCAATATTCCCCCTAAATAAATTCATAAAATAATTAAAGCGAAAAGTAAATGTCAGAGATATTATTTGCTGTTGACACGTTGACGACCCTTCAGCTTCCTTGACAGTCTGCTATAAATAGAGGTAACGTTATTAGTTTCAGTCATATTGGTGGAAAAAGGAGAAAACAACAAAAAAAAAATGACAGAAGCGAGTGGCTCAAGTGGTTCTCCATTTTCTCTGGAAGCTATGAAGGCGGCTATTGAAGATGAAGTCTTCTACACCAGTCTTCCCTACTGGGAAAAATTACAGGAGCTTGAGTTCCTGTATAACTCCGGAGAGGCTACTACTACAGACTGGTGGAACAGTTGACAAAAGTGCGGGAGCGCTTGAATATCGCTGTTTGGGTGGACGTCTTTAGAGATGGTCATATTCATCAGCTGATGCTTCAGAAGGAACTGGAGATTCTCAATCGCATAGCTTCTTCTCATAGCTTTTGTAATACGTCTTCCTCAGCGCTATCAGTTTGGTTCAGAATGTGGATAGACGATGTAGAAGAAAAATATGACAGTGTAATTGAAGCGAATGTTTATCGTTGAATGAAATGTTTATTTTGGTGTAACTTTGATGTTTCTTTTTCCTGCAAGTAATAAGTTTTAATAACACATAAACTAATGAACTGATGAAACACTAACTGATAGAAGATTAACTGACATCAGTTGAGAGTCATATAAATAAAAAATTAACTGAAGAGTCAGTAAGTGACAGCAAAACTGAAAGATGAATTAAGAACCAAGACAACAATAACAACTGATTAGGATAAATCAATTAATCCAAGTATATTGCGAAAATGAGAAAACTTAGTCTCAGCCAATGGTATGGTGAAGATATCAGCTGCTTGCTGCTCAGTTGATACGTATTCCAGTCTGATGTTCTTCTTCAGGGCATGATCTCTGATGAAGTGATGTCTGGCATCTATGTGCTTAGTCCTGGAGTGAAGAACTGGATTATAGGTAATAGCAATTGTGCTTGTGTTGTCACAGAATATAGGAGATTCCTTTGCATCAACACCATAATCTTTCAGTTGTTGCTGAATCCAGAGCATTTGAGCACAGCAGCTTCTAGCAGCAAGATATTCTGCTTCAGTTGTGGAAGTTGCTATGGATGTTTGCTTCTTACTAAAACAAGATATCAGTCTGTCTCCTAGAAACTGACATGATCCACTTGTACTTTTTCGATCAAGCTTGCATTCTGCATAATCTGCATCTGAATACCCAACTAAATTGAAAGATGAATCCTTAGGATACCATAACCCAACATTTTGTGTGCCCTTAAGATATTTCAAAATACGCTTGGCAGCATTAAAATGTGATTTCATAGGATTTGCTTGAAATCTAGCACACATGCATACAACAAATACAATATCAGTACGACTAGCAGTTAGGTACAATAATGAACCTATTAAACCTCTGTAAAGTGTCGTCTCAACTGATATTCTCCCTTGATCAGTGTCTAATTTAACTGATGAGCTCATGGGAGTGCTTGCAGCTGAACATGATTCCATACCAAATTTCTTCAGCAATTCCTTAGTGTATTTGGTTTGACTGATAAAAGTTCCTGAATCCAGTTGCTTCACTTGTAAACCAAGGAACAATTTCAGTTCACCCATCATGCTCATTTCGAACTTATCCCGCATTAACTTAGCAAACTTCTCGCATAATTTGGGGTTAGTTGACCCAAAAATAATATCATCAACATAAATTTGAACGAGTAGAATATGATCATTCTTGGAAAATTTGAACAAGGTCTTATCAACTGATCCAACAGAAAAATCGTGATCAGTTCGAAATTTTGAAAGAGTTTCGTACCCAGCTCTTGGAGCTTGTTTAAGACCATATAAGGCTTTGCTCAAATGATATACATGATCAGGAAGGTGATGATTGATAAAACCTGGAAGTTGTTCAACGTAGACTTTTTCCGGCAACTGGCCATTCAGAAATGCACTCTTCACATCCATTTGATAGAATTTGAAGTTTTTGAATGAAGCATAGGCAAAGAATATCCTGATTGCCTCCAGTCTTGCAAATGGTGCATATGTCTCATCATAATCAATTCCTTCTTCCTGCTTATAACCTTGTGCTACTAGCCTTGCTTTGTTACGCACAACTGAACCATCTTCGTTCAGTTTGTTCATGTACACCCACTTTGTACCTATAACAGTTTTCGAAATTGGTCTTGGAACTGAGTTCCAGATATTGTTATGGATAAACTGATTTAGCTCTTCTTGCATTGCATTTATCTAGTTTGGATCAGCAAGAGCTTCATCAGTCTTCTTGGGTTCTAGTTGTGATACGAAAGCTGAATGAATAAATAGATTGAGCATCTGATTTCTTGTTCTTACTGGATCAGATGGTTTACCTATTACCAACTCTGGAGGATGTGATTTCTTCCATCTGAGTTCAGCGTTTATTGCTTCTGAATCAGCAACTGCTTTTGTGGGTAACTGAACATTTTCAGTTTCGGTTGGAGCAGTTTCAGTTGGTAACTAAATGTCATTTGGTTGCTCTATTAACTGATCATTTGGAACAGCTTCTGGTTCTTCTGGTTGATCCAATACTTCCGGTTCAGGTGTTTGGAGATTGCTTTGATTGATATGGATATCTTCTTCATCATCATCATCCAAGCTTATATCTGTAAATCTATCACCTAGCTCAACTTGATCAGTTGGCTTATCAGTTAGCACAGTTTCATCAAAAACAACATGAATAGATTCCTCAACATTTAAAGTATTCTTGTTGAAGACTCTATAAGCTTTACTCACTGAAGAATAACCAAGAAATATTCCCTCTGCAGATTTAGCATCAAAGGCTTTTAAATGAGTTTTACCATTGACAAGTATAAAACATCTGCAGCCGAATATTTTGAAGTAGGAAACCACACTTTTTCTTCCATGCCAGATCTCATAAGGTGTTTTCATATGATTCTTATTAACATTGATCTGTTTTGAGTGTAACACGCAGTGTTCACTGCTTCTGCCAAAATCTTTGAGAGATACCAGAATCAGCAAGCATTGTTCTAGCAGCCTCTTTGAGGGTCCGATTTCTCCTTTCAGCTACACCATTTTGCTGAGGAGTTCTAGCTGCTGAGAGCTCATGCTTAATTCCGGCATTCTCTAAATAATTTGAAAGAATTTTATTGATAAACTTATTTCCTCGATCAGATCTGATTCTGTCAATTCCAACTGATTTTTCATTTAATATTCTTTTGAAAAGCTTAATCAGTTGAGTAGCAGTTTGGTCTTTGGACTTGAGAAATATAACCCAAGTGAATCTTGAAAAATCATCTACAACCACCAAGGTGTATTTCATTCCCCCTAACCTCATGACTGGTATTGGACCAAATAGATCCATATGTAACAGCTCTAAGCATCGAGAAGAAGATTTACGACCCTTGTTCTTAAAAGAAGATTTAATTTGTTTACCAAACTGACATGCTGAACAAATTTTGTATTTGATAAAATCCATTTTGGGCAGTCCAGTAACAAGATCGTGGTTACTCAAATTTGTAATAGACTTGAAATTCAGGTGGTTTAATCTCTTATGCCACAACCAGTTTCTAGAAGATTTTTAGGCAATAAAACATACTGGTGCATAAGGTTGATCATTCCAACTGACTTTCTAAGTGTTTCCACACCTTTTGCCAGTTAGGATGATCTCTTCAGTTGAGTTTTTGACTGAACAAGAATGTTTGTCAAACTGAACTGAGAAACCATTATCGCATAATTGACTGATACTGATCAGATTATATACTTCAGATTCTCAACTAATAATACATCATTAATGGTGAAGTTATCATGGATAAGCTTACCCTTACCCACAGTTTTACCTTTAGAATTATCTCCAAAACTGATGTTTGGTCCAGTGTATTTGACCAGTTGAGATAATAAATTTGAATCTCCTGTCATGTGGCGTGAACATCCACTATCCAAGTACCATATAGATTCAATGCTTGTACATGTTACCTACAATCACACACAAGATAAGATTCTGGTACCCTTTTTCTATTTGGGTCCAAAGTTGATTAGTCCTTTAGGAATCCAGACTTGGATCAGTCTAACTGATCGTCCAGTCGCTGTATTCCAGATGGTCTTTCCCTATCTGTGTGTGTTTGGTGTATGGTGTGCAGGAGATACAACATGTGATTTGTCCTTTTTCAACTGATTGTTCAGCCAGTATCTTTTCTGAACTGGCTTACTGTTGTAGTAATTTGAGTAGCCATTTGATTAATTTTTGCTGAAAATTTTTGGTTGCTGACTTTGAGAGTCAGTCACAACTTTTGGGCTATAACCGATTCCACATCTTTTGCCCTTGTTCATACTTTGAGTTGGTTGTTCAATCAGTTTACTCGGCTCAGCTTGTTCTTGTAACATAACTGATTTTACAAATTGAATGTATTTCCCTTTGTTTATATTCAGTTTTGGCTGAGTATCTTTGGAAGACGAATCATCTTTACTACAGAATCCTAAACCAGTTTTATCAGTAACTGATTTCTGAGAATTCTGTATATCAGTTAAAGCATCAAACGATTTGTTCCAAGCCTGAATAAGCTCAGTGTGCTTTGAATTTTCAAGCAACAACTTTTGAATCATTAATTGATCCCTGCTTCTTTCATTTCTGAGCTCAGCAATTTCCTTTCTCAGACTCAACATATCAACTGATTCATCAGTTTTTCTTTTATCGTCTTTGGGATCATTTTGCTTCGCTCTGGCTTTTTCAAACGATAAAGCAAGCTTTTGATACTCATTAACCATGTCATGCAATGTCGAAATAAATTCTTCTCTGGTAAAATCAGTTGAACTAAAATCAAATACCTGTTGACTGCTGGACTCTAGTTCTGTATCAGCAGCCATCAGACATTTTACTTCTTCTTCATTGTCACTAGAACTGCATGAAGTTTCTGGTTCTGATTCCTCGCTGTCAGTGTCTGCCCATTTGGCTTTGCTATCTTCAGCTAGGAGTACTTCATGTTTCTTTCTGTAAGGCTTCTTGTCGTCCTTAGATCTCCTCTTGTGCTCATACACTTCCTTCTTTCTTTCAGTTGAAAATTGACTGTCCTTCTTAGGTTTGGGACAGTCAGCAATATAATGACCTGGTTTGCCACAGTTGTAGCATGCATTTGATTATTCTCTGGAGTTGTTTCTTTGATATTGCTTCTGAAAATTCCCTTGATTTTTCCTCATAAATCTTCCAAATTTCTTAATGAACAATGACATAGAATCATTGCTTAGTTGATCAGCAGCTTTCTCAACTGAACCAGTTGGTTGTGTTTTTACAGCAGTTAAGGCAGTAGTAGCTGCTGGAGTAGATGGTTCTCCTTCTCGAGTTTGTAGTTCAAACTCGTATGCCTTCAAGTCAGCAAATAGATCATGGAGTTCAACTTTGTTCAAATCTTTAGATTCCCTCATTGCCATGGTCTTCACGTCCCACTCCTTGGGAAGACCTCTGATTATCTTCAATGCAACTTCTTTGTTTGAATACACCTTTCCAAATGCATTTAGTTCGTTGATGATGCAGCTGGTTCTTTCATCATATTCATGCATTGTTTCTCCAACTTTCATTCTGATGTTGCCGAACTTCTGCACGACAACAGAAAGTTTGTTTTCTTTGGTGTGTTCGTTTCTTTCGCAAAGCTGAATTAACTTCTCCCAAATCTCTTTGGCTGTCTTGCACATTTGATTTTACTGAACGTTACTTTGTCTAGTGTTTTGTACAATATGTCCTTTGCTAAATTATGTAGATTTGCTTTCCCCTTGTCCTCAGTAGTCCACTCATTTCTTGGCTTTTCTATATGATGAGGTGCCCCATCAGTAATGGCAACACCTGTATTGGCTTTCAAAATCTTCATGGATCCGTCAGTTATAACGTACCACATATCATCATCTTGTGCAGCTAGGTGAGCCTGCATCCTGATATTCCAATCGTCAAAGTCTTCTCTTGAGAACATAGGAATCTTGTTGAATGAAGACATAGTGAACAAATTGAGTATAGATAATCTTTGATAGGATATGACTTGCTCTGATACCACTTGTTAGGATCGATTAGGGGGAGCACCGTTGAGCTACAATAGCTTGGTTCTTGAAATATTGAACACCGATGAATTAAATCGAGTTTGGTGTTCAAACCAAGCGGAAAATACTCGAAATAATCCTTCGTAGAAAGCGATTAAATTTTTTGTAAAGCATTTAAAATATATGCAAGTTGAATGAGTAAAAGTATTTTAGTTGAAGCATTTTATCAAACACTTGGTATGCAATATTTTGGTATTTGAATAACACATAAAATGCTTCAACAATGCATCTTTAAAACTATGAAAATGATAAGTAAATGCAATAAACAAATAGACACGAATTTGTTTATGGATGTTCGGAGATTTCAACACTCCTACGTCACCCCTTCTTCTCCTTGGGAAGGATTCACTAGAAGATTTTGATTTATACAACACCTTGTACAAACCCATTCAGCTAGGACTTATCCACTGCCTAAACTGAACTCCTAGCACTCAAGATTGTAGGCAGAACCTCACAATCAACATATTGTTTAATGTCTCATATGCAAAGACTACATACACAAGTTTTACGTCTTTGTGCAAGACTTACTCAACTAATCTGTGAACTTCAACTCTCTCGTATATGTGTGAGTGATCGTATGTGAGGATTATATCAGTTACAGTGTACATCTCAAATGTATCCTCACACAAGGGCTTGTACTCTCAACTAGCTGATTTTTTCTTGCTAACTGCCCATGCTTTGAATCCTCTTCCAAAGCTCTTGTTTGATCTTCAATATGTTGTATTTATAGACTTCAACACTGATATATACGTTAGACACATGAATATGACCGTTGGAAAGTTTCTGTACTGTTTCTGGAATTGCAACGGTCAAATTCGTCTTGCTGGACATTTTCCCGACTGGTCAACTCTAGTCAACTGGTCAACTCTGGTCAACTCAACTGGTCGTTCAGTTCAACTGGTCAGCAGCTGGTTCAGTTGGTTCAGTTTCAACTGATGTGCTGAAATCAGTCTAGCTGATTTCAGTTTGTGCAGAACCAGTAGATTCATCGTCATTTATCAGCATCGTAAACTTCGATTCAGACTTTGACTTATAAGAATGATTTGTAGATCTTTGTCTTATCTTTCCAACGCATACTGAATCGATTCGTTTCAATAACCAAGCTGAGAGATATGACCAAAATACGGCAGCTGCTCAAACACAACTGATTGCTGTTTTCGTGTGATCAGTTCGATAATTGAGCGATCATTTAGACCAAGATAACATCCGATTTTGCCCAACTGACGTGAAGTACAACTTGTTCCAAATTGAGTTTTCTGATCATTCAAATTGGCAGATTGTCATTTGTATCATCCAGTTGAGAGATATCTTCAAAACACCAAAGCTTGCCAGAAATTCAGTTTGTGCAAAATTCAGTTTCAGCTTGCTTCTTGTGTTTGCAACTTCACACTTGAGTAAATATATTAGAAACACAATAACAAGTTTTGTTAACATCAAAATCAAGATTTGCGAACATGAAATATTCCAACATTTGGTAATATGTTTTATTGAGAATGAATCAGCACCGATTCTGGATCTGCGGTAAGATGATCGGAGGAGGACTGAAATAAAATTGTGGTCTTTGTTACTAACCCATTTGATTATCAGATATGCCTCCGAGAAGAGTACCAGAACAGGGTAGCACGTCAAATCCTCCAATGGACGTTACAGCCACTCTAATGGAGACATTGTTAAAAAGATTTCAGTAATTTCATCCACCGACTTTGAAAGGTACCGAGACTGCAGTGGATTGTGAGAGTTGGCTAGACGATATCGAGATGCTATTTGAGTCCCTGGACTATACTGATGAGCAGATGGTGAAATTAATTGGACACCAGTTACACAATGTGGCAAAGAACTGGTGGATCACCACGAAGCGAGCATTAGAACATCGAGGTACGAATATTACCTGGAATGTGTTTAGAACTGAATTTTATCAGTTGTTCTTTCCAGTGTCGTACAGAAAAGACAAGTGAGCCGAGTTTGCTAACTTGAGACAGGCCAGCTTAACATTGAGGAATATGTAGCCAAGTTCTCTACATTGTTGCAGTTTGCTCCACACGTGGCTGAACATGATGAGGCCGTTGCGGACCAATTTATTAATGGCCTAAATCCTGAAATTTTTACCTTGGTGAATACCGGGAGGCCAAACAATTTTACTGATGCCTTGAACCGATCTAAGGGAGCCGAAGCAAGTCTGATGAGACAGAGAGGAGCTTCGTTTGTGCCTCCAGCCCCGAGACCAGAACAACCATCTTCTCGATTTGAGAGTGGCAGCAGTAGTGGCGGAAAGAAGGACTTCTTGAAGGCTAGAGGAAAGCAATTTAAGAAGTCAGGAAGCAGTTCTTCTAGCTCTGGGAGTCCTCGACAGAGCCAGAGCTATACAGGACCCTATTGCAGTACCTGTGGAGGGAAGCATTCTACATAGCAGTGTTGAGGAGTGTTTGGCAGCTGTCGTATTTGTAGACAGCAGGGACATTTTGCCCGAGTATGTCCACAGAGAGGTGCCCAGGGATCCCACGCAGCAGAGTCATCTGGATCAGTGGCTCAGACAGGGAGACGACCATCTGCTATTCATTCTTTCCAGCCAGCACCATCTACTCAGTCACAGCAGAGGTCAGGAGGAAGCCAGACAGTGAGCCAGCCTTCGAGACAGCAGGCCAGAGTGTTCGCTTTGACTGAGGAGCAGGCACAGGATGCACCTGATGATTTTGTGGCAGGTAACTGTTTTATTTCTGGTCATCCTGCTTATGTATTGATAGACACTGGTGCATCACATACATTTATATCTGAGCGATTTGCATTGAGTCATGCATTGCCTATTGAGTCATTGTCTGCGGTAGTGTCTGTCTCTTCTCCGTTGGGGACAGGTTTGATATCACTGAAGTCTGTCAGATCTTGTATACCGCAGTATGATGGGCATGAGATTGAGTTAGACTGTATTGTGCTTGGGATATCTGACTTTGATTGTATTATCGGTATCGATATGTTGACCAAGTATAGGGCTACAGTCGATTGTTTCCACAAGATTGTAAGATTCAGACCTGAAAGGGCCGATGAGTGGAAATTTTATGGTAAGGGTTCTCGAGCCAGAATTCCTTTGATATCCGCTATGAATATGACTCGATTATTGCAGAAAGGAGCGGATGGATTCCTTGTTTATTCAGTGGATTTACTGAAATCAAGTCCATCATTGGCGGACTTTCCAGTGGTGTGTGAGTTTGCTGATGTTGTAATGCCCGAGAATTCGATTATGGTAATCTGATAGGACTTATTAATGATGAATTAATATGATTATAGACGGACCACGCCGAGACCGGATTGGGCAAAGCATATGATTTAGGTGATATTCGGACAGAATGTCTGGCGCCCGAGCGGTAGAAAATGACCGCCCGAGCGCCAGTGTTTAACCTGATGAGCATTTGGGCAGAAATTATGGCGCCCGAGCGGTAATCTTTAACCGCCCGAGAGCCAATGTTCAACAATTATACTTCTTGGACAGAACCCGCCGCGCCCGAGCGGTATTATGCGACCGCCCGAGCGCAGCTGGATAAACATGAAGAGCAGGCCACTTGTCTTGACCTCACAAATTGATATATAAAAGTGATTCCTTCGTTTCCTCCGGCAAGAAATCGAGGAGAAGCTTCAGATAATTCTTAATAAAAATCCTTTCGCATTTATATTTCAATCCTCCCGTTAGATTTTGAATCCGACTACAGTACTGTGTTTTTATCAACGCAGGCTACAACTGGACGTAAGTTTTGTTAAGTTTTGATATGTCTTAAAATTATGGTACTGTCAAAATTGAATATGATTCATATATGTTGTTTTGGATATGTTAAACATCGTAGAATCGAAGTCAGATTGACAAACAGATTGATTATGGAATTGTTATGATTTTCGGATAATAATGATTGGAAATTAGATAGATTTGGATTATGAATGAATTACAGATTGTATCGGATATGAGTTATGATTTGTAATTGGTGTCTGTTGATACGGTATTGGCGGGGATACTGAGATTGTGCCGTTATGCCGTGATTTGAATTAAATCCAGATTAATCAGATTCAGTGTTGAAGTGAGAATGGAATATTGATATTATGATTCTCGATATGTCGTTTCAGATTTACAGAGACAGTCTTGAGTTCAGAATTGATATTGCTTCAGACCGTGACTACAAACGAAAGGTATAAGTCAATGTGGTATTGAGAGATCGACTGAAGTAGGATATACTTGAGTTTCCCTAAATCACATACTTATTGTTGTTATATGCATTGATTTGATTTTATATGATGTTCTATTGAGTTATAGGAAGCATGTATTAGACGAGTGATCTTGTGGCAGAAGTGCCTGATAGTGGTGGAATCGCCACGAGCACATTGCACGATGTCACAAGATAGTGTATTGGCGATAGTGCCACAGTCTGTGACGGATAGGTCAAGACACTGGATGTTTGGTTATATCGACGTGGATAGAATCAGAGTTTCTTCTATTACTATTGGTCGATATAGGAATGCCAACGTCTGGAAACCGGGATCCCTAGACTAGGATTGAGTCTAGTCTGAGTCGTGGAGTCACGAGTATGATTGATAATTTTATATTAGTTATGTTTCAGACTTTGATATATATCTGATATCGGCTTCATGTTTTATATTGATTATATAATTGTATGTTCGTTGATTTATACTGGGATTATATTCTCAGCGGAATTATCCGGCTCTTGTCGTGTTTGTATGTGTTCATGACAACAGGTGGGACAGGATCAGGGTCGAGGAGATGACGAGAGATCATGATTATAGTGGAGACCATGGACGTTGAGGTTGCTGTAGATAGGATTTAAACACTTGATAGCTAGTTGTTGAACCTTAGTCTGTATTGAATGTATGCTGTACAAGACTTGTACCTTATTTTATACTGATATGTATACTAGTATGATTTCCGTTACGTTCCGCATTTTTTTAAAAAAATTTAGACCCTGTTTATTATAGTTGATTAAATTATCCCAATGACGATTATGAACTTGATTAGCGTCCGGGTCCCCATAGATGTCTTTCCAGATGAGATTCCTGGATTGCCTCCGATTCGAGAGATAGACTTCAGCATTGAGTTGATGCCAGGTACAGTTCCGATTTCGAGGGCTCCGTACAGAATGACACCGATCGAGTCGAAAGAGTTGAAAGATCAGTTGGAGGATTTACTGGCCAAGGGGTATATCATAACGAGAGTGTCCCCTTGGGGTGCTCCAGTACTATTTGTTCGAAAGAAAGACGGTTCGATGAGGCTTTGTACCGACTACCGGCAACTGAACAAAGCAACGATAAAGAATAAATATACGTCGTCTCGTATTGATGATATGTTTGATCAGTTGCAGGGTTCATCTGTATATTCCAAGATCGATCTGAGATTTGGATATCATCAGTTGAGAGTCCGGGATTCTGATATCTCAAATACAGCATTCAGGACCAGGTATGAACACTATGAATTTATTGTCATGCCGTTTGGTTTGACGAATGCACCGGCTGTATTTATGGGATTGATGAACCGTGTTTTCCAGAAATATCTGGATGATTTTGTAATCATATTCATTGACGATATATTGATTTATTCGAAGAATATGATTGAGCATACTGAGCATTTAAGAACCGTGTTGCGAATTCTGAGGGCTGAGAAACTGTATGCTAAATTGTCGAAATGTGAGTTCTGGTTGAGACAGGTAGTATTTCTGGGTCACATTATATCCGGAGACGGTATATCAGTTGATCCCAGTAAGGTTGAGGCAGTGATTTCTTGGCCGAGACCGACTTCTGTGCCAGATATTCGCAGTTTTATGGGTTTGGCAGGATACTACCATCGATTTATCAAAGATTTCTCCAGTATTGCCAAGCCAATTACACAGTTGACTCAGAAAAATGCACCGTTTGTTTGGTCAGAAGACTGTGAATCCAGTTTTCTAGAGTTGAAGAAGAGGTTGACCAGTGCTCCGGTGTTGACTATCCCGTCAGGTACTGGTGATTTTGTTGTTTACTGTGATGCATCTCACAGAGGATTGGGTTGTGTACTAATGCAGCGAGGGCATGTCATTGCCTATGCCTCGAGATAGCTAAAGCCACATGAATCTCGTTATCCAATTCATGATCTTGAATTGGCAGCCATAGTCTTTGCGTTAAAGATATGGCGACACTACCTATACGGTGAAAAATTCGAGATCTATTCTGATCATAAGAGCCTGAAATATCTGTTTTCGCAGTCCGAACTAAATATGAGGCAGTGGAGATGACTTGATTTGCTTAAAGATTTCGACTGTGAAATCAAGTACTATCCGAGGAAATCCAATGCAGCAGCAGATGCACTAAGTCGAAAGGTATGTTCTCTATCCTTATCGACGTTTGGTGTTTCGAATTTGATATAAGACTGATGTTTATCTGGATTAGTATTTTAAACAGATCGCCAGCCTCTGAGATTATGTGCTATTCGGGCTGAACCAGAGCTGATTTTGAATATTAAAGCGGCTCAGAAAGTTGATCAGAATGTACAGAATTCGATTGCTATGGTTAGAGCTGGACATCAATCGGAGTATCAGGTTCGAAAGGGTATTTTGTATGTGAATAACCGTATTGTTGTCCCGAATGTTTCAGACTTGAGACAAAGGATATTGGCAGAAGCGTACAACAGTCGATTTAGCATTCATCCTGGTGGCAGGAAGATGTATAATGATTTGAAGACACAATATTTGTGGAAACGAATGAAAGCTGATATCGCTACATTTGTATCCAAATGTCTGAATTGCCAGCCTGGAGGACTGTTACAGAGTTTGTCTATTCCTGAATGGAAATGAGATCACATTTCCATGGATTTTGTGACACAGTTACCGAGATCCTCCCGAGGTTGTGATGCAATTTGGGTTGTGATCGATCGATTGACCAAATCTGCATGTTTTATTCCATACAAGATGACGTACCGATATGATCAGATGGCCGATATCTATGTCAAAGAAGGGGTCTGATTGCACGGAGTGCCGAAGTCGATTGTTTCAGATTGTGATCCTCGTTTTACTTCGCATTTTTGGCAGAGATTGCAACAGGCTCTCGGTACGAAGTTACATCTAAGTACCACATATCATCCCCAGACTGACGGACAGTCAGAACGGACGATTCAGACATTGGAAGATATGCTGAGAGCAGTGGTGGTTGATTTTAGCACTAATTTGCAAGATACATTGCCTCTCTGTGAGTTTTCGTACAACAATAGCTATCAAACGAGTATTGAGATGGCACCTTTTGAAGCGTTGTACGGAAAGAAGTGTCATTCCCCTCTTTATTGGGATGATATCTCTAAAGTTCCTGAGACTGGACCTGACATGATCAGAGATATGACGGAGAAAGTAAAATTGATTCAGAAGAAAATGAAGGTAGCTCAGGACCGACAAGCCACATATGCCAACATCAGACGACGACCGTTGGTATTTGAGACTGGAGACCGAGTATTCCTGAAGATTTCACCTTTCCGAGGAGTTGTCAGATTTGGCAAGAAAGAGAAGCTGTCTCCACGATACGTTGGTCCATATGAAATTCTCGAAAAGGTAGGAGATCGTGCATATCGACTCGCCTTACCGCCTTCATTATCTGGGATACATAATGTCTTTCATGTATCTATGCTGCGGAAATATCTCCCTGATGATTCTCACATTATTCAGCCACACGAGGCAGAATTTGATGAATCTCTGAGTTATGTTGAAAATCCGATCCAGATTATCGATCGTAAAGAAAAAAGACTCAGAACAAAGACAATTCCGCTTGTGAAAGTTCAATGGACTCGTCATGGCATTGAAGAAGCCACCTGGGAGATTGAATCGGACATGAGACGGGAATTTCCAGCACTATCTCACTTATGTAAGTTTCTATTAAGTTTCTATTACATTCCTTCTTATTGATATGATTAATTTCATGTGATTTCGAGGACGAAATCATATCTTAGGGGGGGAGAAATGTAATGTCCGAAAATTAATCGCTGTTAATTAACGATTATTGATTTATAATTTAATGTGATTATGGAAGGGCAAACCGAGACACGATTTGAGGTAACGTGTGATAATGTATGTGCGAGGACAGTGCCTTTCGCGCATATGCACGACGTGATGCGCGCTCATGCGCCAAACGGGCAGAAGACCTCGCGCATATGCGCGACGTAAGGGCGCTCATATGCGCGAGCTGTGCGAGAGACCAAGTTTTTGTCCAGAGAGCCTCGCGCATATGCGCGCTCGCGCATATGCGCGGAAGATGGACGCGCATATGCGCGAGCTGCCAAGGGCCGAGACCAGTAGGTCTCGCGCATATGCGCCAGTGGATGTCGCGCATATGCGCGAGACATGCAGATTGAATATTTGCCACGTTGCCTTGACATGCGAATTGATATATATATATATATATATATATATATATATATATATATATATATATATATATATATATATATACATTCAGCCTTCGAAGGAAACAAAAGGAAAAGGAAGGAAACGAGGTAGCCGAGAGAAACTTCGAGTTTTTAATATAGATTTGTGATTTACGAGAAATCCGCCCGTTAGATTTTCAATCCGACTTCAGTACCGTGTTTTTATCGACGAGAACTTTAACTGGACGTAAGTTTTGTTACGTTTTGTTAAGATTTGAAATTATGATATTGTTGTAATCGAATACACTTCATATATGATGTTCTTGGCATATTAAATATCATAGAATCGAAGTCAGATTGAGAAACAGACTGATTATGGAATTGTTATGATTTTTTGATTATATTGATTTGGAATCGGACAGATTTGGATTACGAATGAATTACAGATTGTATTGGATATGATGAAAGGGGATCGGTTACGGTGACCGGAAGCGCAACGGAAGTTCAAAAAATCGAATTTTACACAAGAAAATTTCGGCCACCATGTTCTTTGTGTAGCAAATACAATAAAACAAAAAGATGACATTCATAGTGTGTTTAGAAATGTACCTATCAATCTTAAAAGATTGATGATGGCTCCAACTTAGTTGATATACAACTAAGCACTTCAATGGCAAGACAATCTTCAAGCTTCCTTTGAGCCCACCTTGCTCAAATATTAAGTCCACCACCAACTAGCTAGAACCACTCTAATTTTGCACTAGAAAAATTAGAGCATTTTTCAAAGAGAAGTATTTTTCATTCCTCAACACTTGAAGAAGAAAATGGAGAGAAAAGTGGGAGAGAATGTGTGTGTATATTTCGGCCATTGTGATGCTTGAATGGGGGAAGGGAGACTTGTCTTGGTCTTGCAAAAAGTAGAGACAAAAGTAGCATGCCAAGCCTTGATAGTTGCAAAAGTTGTCTCCAACCCTTCACCTCCCATGTATGCATATATTATATGGTTTTTAACAAATTAAAAAAAAAAATCATGGACTAAATTTAATTATCTCAAACATATTTGAGACTAATCAAACATTACTTGAATTTACTCAAGTCCACTAATTAAATAATTTATTTAAATTGAGCTCTACAAGACTCAATTTAATTTAATTAATTCAACACTTGAATTAATTTAAGTATTTGGACTCTACTAGGTCCACTAGTGTTTAATTAATTCAACACTTGAATTAATTTAATTTAGTCCATAAAAATGTATATGAAATCACAATTTTCAAATACATTATTCACTTGGCCAACTTTTAATTTAGGAACACTTCCATAAATTAAAATTTACATTTCTCTCATAGAAGTCATACTTCTATTTTTCTTTACGCTTATAAACTCATTTATAAGTCATTCAACACATTGAACTATTTTCTCCTTTATTGAAGTCATACTTCTAATTTTCCTTACGCTTATAAACTCCTTTATAAGCCGTTCAACACATTGAACTATTTTACTTCTCAACGGGATCTAGAAAGCCAGCACTTGTGTGGCCCTCAATGGTTCATTGATACAACTAGCCGTGGGTTCACATCTCCATGTGATGCGTACTAAACAAGTCCTTATATGAGCATACCCCAATTGCTCCATTCTTACTTATCAACCCCTTGATAACAAGAACGTCAGAACTCAAGTCTGATAGTACCCAACCAACCATGGTAAACGCCTAGCAACATCGCTTACATGATTCCCTAGGTATCAAATGATAGTGCCTGCATGAACCATTCAATTATGGTTAGCGTACAGTACGGTCCCTTCAACTCATATATCCCGACCGATTCGACAACCATTGGTTTATCGAGACTTGTCAATGAATCGATACTATGTGTCATGTCGTAGTTGCATCGATGGTGTAATCTATGAAACCCCTTTCATAAATACCACCATACTCTGATCAGATATTTCAATCTACATACACATGAGAACACATAGGATATCCATACCCGAAGGTAAGCGGTGAATCCCCGACTACAATGCATCGACTCCTATATGTTTCGACAGAACACCCAACCTTGCCACCTGATGACCCCATGAGAGTCGGTAAACAAGCCAAAGTGTAATTCTAGCACATAGAGTCTCAATGTTGTCCCGGGTCATAAGGACTAATGGTGTACAACCATAAACTAGGACCTTTCCACTCGATAAGTGAGAACCACTTGGAAAGTCCTTTATGGAGGGTTGTTCAGTGCACTCTACCAGGAGCATCTATCTGCATGATCGGACATCACAATGTCCCCTACCAATGAAACATGATACTCACATTGCAGATACTAGTCTCTAACTCGAGCGGCCTATATCCTTCTTAGCGGCGGCTGAATCGACTAGGAACTGTTTAGAACATACAGTATTCCAAATATGAGTTTCATGATACTCATCATATGAGCATCACATATTCTTTATACTATTTGTATATTCAAGGACTTTATCTATGCAACTAGCATGGGTATACAGATAAAGAAGTGCCAAAATAATAATTTCAAATATTATCAAAATAAAGATCGTTTATACATAGAGTTTCATTGTGAAGACTCGGCCAACACTTGGCTCGACGGGCACCTACTCTAACAATCTCCCACTTGCACTAGAGCCAACTACCCACATGCTTCAAACCCATCGATTCGCGATGCTTCTCGAACAATGGTCTAGGTAAAGGCTTAGTTAGCGGATCAGCAACATTATCTGCGTAGTCGACTTTGTCAATCATGACATCTCCTCTTTCCACGATCTCTCTGAGGATGTGGTACTTTCTCAATACGTGTTTGGACTTCTGATGAGACCTCGGCTCCTTTGCTTGAGCAATGGCTCCCGTGTTGTCACAAAACTCCGGGACAGGAGCAACTCCATTAGGAATGACGCCCAACTCTTGGACGAAATTCCTTATCCAAACAGCCTCCTTTGCTGCAGCTGATGCAGCAATGTATTCTGCCTCAGTGGTGGAATCCGCTGTACTGTCTTGCTTGGAACTCTTCCAAAAGACAGCAGCACCATTGATCATGAATATGAATCCAGAGGTTGACTTTGAGTCATCAATATCGCTTTAAAAGCTAGAGTCAGTATAGCCTTCCAATTTTAGTTCTCCACCCCCATAGACCAAGAACAATTTATTGGTCCTCCTCAAGTACTTGAGGATGTCTTTCACAGCTTTCCAATGTGGAAGACCAGGGTTCGATTGATATCTACTCACTACACTTAGTGCGAAAGCCACGTCAGGACGTGTAGATATCATCCCATACATGATGCTACCAATTGCAGATGCATATGGAATGTGTGTCATCGCCGCTATCTCCGCATCAGTCTTGGGAGACATAGACTTGGATAGGGACACGCCATGACACATTGGTAGATGTCCTCTTTTGGACTCATCCATCCAAAACCACTTCAGGATGGTATCAATGTATGTAGACTGGGTGAGACCAAGCAATCTTTTTGATCTATCTCTATAGATCTGTATATCTAATACAAAATATGCTTCACCCAAGTCTTGCATCGAGAACTTGCTTGCTAACCATATCTTAGTTGATTGCAACATTCCTACATCATTCCCAATGAGTAGAATGTCATCAACATACAGCACCAGGAATGTCACAGCACTCCCACTGACCTTCTTGTACACACAGGGTTCCTCAGGATTCTTAGTAAAATCAAACTCTTTGATTGTACTATCGAATCTAAGGTTCCAACTCCTAGATGCCTGCTTTAGACCATAAATAGATCTCTGAAATTTGCATACCATATGCTCACTTCCGACAGATGTAAACCCTTCGGGTTGAGACATGTAAATTTCTTCCTTAATATCCCCATTAAGAAAGGATGTCTTAACATCCATCTGCCATATCTCATAGTCATACCATGCAGCTATGGCTAGTAAAATCCTTATGGACTTGAACATTGCAACTGGAGAAAAGGTTTCCTCAAAGTCAACTCCTTGTCTTTGAGTATATCCTTTTGCCACCAATCGCGCTTTGAAGGTCAATACCTTCCCATCCGCCCCAAGTTTCCTCTTGTAAATCCATTTACACCCTATGGGAACAATTCCCTCAGGTGGATCCACGAGATTCCACACTTGGTTCGAATGCATGGAATTCATCTCAGATTCCATTGCTTCAAGCCACTTGGATGAATCGGCATCGGATAATGCTTCCTTAAAGGTCCTTGGATCACATCCAAGGTTAGGCTCATCATGGTCCTCTTCAAGAAGCAGACCATACCTCATAGGTGGTCTCGAGACTCTCTCGGATCTTCTAGGAGCTCGTATCTCCTCTCTTGGCTCTTCGGGTGTGGGTTCTATAATTGTGGGTGTCTCTCGAACCTCTTCGAGTTCTATCATCTCGCCTTTTCTATCCAATAGAAATTCCTTTTCCAAAAAGGTTGCATTCCTATAAACAAACACCTTTGTTTCTTGGGGATGATAGAAGTAATATCCCACATAATTCTTTGGATATCTCACAAAGTAACATAAAATGGATCGACTATCCAATTTATCTCCCACTACCTGCTTCACATAAGCAGGGCACCCCCATATTCTAAGATAAGAATATTTGGGTGGCTTACCCATCCATATCTCATATGGAGTCTTGTCAACTGCCTTTGAATGGACATTGTTCAACAACAGTGCCGCAGTCTCAAGCGCATATCCCCAAAAGGATGGCGGCAACTCCGTGAACCCCATCATAGACCGAACCATGTCTATCAAAGTCCCGTTACGACGCTCCGAAACACCATTCAACTGTGGTGTAGCTGGCGGAGTCCACTGTGAGAGAATCTCATTCTCCCTAAGATACTCTTGGAACTCGGCACTCAAGTACTCACCACCTCGATCCGATCGAAGTGTCTTGATGCTTCGTCCCAATTGCTTCTCTACTTCACTTCTGAATTCTTTGAACCTTTCAAAGGCTTCAGACTTGTATTTCATCAAATACACATACCCATACCTCGAAAAGTCATCGGTAAAGGTGATGAAGTAGGCATGTCCATGCTTAGTGGTGATGCTAAGCGGACCGCACACATCGGTATTGATCAAATCCAATAACCCTTTGGCTCGCTCCACATGGCCCTTAAAGGGAATTTTGGTCATCTTTCCTTTTAGACAGGATTCACAAGTCGTGAGAACATTAATATCAGACATCTTAAACATGTCCACTCCCACTAGCTTGTTCATCCTTCTTAGGGAAATATGTCCTAATCGAGCATGCCATAATTGTGTCGAATTTAGAGTATCTTGTTTGCGCTTGTTTGTTGTTGTTACAGCTTGGACATTGTTAAGTGGAATATCTTTCAATTTTAAGGTGTAGAGATCGTTTTCAAGTTCTCCGGTACCAATTAAACATTCGTTCTTGTAAATGTTGCAAACACCTTTGCTAAATAAACAAGAAAATCCATCTTTGTCCAACATAAAAATGGAAATAATGTTTTTCACCAAATCTGGTACAAACAAAACATCTCTCAAAACAAACTTAAAATCATTGTTCAAATGCAAGTAAACATCTCCTACAGCCTTGGCAACAACTCTTGCTCCATTGCCCATCCTCAAGAAGGTCTCACCTTCCTTGAGCCTCCTACTTCTTCCGATCACCTGCAAATCATTACAGAGATGTGAGCCACAGCCGGTATCCAATACCCAAGAAGTAGAGTTAATTGAAATGTTTACTTCAATATAGAACATACCCTTTCCAGAACCCTTCTGGGCAAGATATTCCTTGCAATTACGCCTCCAATGTCCAGGCTTCTTGCAGTGATGACAAATATCAACAGTCTTGTTAGCTTTATCTGGTGTAGCTACCACAACGGGACTCGGAGCTTGCCTCTTCAAGGCCACGTTCTTCTTGGGACGTTGGAAAGAACGCTTCTTCCTCTTCCCACGTGGATCGGTATTCGTACCAGATGAAGAACCCACATAAAGAACCGACTTCTCTTTCTTGATGGTGGACTCAAAAGTCACAAGCATGTTCACCAACTCCTCAAGGGTCGGCTCCATCTTGTTAATATTGAAATTCACCACAAAAGGATCAAATGAGCTAGGCAGCGATAACAGCAACACGTCGGTGGTCAAGTCCGAAGGCAACATCAAATCCATGCCAACAAGCTTGTCCACGAGCCCAATCAACTTTAGGCCATGCTCATGGACCGAGGCCCCATCTCGCATGCGCAAAGTGATTAGCTCCTTGACGGTAGCATGCCTAAGAGGCCGAGTCTGCTCACCAAAGAGCTCCTTGAGGTGCAAATGAATGTCAGCAGCACTCTTTGCACCCTCAAAACGCCTCTGCAGCTCATGATTCATAGAAGCCTGCATATAACACTTGGCCTTCAAGTCATGGTCACACCAATCCTTGTAGGTCTGCAATTCCTCAGGAGTGCAGTCAGTCGGAGCCTTATCAGGGGGCGACTCAGTCAGTGTATATGCAATCTTTTCCGAGTTCAAGACGATTTTCAGGTTTCTTAGCCAAGTGAGGTAGTTAGGTCCGGTTAACACATGTTTTTCGAGTATGGCAGAAAGCGGATTGCGAATTGAAGACATTGTCAAATAGTACTGAAAGGTAAACAGATAAATGTTAATGACTATTTTAAATATTTAGTAAGATATAAAGTATGGACTTTAACTTTATAAATGTTTACTCCCACTGTTTTGACATCTTTCACTACCCTCTAGTGAAAACGGAAAACTTCTTTCCTCAGTAGGTACGTAAGGTCCAATTAGCGAATTGTGATCCCGAATAATATCGGCCAATCACAATTCCTAAAAGGTAGTTTCCAATTGCATCGCCATGCAACCCTCTACGTATACTTTTGTCTCACGTTTGATTAGGACCCAATAATATGACGTCGTTCATCTTCACGTGTCAAGCCTTACCCATCGATGTTGAACCTTAATGGACGGTCGCCATGAGTTCCCTCAATAATATGAGCCAAAATCATGGGAGTTCCACGTAGTTCACATCACTATGTCAATGGATGTCACAACTTTCCGGCACCCAAAGCTCCCCCAATAATATGAGCCGAGCCCCGAGTACGGGTAGCGTTCATCATGCACCCATTGTCGATGGAAGACATGTAAATTATAAACAAATTTATAATTCCCCTTTTCGGGCTTGATATTTATTTTGAATCTTATTCAAAATGAGGGTTTTTTAATTTTGAAAGGTCTCATCATTAATTTTTATTTTAAAAGCTCGCCATGTTTGATCGTATGTTTGCCGGATTCATGCAACTTTGTTATTATCATAATAATAACGCACATACTCATTATTTATAACATATCATGCATATATTATAAATAGTAAACAAAACAAGGATGATCAATCGCCCCAATACTAACGGACCGTGTGAGCTAAACACGGGCCTAGGTCCAATCCTAGGGAAATGCATGGGATGCAAATGCAACTATTACATTAGCTTCCAATATTTACATGTCTTCGATCTTCATAATCATCATGGCCACCATCTTCCAATCTTGATCATCCACTATACTAATATTTACAAATAAATATCCATGGCAAATAGGGATACATCTCATGGTGTGGGAACGGGCCATAAACCAAGTCCACTTTAAATTTGATAATTATTACAATCATTCAACACAAAATATCCTAGCATACACCTAGCAAATTGGGCTTGGGCTTTTGATCATCCTTCATGCATAATATCACATATCATACACCATCAATTAATTATCACAATAATTAATTGATCCAATATTATATATCTTGATCCAATCACTAATCGCCACGATTATAAACTAAATTAACAAAGTATACAACCACCTTTGTCTACTTTCAAATTAATTTATTTATAACCGAATTTCTTGTAAATCACCATTTACTATAAATATTTAAAGTCCAACTTAAAATATTTATTTCATGAGAAAATGTTTGCAACTTTTGTAATTTTAAACTTAAGGGCCCAAAAACTTATTTTTCACCAAAAACATTTTGGCCCAGTTAAAATTCACAATTATGTTAGCCATCCAATGGCCCAACAACTCAAGGCCCATGACACTTTGACAATCCAAAACACTTTTGGAAACCCTGGTCGTCATCGCCGTCGCCGGAGCTCCGTCGCCGGATTCCGGCGACAAATTTTTTTATTTTTTTTTAAAAGAGGGGCGTTCGGGCAGCCCCTCGGGCTGCCCGAGCTGCCAGACACGGGCATCAACATGCTGCCCGAAGTACCCCTTTCATGCCTTGATTTTTGGTTGCAAAAATTACACTCATGCGGTTAGAAATCGATCTCAATATAATATCTTGTAGTTGCTACACAAAAACGTGACCATAGCTCGGATACCACTTGAAAGGGGATCGGTTACGGTGACCGGAAGCGCAACGGAAGTTCAAAAAATCGAATTTTACACAAGAAAATATCGGCCACCATGTTCTTTGTGTAGCAAATACAATAAAACACAAAGATGACATTCATAGTGTGTTTAGAAATGTACCTATCAATCTTAAAAGATTGATGATGGCTCCAACTTAGTTGATATACAACTAAGCTCTTCAATGGCAAGACAATCTTTAAGCTTCCTTTGAGACTAAATTTAATTATCTCAAACATATTTGAGACTAATCAAACATTACTTGAATTTACTCAAGTCCACTAATTAAATAATTTATTTAAATTGAGCTCTACAAGACTCAATTTAATTTAATTAATTCAACACTTGAATTAATTTAATTATTTGGACTCTACTAGGTCCACTAGTGTTTAATTAATTCAACACTTGAATTAATTTAATTTAGTCCATAATAATGTATATGAAAATCACAATTTTCAAATACATTATTCACTTGGCCAACTTTTAATTTAGGAACACTTCCATAAATTAAAATTTATATTTCTCTCATAGAAGTCATACTTCTATTTTTCTTTACGCTTATAAAATCATTTATAAGTCGTTCAACACATTGAACTATTTTCTCCTTTATAGAAGTCATACTTCTAATTTTCCTTACGCTTATAAACTCCTTTATAAGCCGTTCAACACATTGAACTATTTTACTTCTCAACGGGATCTAGAAAGCCAGCACTTGTGTGGCCCTCAATAGGTTTATTGATACAACTAGCCGTGGGTTCACATCTCCATGTGATTCGGACTAAACATGTCCTTATATGAGCATACCCCAATTGCTCCATTCTTACTTATCAACCCCTTGATAACAAGAACGTCAGAACTCAAGTCTGATAGTACCCAACCAACCATGTTAAACGCCTAGCAACATCGCTTACATGATTCCCTAGGTATCAAATGATAGTGCCTGCATGAACCATTCAATTATGGTTAGCGTACAGTACGGTCCCTTCAACTCATATATCCCGACCGATTCGACAACCATTGGTTTATCGAGACTTGTCAATGAATCGATACTATGTGTCATGTCGTAGTTGCATCGATGGTGTAATCTATGAAACCCCTTTCATAATTATCACCATACTCTGATCAGAGATTTCAATCTACATACACATGAGAACACTTAGGATATCCATACCCGAAGGTAAGCGGTGAATCCCCGACTACAATGCATCGACTCCTATATGTTTCGACAGAACACCCAACCTTGCCACCTGATGACCCCATGAGAGTCGGTAAACAAGCCAAAGTGTAATTCTAGCACATAGAGTCTCAATGTTGTCCCGGGTCATAAGGACTAATGGTGTACAACCATAAACTAGGACCTTTCCACTCGATAAGTGAGAACCACTTGGAAAGTCCTTTATGGAGGGTTGTTCAGTGCACTCTACCAGGAGCACCTATCTGCATGATCGGACATCACAATGTCCCCTACCAATGAAACATGGTACTCACATTGCAGATACTAGTCTCTAACTCGAGCGGCCTATATCCTTCTTAGCGGCGGCTGAATCGACTAGGAACTGTTTAGAATATACAGTATTCCAAATATGAGTTTCATGATACTCATCATATGAGCATCTCATATTCTTTCTACTATTTGTATATTCAAGGACTTTATCTATGCAACTAACATGGGTATACAGATAAAGAAGTGCCAAAATAATAATTTCAAATATTATCAAAATAAAGATCGTTTATACATAGAGTTTCATTGTGAACACTCGGCCAACACTTGGCTCGACGGGCACCTACTCTAACATATGAGTTATGATTTGTAATTGATGTCTGTGTATATGGTATTGACGGGGATACTGAGATTGTGCCGTTATGCCGTGATTTGAATTAAATCCAGATTAATCAGATTCAGTGTTGAATTGAGAATGAATATTGATAATATGATTTTCGATATGTCGTTTCAAATTTACAGAGACAGTCTTGAGTTCAGAATTGATATTGCTTCAGACCGTGACTACAAACGAAATGTATAAGTCAATGTGGTATTGGGAGATCGACTCAAGTAGGATATACTTGAGTTTCCCTAAATCACATAATTACTGTTATTATATGCATTGATCTGATTTGATATGCTTGTTCTATTGATTTATAGAAAGCATGTATTAGACGAGTATTAGACGAGTGATCTTGTGACAGAAGTGCCTGATAGTGGTGGGATCGCCACGGGCACATTGCACGATGTCACAAGATAGTGAGTGTATCACGTAATAGTTCACCGGACGGTTGGCTATCGATGTGGATAGAATTGGAGTTTCTTCTATTACTGTTGATCGATACCATATCGATGTAGATAGAATTTGAGTTTTTTCTAAACTGGTGATCGATATGGAATGTCAACGTCTAGAAATCGGGATCCCTATACTAGGATTGAGTCTAGTCTGAGTTGTGGAGTCACGAGTATGATTGATAGTTTTATATTCATTATGTTCAGATTTGAATATATATCTGATATCTGCTTCATGCTTTATATTGATTATATGATTGCATGTTCGTTGATTTATACTGGGATATATTCTCACCGGAATTATCCGGCTATTGTTGTGTTTGTATGTGTGCATGACAACAGGTGAGACATGATCAGGGTCGAGGAGATGACGAGAGATCATGATTAGAGTGGAGACCACGGACTTTGATGTTGCTGTAGATAGGGTTTGGACACTTGATAGCTAGTGTTGAACCTTAGTCTGTATTGAATATATGTTGTACAAGACTTGTAGCTTATTTTATACTGATATGTATATTAGTATGATTTCCATTACGTTCCGTATTTTTTTTTAAAAAATAAAAATTTAGGTCATGTTTATTATAATTGATTAAATTGTCCTAATGATGATTAAGAGTATGATTAGCGTCTGGGTCCCCACAAGATCAGATGAAGATCCAACCAATTCAAATTTTTGAATCACATGGCGTGTAGATAGGGAAGATCAGGGGAAGGCAATGGGAGTTGGGAAACTACTCACTCAATCACAGAAAATCTGCAAAACATTTTGCAAAATTTTAGTCTTTCATCTTCATGTGTTTTCATGTTTTCAATCTATTTTCAGGTATTTATATATTTTTCATTTCAGATTTTACTATATTTTGCATATTTTATGAATTCTTTGTGATTTGTAAATATATAATAATGAAATGAGTTTATTTATTCAATTTTCAAATTAGTTTAATTTATTTTTATCGTCGTATCAAATTAGATATTCAATTTCGTTTGTTTTGTAGAAGTTATATTTTTACACTTTTTTTAAACAAATAGATGCTTTTAGATATCGAAATTTGTGCAAGCAATACTATAGAATATAGATATTTCTTTATATTCAGATTTTCAAAAAAAATACTCCAAAACATATATGGCAAAAACTTGTGTGAGACAGTCTCACGGATCGTATTTGTGAGACGGATCTCTTATTTGGGCTACCTATGAAAAAATATCACTTTTTATGCTAAGAGTATTACTTTTTATTGTGAATATGGGTAAGAGTTGACCCGTCTCACAGATTATGATCCGTGAGACGGTCTCACATGAGACTCACTCAACATATATAATTTGGCTTGAAAAAAGACATACGTAATTTAAAAATAAATTTTTAAGGCAAATTCCAGATCTGAAAGATTAATTACTTACATTATACTCCAAGGTCTTCACATTCTCGTGACAAGCTCCAGCTTGCATCAACCAAGACTCGTGCATTGGATCTTCGGAGAACTCATCGTGTTTGTTAATTTGTCGCCTGCAGAAAATCGTCGGACGGATCGGTGTGCCCGATATCTAGGCCTGTGATTTTTGCTCACGGTAATGGGTTTCATTGTTTTGATATGTATCCGTTCTTGGATTTGGTTTTGAATTTATGATTTGTTCTCTGTTTTAGATTCATGTTTTCTCTTCTGGGTTCTACGCGTTTGTGTTGTAGGTCAAATGGGATGATATCAGTTTTCGAAGCCATAACAGGAAAAATAAAAGTTTAATTTGAATTAAATACTTCGAGTGTTATTTCGTTCTTTAAATAATTTTGTTGCTATGAGATAACGCGGTGAATAAAAATGTTTGCTTTATGATGTTAAGGTACATTTTTTCTAAATGCTACCCATGTGAGTGGGGTGGCAGCCAGTGTTATAAGCTCTGATTTATTTTAATGAAGGATGTTGCTCATGAGAAAGAATATGTTGACATCTTGTGTTTGTTCTTTTTGTGCGCGGACTTCTCAAAATGCGGAGTGTACCACATCAATACCACTTGGTGTCATTGATATAATAAGAGAATCCCTCAAAATGCTGAGTGTGCCGATGATGTTAAATGTTTTAAGGCAACTTGGATACACATGGCATGTGCTCGGTCACTGAATGTTTTTGGAATCTGTTCCATTGAATCTTGTTTCTACTTTAGTTTGGATAAATCTGTTGCTCCTGAAACTTCCTAGTTATTTATTTGTTATAACACTGTTGCCTGTCTAACTTGTATGAATTGGCAAACATGATGTATAAAGCAGTAAGCCTGCTCTCGTGTTGTCCAGTAAAAAAGAACAACCATCTTAAGGTATTTGTAAGAGCGATAATTAAGATAAGAAGGATTGAATCAACATTATGATCTAGCCGTCCATGTTGCTTCAGATATTGAACGATAACTTTAGGACATGTAGTTGCTGTTTTCCTGCTTTATCAGCCTAATTTGCAGCCTCGGCCAGAAAATAAACGTTCTCGAGAATTTTAACTTCAGTCCTTAGTGTTAAATCTTTACCCTTTTGTAGCCAATAGTTTATGGTTTGATGCTTTATTCTAGTTTTACTAAAACTACATGGACACCCATTTTATCTTTTTCTTCGGTCGTGGTCTTTTGATACACCCTCAACCTTTTGAATTCAGTAACCTTCCTCACCTCGTAAGTTTGGAGGTCTAGCGTATAATGCTACCTGTTTTATATGCAATTCTGGAGGTTAGACGTGTTTTATTTGATTTTGGTAAGTGAGGAATGTCTTCTACGAACTGTTATTTCCCGCCATGTGTTTTTCCTCTGCCATTTTAAATTGATGATGTGTTTATGTCAGGATCTGATATCATCCTCAAGGTATCGGCGACCTGGGAAATAGTGCATAAGAAAGTGTTTTGGTTGTATAAAATCGAATGAAATGAAAGGTTTGAGCTCACCGTTGAACAACACGGCAATTTTACCATCCCCAGTTCTGCTGTGGAGATTCAAGGTAGCACTGTTATTGTTTTCATAGAACACTAATCGTGTAGCTGAGAAATGAGAAATTGTGGTACAAAGAACAACTATGAAATTTCCAAGTGTTTTTTTTCTTTACATTTTTGTTAATCTTTGTTGAATTTATCATAAAGTGAAAGGTGTTGAGGGGCAATGCATAATCTATTTGTTAAATTTGTTTTTGCTGTTTGAATGGGAATCAACCGAAAAAAGAAAATAAATTTTAAATAAAATAAATGGATAACTGTAGAATGGTGACACTGAAAATTTGTATTCAGGTAATAAATGGAAACAAGATCTGTTTGAGCACTAATATTATGCTTACTGTGCAAAGTGTGTACTATAAGGTTTATTTTCTGTTTTCGGCTTTTACTTGGTATATAAACGTTCCCTGTGATAAATGCCGAAGTATGGTTATTATTTGACTCTGGTCGAAAAGCATTTTTGAAATGTTTTGTTTGATAAAATTATGTTGCTTGGTGATTCTTTTGGAGATTTTCTGGCCTTGGGTACTTAAATGTCTTGTTTAGATCTTGTTGTATGCTTTTCTTTCTAACTGTAGAATTCTTGCGCAATTTTAGTTATACACTTTTGGCAATAGACTGAGTTTTTCGCTATGCCTTCTTTACGGTCTTCAATTTTGATTAAGTGATTGTTTTCCCAACACACAGGGCTATTTATGGTTCCAATTTATGTTTATTATTTTGTTTGTGGAGTTGACTCAAATCATTCACTTTCGCTTTCACCGTCTTTATGATATCTTACCACAACTTCAGTTTAATTTCATAAGCTTTTGGTAAACATGCGATGTTTTTTTAACTCTCTTGGATTAAAGTTATATTCTTTTCTGCATGTTGAAAATTTTTACTCATTCTGATGTGTAGGTACTCTTATTTATCTTATGGGGATTCAGTTGTTGCAAGGTCAGCTTCCATACTCTTTTGATAACACACATATGCATTTAATGATTCTTTTTATTCATATAATACAAATATATGGCATCTTTACCTACCTGTTCGGCTTGGTGTTGCCTAATTCTTATTTGGCAGTGGAAACTATTGAAATTTTCAATTTTGCATGGGAAACAATCTATTTCAGTTGGCGCATTATGCATGGTTACACTCTAAATGTGCAGATTGGATGGGATTCGGTTATGAGAATGAACACAGACCTGAGAGATTTATTTTTATACGAGGCTTTTTTGTATTATAATCCACTTCTTCTTGTGGTAAGTTAAGCTTTATTAGTTTGTTTTGAGCTAATATATGGATTCTGAAACAAAGCATGCCATTTGAGTTGCATTATCATTTATCATGTATCAACTCCTATTTCTGCTTTAACACTGTTATTTTTTGTCTCTCGTAGACCATGATGGTTTGGCTTTGGGGAATATGTTTATGGGTTTTTTCCCAGGCTAATGTTGGTTATGCTAAAATTTTTGACTTAGATCCAAATCATCTCACTCATCGAGAAATATGGAAGGTATGCATTGTTGTGAAATTTCATTGATCTGTGCCCCTAAATGTAGCTGAACCTGTCTATCTCTAGGCTGATATTGTACACATCTTTAACTCAGTATCTGAACCTTCTTTTGATTGACCGTACTTGTTCTTCTCTATGCATTCTGCTGGATCTTCTACATAGGAACTTTATTTCTTCTCATTGCGTTCTGCTCTTTTTTTCATCATTCCATAACTTATGTATTTTTCGAAATGCGTCAAAGTTTGGTCTTCATATGGACTTGAATTTTTCATTCCCAAAATTCAGTAGAAAATTGTCTGCAAACTGCAAATAATTCGAAATTCTGTCTCTATGTGTCTGTTTCTCTACTTCAAATTTTATTATCATGTTACTCATAAACCATTTAACATTGCAGAGTGCTACCTGGATGGCGATCATTGTCCCAACTAGCATGACAGCATATCTATATCTTTATTCACATGGAGAAGTTTTATTGGCTGCATTCCAACCAGTGTAATAGATAACTCCTCTTCTTCAATTCATTTTGATGCTTCATCCATTTCAGATACCACTTGCTAATGACTTGATGGTATATCATATATGATGAATTTTGTGGAGCTCTAATTGTTAAGCACATTTCTATATTGCATTTGTTTTGCCACATAGCTTGAAAGGGAAAAGAACCAGGGACACCAGAACCATTTATAAAAAGATATTTTAAGCATGTTTCTATTTTGCATTTGTGTTGCCACATAGCTTGAAAGGGAAAATGAATAGGGACACTAAAACCATTTTCAAAAGAGATAATTTACCAACTCTTCAAATCGATAGCGGAGCTTTTAGACGGTTTGAGAAGGAAAAATAACTGGATACACAAGAAGTATGTTCATAAAGGATTTTTTGGCGACCATTTGTTGTGAAAGCAGAACTTTTGGCTAACACGACCTCTTTCTGGCCCTTGTATCTTCCTTTCATATGTTGACAATGGTCAGTTATATGACAACTCCCATACCTAACCGGGCCACATCAAAATCTTCTATATGCATTTTCTTCTTCTGCAAATTGAATGAACATGATATGACTAATTTGATCAATTGATTTTTGCTGAAATTTTTCTGCACTTTGATCTTTTCAAGTAAAATATGAGTACATGTGGTAGGAAATCATTAAATTGAAATTTGTAGATGTATTAGGCCATCTATTGCTTCGGGATTGTGGTCTAAATGTTTCTCGGTCGATATAAATTAATGGATGACAAGAGGAATAAGAGAAAACTTTATTCAGTTTATTCGTGCATAAACAAGGCCATTGTAGAGTACACTTAAATAGACAAACACCACAAAATCATATAAAAATAAAATCCCAATAAATTGGGATAATATCTTGCCTTACTAAACTTAATCAAATCAATTATTATTGATTCTATCAAATCAAAGAATATTATTCTATTGATTCTATCCAATCAACACTCCCTTAAGTTGGTGCAAAGAAGTCCATCATGTCCAACTTGCTCACTTGTTCTTCAAAGAGTTGTTTTGACAGGCCCTAAGTTAGGATGTCTGCAAGTTGCAGTGTGCTTGGAACGAATGGCATGCAAATAAGTCATTCGTCAAATTTCTCTTTTATAAAGTGTATGTTGATTCCAATGTGTTTGGTCCTTTCATGAAAAACAAGATTGTGAACAATGTTGGTCGCTGCTTTATTGTCACAAAACAACTTTAATGGAAAATTCTCTGGCCTCTTTAACTCATCCATGAACCTTTTTAACCATAAAAATTCTCGAACTCCTTGAGCCATGGATCTAAATTCGGGCTTCTGCACTACTTCTTGCAACGACATTTTACTTTTTACTTCTCCAGCTTACCATGTTACCCTAGATTAATGTTCACTAACTGAAGCTGATATACGGTCAATGATTGATCTAGCCCAGTCAGCATCAGTATACAATTCAATTCTTTCTTCTCATTTTTTTCAAAGAAAAGTTTTTTTCCTGGTGTCTTTTTTAGATACCACAGAATCCGATATACGTCGTCAAGATGTTTTTCATACGGTGAGTGCATGGATTGAATTACAACGCTTACAGCGAACACAATGTCAGGTTGAGTATTAGATAGAAAAATCAGTCTACCTACCAATCATTGATATCTCCCTTTATCAACCAGAAGGAACATGACACGACAATTAAGATCAATAGTTAATTTACTAGAAGATAAATTATACGATAGGAAGGAACATGCAACATATTTTTATGCGCCAAAGAAGTAGAGACGGTAACGGTTCCTTTCCCGGCACCTGCAGAAAAAGAACCGTAAACAATTTTAACCTTTGGATTCCCGGCGCAAGGAATATAGGAGGAAAAACATTGTGAGGAACCCGTCATATGATCCGTAGCACTTGAATCCAGAATCCACGAGCTATTACGAATCGAAGCTACAACATTTGGAAGAGATACCTGTTCGGGCTAGTGAACAGGAAGGATTGGAGGGGTTCGAACGAGTTTGAAACAATTGGTATGTGATCCAGTTGATTCTTTGTGAAAGGAAGAGGTTATGAGGAAGATGGTTGCTGTCCAGAGTCGATACTGCTTGTTTGAAAGGAGCATCTATTGCTATCATCCCTGTTGCTATTGTTAGCTGTCTTTTTTTTTAGATGGGTGGCTTTCCTGTGTTTTTGCCAACAAGTATCGATGGTATGCCATAGATTGTTGCACTCTTGTAAAAAAGGTTTTGATTTACCACTCTTTCGGTCCTCATAGAGGTTATTGTTCTTGTTAACCATTGCAGAGCTTTTGTAACTATTGGCAAATCAATGGAATTTGGTAGCATCACATGGCATCGAGCCTTTTTCCTATGCACTTCAGAGAAAACTTCACAAATGTTTGGAAGAGGGTTGTCGCCAAGTATGCGGCCGCGAACCTTGTCCAGTTCTTTATCTAGACCATCAAGAAAGACGAATACACTGCTCTTTTCCTTCTTTTTTCATACTGAAGGATGTTCTTTCTACTTTCCCATTCCTTCACTTCGAAGAGATCCAACTCCTGTCGGAGAATCATAAACTCATTGTAATATCTTGTAACATCGTGAGATCCTTGTTGTATCCTCGAGTGTTAAGCTCATATAGTTGAGAGTAATTTTCCAGATCCGAGTATGTCTGTCGAATAGTTGTTGCGTATTTTCACTACCGCAAGTGTACGGTGTCAAGTTTTAGTACTTGTTTGAGTACAGATATCAATCTCACGAGGAGTAATTATTTAAAACTGTATATTAAGTATCATAATTGACAAATTTCAACTTTATTTAGAAAAATCAAAGAGATAGTTTATAATCAATTCAAAGCAAATAACGAATCCTATTAATTCTTAGCACGCAATTGCAATTCAGTGAGTAGATCAATCTAGAGATGATTTCGTCTGGTCTCCCCCGTGTTAAATTAAAATTGACTAACATATTATTAAATTGCATCATGTTTACTAACCAAGAACTCGCAATTTTCCTATTCTCTTTTTCAAGTGATAAATAGAAATGTATTATCTATTACTGATTTTAATATGTCTATTCAAAATCACGTAACATATGATATATGCAAACAAGGTTCTTTTTATGGATTCACCAGAGTTATACGTCTTTTGCACGTTATATACATCTCACGATGTGATTTCCTCTGTCCTAATTTCAATCCCCTCTCTCGAGTGTTAGATCTTAATTATTTGATCAATCGAATTATAACCAGTAATCCAAAAGCATTGAAGACAAGAAATCACAAATAAACACGATGAGTTAATTCAATGAAAATTCAAGACGTCAATAACGTAGGTTTGACCACGACTACGTCAATCTCTAGAAAAAAAATTAGTTCATATTCGAATCTAAATCAATACAAAACCTGTTTGTAATCATTAAAAACATAAAAGTAAAGCACCAAATTAAAAACGTGTTGAAGAGAGATGAAATTGCGTCTCCGTGTCCGGATTAAGCGCCTTCTGTCTCCGTTCTTCGCGTTCCGTTTTCCGCTCTCACTTTTTCTCTCTTTTCTTTTCTTGTTATCTCGGCTGTTGCCTGTCGGCTGTTGTCCTTTAATTCTCTTTTTATTTTCCTTATAAAGCCCACGATGAAACCTACAGAATTTGGAATTCGCGTCGCGCTCATATGCGCGCCCTAGCCTCGCGCATATGCGTGGGTCTTTCTGTGCCTTGGGCAGTCTTCTCGCGCGCGCCATTGCTCCGCGCATATGTGCGGAGTCCTCTATTGTGTGTACCAGGAATGCGGGCACCTGACTCGCGCATATGCAGAGGTCTTTTTGCCTCTACGCTCACAAATTTCTTCTAAGGCCATTTTCATTCCTTTTCAACCCATGTAGTAGTCTTTCCTAGATTCTTGCAAGCACACCAAAAATAACAAAAAATACGAATAATTCCGCCCAAGAAAACTAACAATCTATACGGATTACAAGGATAATTTAAGTGCACAATTTGCACTTATCAATAGCCTCCCACACTTCTCGAGCTGTCGGAAGAAACATAAACGGGTTTTCGATCGCGGGTTCCATTGAGTTGATCAACCATGATGTGACCAAGGAATTTTCAGATCGAAATTTTTTATATTTTACATCAGTCGAGGGTGGAGGCTTCACCTCTCCATTCAAATAACCTAATTTTCTTTTGCCGCCGATAACAAGACGGACATATTGTGCACATTCAAGATAATTCCTATCATTCAATACGTAAATCGTTATTTGAAAGGAGGCTGTATCGGAGAGGGCAATGCTTGAAGGAGGTTGAGATCCGTCCTCCGATGTGTTACCACGGCCGCTTGTGGCAGAAAAAGCAGATCCGGCGCCAACCATAGCTGCTTTGAAGTTCATGACCGATCATCGGTCTTTTCTTTCATGTAGAACTAAATGCACGACAAGAGGAATAAGAGAACTCTATTCAGTTTATTTCTGAATTATACAAGGCTGGTGTAGAATACACTTAAACAGGAAAACACCAAAAATCATATCAAAATAAAACCCCAATAGATCTTGGAGGATATCTTGCCTTGCTCAACTTAATCAAATCAAATATTATCCTAATTGATTCTATAAAATCAACCAATATTATCCTAATTGATTCTATCAAATCAACAGGTGAAGAGTTGCTTAAATAGCTTTTAACATTTTTTTTTCTCATGTACGATTTTAAAATCTGTGCTGTGAATCACACCTGGTTTTTGTCATGTTCCGCACTTCCTATCATATAATATATTGCTGTAATAACCTTTACGGTGGGAACTGCAGATACTCTTGTATGCAGCTGTTGCAATGATCCTCATATTTCCATTTGATATATTTTATTTGTCATCTCGCTACTACTTCTTGCGGACCATTTGGCGGATAGTGTTCCCATTGCAGGCAAGTGTGGTGCCTTGATAACTTATGGTGCATATCCTATCCATTTTGTTGGTTTGAGAAAAATAGGAAGAAAATAAGCCAACTTTCGTATTTGTTGCCATATCAAATTAAGTTAATTTTTACTGGTAACAACTAACACGTTTTGTAGGTATCATGCATTTTGTGAAGCCGAGGTGCAATTTCTGGACTTAGGAACTCGTGTCTAGTTTCTAGTGGAACATATGTTTATTGACTTGCTACTAGTGTAATAGTCCATTGAAACTGTATTGAATTTTGCAACCAGCCACTCAATTTGAGAGCTTTTATCCCAAAGTTTTTGATAGGGATGTCAATCGTTATTCTTTTTCTTGAAAGTCGTTCTTTATAATGTGGTAAATACTTTCAATTTTTGATGAGTTATGCGATTCCTAAAAATAAGTTTCTGGTCACACTCGTATTCAAATATGCGTATGCGGGTGCTTTCACAGTCTTGTACCCCTTAACCTCCTAAACACCCATTACTTCATATATTAGGTTTCATTGTACTTTTCGTTACATTTGTTAGTGTCTTTCTTGTATTTTTTACAGAGTATTTCCTTGTAAATGTTTCCTTACTCGAATTCAAGTGTATAACGAATGATAGTCGATACCCTTTTGGTGGCAAAAGGCTAGCAACCTCGACTTGCCTTCCAGCATATGTAGCCCCTATGAAACCCCTCATTAACAAATTCCATTCCATCTACTGCTTCCGTTGTTCATTTACTTGTATAATTACTGTTGCCTTTTTTATTATCTACCTCAATCCAAACTTTTATCCAGATGAGTATGTACCACTCCAAGCCTATTGGTGCTATGCCACCTTAAACCTTCTCCCGCTTTTTTGAAGTGCTAGCTGGTTGACTATGTCCAGAGTTTGCTATGCTTCTTATGTCAGAAATTATATTGTAATCTGAGTTAAATTCAATGTTCTCTTTCATCTAAACTGAGATATATAGCTTCTAGATACTTGAAATTTTTAATCATCTTGTTTACTTATGAACTTTCATTTTGTGTGCGCAGGCTATAACGTTTGCTGACTTCTTTTTAGCAGATATATTCACTTCTATGTCAAAGGTACTATCTGTTACCATTTTTGCTAAGATTATATTTAACATAGAAAACATGTCCCTGTGTATACCTGTGATTTATTTTCATCTTTCTAATGATGTTCTTATTTAAATCGGTAATCAGTTTTCTAAATTTTCAAACCTTGCTAATAATATTTGTTTTATTGTTAATTTTTCTTGGGTGCAGGTTTTCTCCGACCTGGAGCGTTCAGTATGTCGAATGGTCCATCGCCAGGTCATCTTTTCTATAGTTTCGAACTTTTTATCTTGTGATGTTGCTGACTTTGGTTGGAAGGATTATGCCTATTGTCTTGTCTTGTGACTACGATGATTTGTTTAGACAGTAGATTTCTGGCAGCCCAAGATCTTTCTTGCTTTGGTTGAACTAGTTTCTAAAACTGCATGCTTCAACAATTTTCCTGTTAGATTAAATGTGTAACTTGATTGAATGTTGTTTCTTTGTTTACATAATTTCTAATTCAAACACCTAAATTTTCCTTTAAAGTGACCTTTTCTAACAAATTATCTCTTAGAGCATGCAGGTTGCTACTGTTGCATGGTTTGAGGCGGATTCTGTTTGTGGAAGCCACTCTGTTGCGATACCCATTGTTCTAGTTTTGCCTTACATTTTTCGCCTCTTTCAGTGTCTTCGGCAGTACAAAGATACTAGAGAGAGGACAACTCTTTTAAATGGTACATTTGGCATTTGCCTCTATTTCATTATGAGATCAAACTTGTCATAGTGATTGTATGAATGGTAACTGATCAAGTACCAGCTGGTCTTGATGTTTTCTTTAATTTTTCATATCGGTTATATTTGATCTGTTTTACCTGTTTGGTCGAGCCATTCACAGTTGCACATCTCTTTGTTCATCAAATATTAAGAAATGAGTGATCTGACACATCAAACTACTAAATAATGTAGGTATTCGGAAATTGTGGAATTCCTTTTTGTGGTTGCAACTTAGGTTGTGCTTGGATAGATCATCTCAAATCCATTGATTTCAGATTCCTTGTGTTGCGTCAGAAATTTCACAAACCATGTGATTAAATGAACTATATGAGGATCCGCTCCACAAGTAACTCATATCGAGAACTAGAAGGAACCATATTATGTAAGATAGCTTGAAACAAATAAGTTAGTGATATCAAAGTTATCCTTCTAATTAGGTTAATCAACCTTGCGATAGCATTATCTCTAACCACATTAATAAAATTGGACTTGTGTGAATGTTATTATTCTACATTGTTGGGCATGCAATAAAGATTCTCAATCAAGATGTATTGTTGTTCCTCTTATGATCCTCTTGATTTTTCTCTGATGCTTCCTAAATTTTCTGGGTTTTGGTTCCTTTCTCTGTGATCATCATCCCCATTAAATATGGTTTAGGAGGCCTGATTGAATCGTGAATCTAGGCCCTTCTGGAGTTGATTTGGTTTATATTAACTTGTTGATTTATGTTGTTTTTGTTCGATCGATCAATAAATAGAGCTACCTGTGCTTTCAGCCTTGAAGTATTCAACGGCAGTGCCAGTTATTTTTCTGTCAGCTCTAAAGTATCATGTGTTTCCTAACAAATGGACGGATATTTATCGGCCTATGTGGCTTCTGTCGAGTATATTGAACTCTTTGTACTCATTCTACTGGGATATAACTCGAGATTGGGATTTGAGGTACATCTGTTAAGAAACTGACTGGTTTCATTGATTTTATTATTATTATTATTTTATTTTTCTTCAATTGATCTGGTTTTAATTCAGCTATTATTTTGTTGGAAAATGTCATATATTCTTTGTAATTTGAGGAATTACTTATTTATGTTATTTAATTGTTTACCAGTTGTTTCACTCGAGTCTTCAAGTTCAGCAAACCGCATTTCTTGTCCCACTTGTTATATGGACGGACATGGGTAAAGCAATACTTGCCTTCTGCTTCTGTCTGTGTTTTGAAAAATGAATTTGATATATGGATTGGTTACAGAGATTTCATTTTCCTGCTTTAATGCCTGTAATATGCTTCTGCTATTGCTCATCAATTGGATGTTCCGCATATTTCATGCGCCGGTTGGATGTTCCCATGCTTCGGACAGGAGGATTTGTTCAGTTGAGAAAAATAGTGTAACACTGGCTGCTACCAACCAAAAATACACTTGATTGAATGCTTTCCAGTTCCTAAAATCACTAATCTGTTATATGATGAAACACCTGATTTTGATCTCGATTTGATTCATGTGAGTTCAATATTTGTTAAGGTACTTTTGGTTCTCGTAATCCGCAGGTTTACTTTTGGGTGATTGGAAGCAATCTCATCCTACGATGCACATGGACGTACAAGCTGTCGGCTCACCTTCGCCATAATTACATCACTGTTTTCGCAATATCAGCCCTGGAGATGCTTCGACGCTTCCAATGGATTTTCTTTCGTGTTGAAAATGAGTGGAACAAGATGAACTCGAAGTCTTCTCATGTTCAATTATCCATGCTTGACATTCCAAATGAAGAAGAGAAACTACTCAATTCCAACAGTCATAATGTATAGGTCGACTGGGATAGTCATCCCAAGCAGGGAAACAGGAACCCCTTCCATTTTCTGACACTCACAATATCTTTCTTTGATAATATATAGATAGCGTTGAGGAGTATGTGTTTGCACAATATTTGGTGTTGCGGGCGTGTCAGGTGCGAAAATGCACCGATTTGTGTGAAAATAATAAAAATCTAACTTCTAAAAACAAACGAAAGTGAATTCTAAATTTGACCGTTGTTCTAATCTCCTAAAACAACTATAACGCCAAAATGAAGAAAACTATTGGAATTTGAGGAATAAACGCCTGACATTGTTTATATTTTCAATAAACCGTAGGAATTTACAAGACATAAACATATAAATATAAATTCGTTGAAATCTAAAACGAGAGAATGTTAGAAATATGTTAGAAATCTTAAAAGCTATCGCTTGAAGACTGAATTTTTGCAGAGAGTATTTTTGCAGAATTTTGTTAGTAGAGTTGTGTTGTGTCTGTCCTAGCCGATTGCTTCCTTTTCTTCCTAGTAACTGGCCGGTTCTCCTCCACTCCCCCATCATCCATGTTCCCCACTTTTCACGCCACGATTTCTACCTCTTCTCCCAATAGCCATGAATTCTTCTCACGATCTCCTTGGCTTGACGTTATTTGCTTATTTAAATACACTAATGGGTCTATTGTTTTTCTTTATTAATTTAAACTTTTGGGCTTAGACAATTAATTGTGCTCAATTTAATTTTTGGTGCAAACAAATGCCCCCCGCAAGCATTGGACAATTGGGCCAAAATGCTTGTATGTCAGCCCAGCTCAATTGTACTTGTAGCGTCCCACGATTTTATTTGTCTATGAGTTGGGTTTATGATAGTGGGCTGAATAACCCAAGCCCATTCACAATTGGACTTCAAACCACTGTCTCTTGATTTCATATATTCACGCTTTATTCACTCTCCAGATTCGAAACTCCCCATCCCGCTTTCTTCAAAATCTCTGCCTCCCCTTTGTCCGATTACTCTCGTTGTCGCCTGGAAGATCGTTGCCCCTTAGAGCATGCTCGCCTTTCCTTCGTCGGTGTTTCTCCTACTCCATCTTGCATAATCCCACACCCTCACTTTTTCACTCAATTTCTGGATTTGAAAATATGGCCACAACCACTCTTCACCAGTTCTCTTCTCCCAGACCACATCACGACTACAGGCTTTTCTTTATCGTGCCTCCCTGGTTCTAACTCCACGGATGCATTTTCTGCGCAAGTCATCATCTTAGCTTCACCTCCATCCCTTGTTTCTTCTACTACACCGGCCGTGCACCATAAGTTATTTTGATCATCATTGTGCCTTCATGGTGTTTGTGAATTTGCCCCAATGAAAAATACATTAAAATTTTGTTGTTTTCATCCTCGGCTAGATCGACGCCCCAACCGCCGTGGCTCCCTAATTCACCGCTGCTTCTATCGGAATTTGCTCGCCCTGCAAGAGAAAACATTACTCTCTTCTCGAGCCATGGTTTTGCGACTACCACGGCCAAACAAGATTTCTCTTAGGTTGTTTCTGCTTCTTCAATAGCTATTGGTAATATCTCTTCATTTTTCTCGAGTACTATGTGATGCTAATCGGTTCCTTGAAATTTCTTGTTGTCTTGATTGGAGTAGACTCTTACATGCCATTGCCTTTTTTCTTTGCTAGTATCGAGTTCTGTGGGGAGTTTGGTAGTTTTGTGTACGCACCGACAAACAACTGATTCAAGCCATGTGTTGACATAACTCCCCGCTAGATCACTAGCTCTCTTGTTCTGTGAATGTGCATATGACCATGAATTGACAGCCAAGAGGTAACTCTAATATTTTCTTTGTGTGTTGCACATCACTTGGGTCACATTCCCCCTACCCAAGCAGCCATTTGCATGCATTGCACTTCAGTTGGACCCCTTTTCCGCATACACGTCTATTTATTGTTCTTGCATGCGGTGGCTCCGCTCTCTATCTGTTGACTGTTGATTTGTCCTTCTGATTGTTGGATGTTGTTGGTGATTGGGGATGGGTTGACTTTGGTGTTGGATGTTGTTGGGGAGTGGAGATGGGTTGAATGTGATGTTGGATGTTGTTGGGGAATTTATTCTGAGTTAATCCAATCAATTTCATTCTCACATTGTTTGTAACATAAACCGGCTTGCCCAACTCCCCACACCTTATCATTCCTTTATTCGATACAAATTTGTAAAAGTGGCTTTGTAGCCTACTTTATCCATGATTTCTCATAACATTCAACAAGAATATCAATCAAAAAGTATGCACAAGTGGCCACCTGGTCAACTCCTCACATTCAAAATCTCTTTTCAAGAAGTGGGAGACCCAGCTCTCGACATGCTACTATTCAAACAATAAATTAACTCACAAAAGTGGTTGTGGAGCCCACTTTCGCTGCCATATTTTTCAGTACTCAAGCAAGGATAACCAAAAGAGAACATGTGCTAAAATGGCCATAAGGCCAACTCCCTGCTGAATAAAAGTTCATCTGCTCTCTTTACTTACTCCCTCAACAAGTTAATCAAATCTTGCTTAATTTCTTCTTCCAGCAATGTGCTCACATATACCAGCTTAGGATCATCAAGTTCCCCTAAGTTGATCTCTTCCAACGGATCTTGTACCTCATGTTGACCATCTTTCAATTGAGATGGCGCCATTAATAACTCGTCAACTTGAAACTCATCTTTTTCATGCTCCTCTTTGAACCCATATTCATAAACCCCTTTCGTCCCATGGGTATTCCATTGTTCCTCATTGCATACTCTATCCAGAACCTGCTGCACACAGACTTTCCACACTAAGGCTGCAGCCACCTCTTTCTGCTTTTGGTTGTTTTCAATCATCGATCTCCTCGATCGTTGGCTGAATCATCGGCCTATATGGCCCGATGATAGTAGGTTTAAGTATCTGGTTCAACACTGAACTTGGGGTTGGGGACTGCATGTAAACTGGACTCCTTTTTCTATCCTCGCCACGGAATTTGATGGACCCAAAATCCCCGTTATAGTATCTGGCCTCCACTGTGTTGGCATGAGCATGGAAAGGCTGTACATCGGCTTCCACAATCTCCACTTCATCTCCTTTCCAAAATAACAACAGTTGGTGCATTGAGGATGATATGCACTGGTTTGCATGGATCCAATCTCTGCCTAACAATGCTTGGAAGTTGGCGGAGGAGTTTACCACGAAAAATGCACATAACGATGACATACTCCCCACAATAACATCAGCGGGGAATACCCCAATGGTCTTGGTGGTTTCCCCTGTAATTGCAGCAACCGAAACTTCCGAAGGAATCAAGTCTTCTTCAGTTTTGCCCAGATTTCTTAACATCCTTACTGGAAGAACATTCACACTTGAGTCATTGTCAATCAAGACCCTAGATACTGGTTTCCCATTGACATGGGCCTTGATGTGCAATGACCTTATGTGCTTGGTCATGGCCGGTATAGGTTTCTCAAGTATCACCTGTTGGAGCTTATTTGGGTGACCCTCCTTGATAATCACTCTTGAACTCCCTTTAGGGAGTTTATTTGCATGCTCTTTCTTTTGCACTGATTCTTTGGGCATCAACTCCCCTTTCTCTTCTTCCATCATTTTAACTCTCTCGAGTAGTATTACTACTCCTGTGGCACAGTCTACGGTGATTTGAAATTCTCCAACGCGAAAATTAATTGTTTTTCTTGCTTGATCATCATCTTCGCTTAACAAATCATCATCATCTTCCACAAACTTATCTTCAGTTCTTCCAAACTTAGATTTATTCCTCACTGGCTCCCTGGAGACTGGAACATCAATTGTGGGTACATTTCTCAACTTAGCGGACTCCTCTCTTCTCGCAATAGCTCTTTCTCTCAACAGCCGTCTCTTTTGAGTCCTAGTCGGTGGCCTAGGGAATTTTTTGTGTTGGGCCACTCTTCAAGACTCACTGAACTCCCCTCTGGCTAGAAGAACGTATCTTGGCTTTGCTCTCCGGCTCTCAATCATTTTTCCTTTTGAGATTTCATATGCACGCCGCTCCATGCACTGATCAGCTGATATTTTCCTTGTTTCCACCTTTCGTGACTCAACTCTACGTATGTTTCTCCTGTCTAAGTATCTCTGGTGCTGATCACGAGATGATTCCCCTCTGAACTTTTGATTCTCAAGCACTCGTATTTCAAGGAAATGTTGATTCCTCGGCCGATAGGCCGCGGGTTCACCAACATTTCTAGGGAAACGCTGCTGAACTGTTCGCATTCGATCAGCCCTATTCCTTCCATGAGCTTCAAACAATTGACCCTTTGGAATCCAATATTTCTTGATTACTCGGTCTTTCACGGCAAAGGATCGGCTTCTTTTCTCATTGAGAAGATCCCTCAAATCTGTCACATTCACGTTAACCAAAGGCACTGGAGGAAAATGATCATCATCCACCGCCATAGACTCTTGTTTGTTAGGGAATTTCACAACTCCCTTGTTAATTCTATCCTGCAAAATGTTCTTGAACGCCCAACAAGATTTGGCGGCATGATTATAGGAGTTGTGGTATTTACAATACTCTCGTCCCTTTAGCTCTTCCGTAGGTGGCATCATGTGATTATGTGAGAATGTGATGAATTTTTCTTTTACCAAGAAATCGAAAACTTCCTCGGTCTTTGACACATCAAATGTATACTGCATGTCTTTGGGGAGTTGGGAGCTGTTCTTCTTTTCAAGTTCTGTTGGCTTCTTGTTTAGTAAGGGAACTGTGCAAGAACCAGCTGACCGAATCTCTGCCAGTGCCACATCTTCCACCTCTTGATAATAAGATCCCATAGCAGTTTTCTTCTTGTATGACTCTTCCCGCAAGAGTTCTTCGTATTCAGCCACTTTGGCGGCTAGCTCGAAGAAATCCCTGAACTCCATTCCCTGGAATTTCTTTCTTAATTCAAAATCAGCCCTTTTTGTGCCATTTTCACGAACTCTGTCTCAGGTAAGAACACCTTGCATCTATTCTTCATCTTTTTGAACATGTCGATAAAATATTCCACAGACTCTCCTTTCTTTTGAGTGACTCTGGATAAGTCGACAATGCACACTTCTGGCTCTGTTCTATAGAATTGAATGTGAAATTGTCTTTCCATTTCTTGCCAACTCATCACTGAATTTTTGGGGAGTGAGGCATACCAAGCGAATGCAGTCCCAGTGAGGGAATTCGGGAAAAGCCGCAACTTTAGATTGTTGAAGTTCTCCAAGTTGGCTAATTCCCCGCATTGGATGGTGAATATGGCTATGTGTTCCATGCTGGATTGGCCATCTTCCCCGGAGAATAAACTGAAATCATGAACTCTATAACCCCTTGGATATGGATTATTCAAGTCTATGTAGTTTGGATAGGGTTTGTGGAACTCTGGGCGGCCAATCTGTTTCAAGGCCGGCCCATACAGCTCTTGAATAGCCTCTCTCACTATTTCTGGATCAATCCCGTGCATATTCCGAGCTGGGAGTGAGTGATGGTAGTGATTTTCCCCCCGAGCTTGAATCCCTGCATTTAAACCAATATTACCTCCTGGGAAACCCCCATCCACTCCTTGATAATCCAAGTGCGATATATCATCATAAGCTCCTGGTTGGTATAGAGGATTTGTCATGCTATACACTTGAGTAACTGGTTGTTTCGAACTCCCCACTCCATGAGCACATGGATATGGCTGGGATCTTCCTCCTAAGGTTTCTTCTCTCTTGTGAGGTGGTGTATACCTTCTTTCTGGATGATTTGGGAAAGTAAACTCCGGGCGGCGAGGATCGCCAGCCCTTGAGTTTCCAACTCCCTGATCGAATTCATGGACTTGGTTACTTCCTTGACCAGTCTCTTTGACAGTGTTATTTTGCTCCCCTCGGGTAGACTGGTTCGGTTTACTCAGTAGATTCTTTAAACAGTCAGACATGGCTTTAGATAATGCCAATGAGATTTCTTCAATCTTTATAGCAGTCAATTCTTCCACCATCCTTTTTGAAACTTGGTCGTAAGTAGTAGGAATCTGTAGATCCACTTCTTCAACATGTGGTTCAACAGCGTGTTGCTCTGGCTGGGGCACCTGAGTTCCCTCTTGATTAGCCAGAGAATCCCCGCTCTCCTGAATGACGTTTTCCTTTCTTCTTGGCGACATAGTGTGGTCCCACCGGGCATGCCAAAAATATGTTTGCACAATATTTGGTGTTGCGGGCGTGCCAGGTGCGAAAATGCACCGATTTGTGTGAAAATAATAAAAATCTAACTTCTAAAAACAAACGAAAATTAATTCTAAATTTGACCGTTGGTTCTAATCTCTTAAAATAACTATAACGCCAAAATGAAGAAAACTATTGAAACTTGAGGAATAAACGCCTGACATTGTTTATATTTTCAATAAACCGTAGGAATTTACAAGAAATAAACATATAAATATAAAGTCGTTGAAACCTAAAACGAGAGAATGCTAGAAATATGCTAGAAATCTTAAAAGCTATCGCTTGAAGACTGAATTTTTGCAGAGAGTATTTTTGCAGAATTTTGTCTGTAGAGTTGTGTTGTGTCTGTCCTGTAGCCGATTGCTTCCTTTTCTTCCTAGTAACTGGCCGGTTCTCCTCCACTCCCCCATCATCCATGTTCCCCACTTTTCACGCCACGATTTCTACCTTTTCTCCCACTAGCCATGAATTCTTCTCACGATCTCCTTGGCTTGACGTTATCTGCTTATTTAAATACACTAATGGGTCTCTTGTTTTTCTCTATTAATTTAAACTTTTGGGCTTAGACAATTAATTGTGCTCAATTTAATTTTTGGTGCAAACAGTATGATTTATCTACGAAAAGAAAATTGGTTGATAGACGAAAATCTTTACGGCTCTGGTTAAAGGACTCGGTCGTACGCTTACATGAACGTGCATGGTTCGGGTTGTCGATTTTGAGCTCTGAGTGATCGGGCATTTTATCATGTAGCCATTGTGTGCAACGTAGAGTGAAATTTGGTTTGGATGTTTTAGATTTTATTTAAGATGTCAAATGACAGAATGAACTTAGCCCAAACATCCTAACCAAATTTCACTCACTACAAGAAAAACGTTGAGCGACGAAACGAAGCGAGATTTTCTCGATTAAAAAATTTAAACGGTTTTTTAAAATCCGTCGGTTTTTTCCAAACCGTCGCTATTATGAGCAGTCTTGTAGTGTTCTTTGCTTTATTTTTTGTTAAAATCGCTAAATTGAAAAATAGATAAAGTAACATAAATATATGGTTGAAATAACATTACATGTTTAATTATTATATGAAAAAATGTGTTATTAATTTTTACTATTTCCTTATATTTATTATTTCACTATTTTTAAGAATGCTAAGCCAAAACACACCAAAATGTTTTTCCATTTTCATCCTCCAATTATTTATTGTAGAACCTTCCTTGCATGGATTTTTCGGTAATTTGAGTACACCACGTTTTCAACACTGCATCCACCCACGAACCCCTTCGTTCCAAACATGCCAATGCCTTAAGATTTCTCGCAGTTGCGTTAAAACAAAAAGGCAAAAATTTATTTGAGACGGTTTTACTATTTTATTAGACGGGATCTCTTATTTAGGTTATCTATGAAAAATTATTACTTGTTATGCTGATAGTATTATTTTTTATTGTGAATATTGGTGGGTTGACCCGTCTCACAGATAAAGATTCGTGAGACCGTCTCACAAGAGATTTGCTTAACAAAAAATCGATTTTTTGTAAAATTCTTTTTCTAATTTCTTCTTGATTCCAGTGTTGTTTAGTTATACATGTTTCCATTGTTATTCTGTTATTTGCCGGTTCCCAATTCATATCATACTATTTCTTTAGAGTTCCTGTGGAGGGATACATGTTGGTTGCAAGGGCGACAACATTTTGATATATAAATATGAAAATGAATGAAATTGGATATCGAGATTTACGTGAATTTTTTTAAAAATTATTTTAGTAAAAACGACAGTCAAGATGAAAAGAATTTTATTATAATATTTTGTATGTTACAACATCCAATTGTGTTTCCAAAGAAAACACACACTCTTAATATAGGAGAACATATATCTCACAAATATTATAGAATAAAACTGTCAAATAAGAATGCTATGATATGGAAGAAGAATTGAAAGTGGATGTACTCAACTGATGGAGGAAAACTCTATTTGCTTATGAACACCATAAGCAAAGTTTCAATTGAATTTGCCTTTACATTTGATAAAATGCATAGCCTGATGATGAAAAGTCTTTCAAGCTCATTTACATGTGTCCGAAAGAATATTCTCCATTCACATTCATCTTGTCAATAGTACAAAGATAATTTGGCGATGTCACTTACCAAGGACATCATCTTTTTTAATCTTTCAATTTTGTGAGAAAGAAAACCTGAAAAGGACTGTTGTGGGGACCCGGACGCTAATCATCTTCTTAATCATCTTTGAGATTTAATTATCAATTAAGATAAACAGGGTCTAAAATTTTTTTCTTTTTAAAATGCCAGTGCGGAAGGTAATGGAATCATGCTATTATACAAATCAGTATAATAATACAAATCTTGTACGACATTCATCTAGTTCAACTAAGGTTCAACTACTATAATCAAGTAATGAAACCTATCTATATCCAAGTCCGGGATCACCACTCTAATCTCGATCTCTCATCATCTTCTCGACCCCGATCTTGTCCCACATGTTGTCATGCACACATACAAACAAGACAACAGTCGTATAGCTCCGGTGAGAATAAATCCCAGTATAAACAATGTATACATGCAATTAACTGAATTAACATAAAAGCATGGATTATATTTTATCACATGTAGCATAATCAAACAACATGTATCAATACCAGTCTGTACAGAAAACATGAATCGTAATCTACGAAACATAAATCAATACAAGTCTGTAATTCAAATCTTGTCTTAATATCTAAGACTCGACTTATCTCTCATTTTAATCTAGTGATCCCGATCTAATTTAGACTTCGGCATGCTGTATCGAATGTCTACAATAGAAGTCGTTCTACATCTAAGCTCATCGATACACCGTAAGTCTAGGGTCTGAGCAGTTCTGACAAAGACTTAGACTTGGGCATGCTATATCGAGTGTCTACAATAGAAGTCGATCTACATCTAAGCTCATCGATATACCACAAGTCTAGGGTCTTAGCAGTTCTGTCCAAGACTTGGCGGTTCTGCCCTAGCTAGGCTGATCTGTCCTAACCCAAACTCTTGCTCTGCTATAATTCAATAAATTAAACATATCAATCTGATAATTGCAAATATTAATGCAATAAAATAAAGTATGTGATTTTGGGAAACTCAGGTCAAAACTAACTCGAGTTGTGCAATCCCGAATCAACATTTATTTATACCTTTGTCTTCCCGGTCTGACGAAGAAGAAGTCTTGTATTCTGATCTATCCATACCCAGTCTGGCAATGACAATCGTATAATTACAATATCAGTAAATAACTCAATTCAAAACATGTTCTGATCAATACTCAAATCAGTATATAATCTGATCCATATCTGAACAAGATACAATCGAAATCATTACTGAATCTGATCTATCTAAATCAACTGATGTTTCGACGGCATAATAATATAGTCTCAATATCCCCGTCAATCTAAACATCACAGATATAATATCAGAACTCATAATCAATAACAATAATACAAATCTGATATCGAATCTCAATCAAATCAACTCCGAAAATCATAACAATGACATAAACAGTCTGTTCTTCAATCTGACTTCATTTATACAATGTTTACTGTATCAGAAACACCATATATGGTTCATATTCAATTCTGAAAATATCATAATTTCAAATCATGTCTAAACGTAACAAAACTTACGTCCAGTTGTAGCCTGCGTTAATAGGAACTCAGTACCGAAGTCGGATTTCAATTCTAACGGACGGATCTTTCACAATCGCAAGTCTAAAAGGCGTAAGGAAAATCCTCTCCAAAGCTTCGACCCTTTTCTGAATTTTGTGAGGGAAATGACGTGCAATTCGTATATATATACTGCATGCAACACCAGGAAACATGGCTTATTTTTCATGATGCACGTCGCACCGCGGGTGCGCTCATGCTTGCACCGCGGGTGCGCTCAGCGTATTGATATACATCAATTTTTCCGAAAGCTTCGACCGCGGGTGCGCTCAGTCATGCAACGCGGGTGCGCTAACCTTACTGTAGCAACACCGCGGGTGCGGTCTCTCTAGCACCGCGGGTGCGCTCACCCTCCAGTAGCAAATCTCATACCCTACTGTCCATGCACCGCGGGTGCGGTAGAAAATGGAGCGCGGGTGCGGTGGCACTTTGCAATTAAATTCAAGTTTTGCAACGTCGTTTCTCCCCGTCTGTTCTTGCATTTCTTATTCATACTATATATATCAATTCAGACATATCAACAAGATCTCGGGCATTACAACTGTTGACATGTGATTTGTAATTATGTTGTTTTATATCATTTTTTGATGCGTAGCATTTAACTTACTCTGCATAAGAGTCTTAAATTAAATTTTTCCACGGTTTTAATAAAACTGTGACCAAATTACCAGAAAAAGTTAGCAACAGTTTATTTCCAAACCGTCGCTAATTGGAATTACACAAATTGTCACCAAATTAACAACGGAACATCAAAACCGTCACATTTATAAAATAGCGACTGTTTTGTCAAACATTCTGTCGCTAATTTCTATGAAATTATTTAACCTACGTTCCGTCGTAATTTTTAATGTTGAAAATCATATTCAAAATAACGACGGTTTTTTCAAAAATCGTCGCTAATTGCCTACATATATCCCAATTTCACTTCATTTTTTTCGGCGATTTTTGCAATTTTTTCTCTGGTAGGGATGATTTTTTTGCCTTTTCCCCCAAATTTCTTGATTTGTAATTGCTATAAGTTTTTTTTTTTGTTTAATTTTGTAGATCTGGTCTTCTTATTCAACTTTCTAAGTCACGCTTCAAACAAATTTTTATTTCATATATATGTTCATAAATATAAATGTGCATATGTTTTGGATATATATATATATATATATATATATATATATATATATATATATATATATATATATATATATATAATATATAAGTGTCTTGTGAGACGGTCTCACGAATCTTTATCTGCGAGACAGGTCAACTCTACCGATATTCACAATAAAAAGTAATACTCTTAGCATAAAAAGTAATATTTTTTTCATAGATGACCCAAATAAGAAATCTGTCTAACAAAATACTACACGTAAGACCGTCTCACATAAGTTTATATATATATATATATATATATATATATATATATATATATATATATATATATATATATATCAAACTCCCAAAATTATCAAACTACACACTTTATAATATTTTTCTCTCAACTCAATTGTGATTTTCTTCACAAATAAGAGATCTACTTATAGAGTTTCTTTACAAATAATCCAAAAATAAATTTATCATTACATACATCATCACACACTAATTTTCAATATTTACAACTCTTATTTTCAACATTTAAATATTCAACTATTATTTTCAACATTCAAAACATATTTTTCAATACTCCCCCTTGTGATGATGATCATGATACATTGATTGTCTTCATTACGTTTTTTATATTGCCTCGTTAAAAACCTTACTAGGAAAAACTCATTGGGATAAAAACCATAGTAAGGGAAAAAGAGTGCAGTCACGTAAACTCTCCCTCATGTTGACACGAACAATTCTTCACAAATTTTTGGTTGATTGCGCATCCCAATATTATATATGTGATTTCTGAATATTGTCGTAAAAAGTGCATTTGTGAAAAGATCTGATTTGTTTTCACTTGATTGAATGTGACGGAACATAATATATTTATTCTTCTCAAGCTCCTTGGTGAATGCGAAGAACTTAGGAGGAATGTATTTAGTTCTGTCGCTTTTTATGTATCCTTCTTTCATTTGAGCAACACATGCAGCATTATCTTCATATAGTATAACAGGCTTCTCGTCAAATGATAATTCACATGAGATTTGGATATGTTAGGTCATTGATTTTAACCACACACATTCACGGATTGCTTCATGTAGTGCAATAATATCGGCATAATTTGATGAAGTTGTTACGAGTGTTTGTTTCTGTGAACACCAATAAATTGCAGTGCATCCACGAGTAAATACATATACAGTTTGGGAACGTGCCTTGTGTGGATCAGATAAGTATCCAGTATCGGCATAACCAATTATACTTGGATTAGCATCTTTTGAATACAAAAGTCCTAAGTATGTCGTTCCTCGTAGATAACGGAATATATGTTTAATTCCGTTCCAGTATCTCTTTGTTGGATATGTGCTAAATCTTGGCAATAAATTTACGGCAAAAGATATATCAAATCTTGTACAATTTGTAAGATACATAAGGGTACCAATAGCACTAAGATATAGTACTTCTGGACCAAGAATATCTTCATCATCTTCACATGGACGGAATGGATCATTTTCTATGTTTAATGATCTAACAACCATTGAAGTACTTAAAGGATTTGATTTATCCATATTAAAACGTTTAAGAATCTTTTCTGTATAATTTGTCTGGTGTACAAATATTCCACATTCTTTTTGTTTAATTTGTAAACCCAGACAATACTTGGTTTTTTCAATATCCTTCATTTCAAATTCTTCCTTCAAGTATGACACAACTTCTTGAATTTCTTTATTCGTTCCAATGATGTTTAAATCATCAACATATACAACAATAATTACGCATCCGGATGTTGTTTTCTTAATGAAAACACAAGGGCATTTTGAATTATTTACATATCCCTTTTTCAGCAAGTGATCACTTAGCAGATTATACCACATTCGGCCGAATTGCTTTAACCCATATAATGATCTTTGTAATTTCACAGAATAACATTCTCTGGATTTTGAGCTTTGTGCTTCAGACATCTTAAATCCTTCAGGGATTTTGTTGGAAACCAAATTTCGGAGTTTGACAAACTGAAGAAATTAACTGAACTATGAGACAACTGAACATTTAACAACTGAAAGCAGCTGAACAAATGAAGAAAACTGATCAGATGGAAACCGATCAGTTAATATACTCAGCCGCAAACATATCTCAACTGAATGGTTCTCGGGAAAGAACAATCAACCGACAAAAGGACATAGTAAACAGCAAATGAATATGGAAAGCCACACCTCAATCATTACAGCATAGAACAACGTATTTCGGCTATTGCAATTAAGACGCCGTATGACAATCAATGAAGAGAACATTGCCCAACAAATTATGAAGTGGCAATCAACGGATACTAGAATTCAAATTTATATCGAAGTGACCGTTGAAAGAGAAGTATAAATATGACTGAAGAACAGCAGAAGAAGTGGGGAGACGATTACTCAATCTTAAGCTTGCTGTTACTCTGTCAAATTCTTAGCTCACTTTCATTTGAATTACTTGTAGCAATCAAGGCTACAATCTGAGCTTGTTAGCACTCTCTAATAGCTGTTAGATTCAATTGTGCTAATATCAGTTATGTACTGAGAATATTGTGTAGAACTAAGAGTTTCAGTTTTGGCAGTTGTAAGTCCAAACTGAAGTGGGTCTGTACAAGTGTTGTACTTGATCAAAGTCTTTTAGTGAAAATCTTATTCTTGTGATAGAAGTGGTGACGTAGGAGTAATTAAATTCTCCGAACATCCAGAAACAACTCTCGCATATTTCTTTCAGTTTCGTATTCTATCTCTCAGTCAGTTACTTTCCGCAACTACTCCAGTTTAACTGATTGTTATTGACCAACAAGATTCCGAGATTCAGTTTGTCACTAAACTGAACTCAAGTATCGTTAAAGAACAAATTTTAAGTGTGAGTGTTTATTCAACCCCCCCTCCCTTCTAAACACTCTTGTTACGACAACCGATCCTATCAAGTGGTATCAGAGCAGTTGAATCTTGTTCTTGAATACTTCTGATCTATAAATCTGCTAGCATGACTTCATTCAATAAAATTCCTATGTTCTCAAGAGAAGATTTCGATGACTGGAAAATCAGAATGCAGGCTCACTTAGCTGCACAAGATGATGATATGTGGTATGTCATAACAGACGGACCCATGAAGATTCTAAAAGCAAACACAGCAATAGCCATAACTGAAGGGGCACCACAGAGAATTCAAAAGCCCAGAGAAGAGTGGACAACTGAAGACAAAAGGAAAGCTAATCTTGACAATGTGGCCAAAGATACTCTATACAAAACACTGGACAAAGCAACCTTCAACAAAATAAAGATGTGCAAAACAGCAAAAGAAATTTGGGAGAAGTTGATTCAGTTATATGAAGGAAATGACCAAAAAAAAGAAAATAAACTCTCAGTTGCTGTCCAGAAATTTGACAATATCAAAATGAAGGTTGGAGAATCAATGAACGAGTATGATGAAAGGGTGAGCAGTATTGTGAACGAATTAAATGCACTCGGAAAAGTGTATACCAACAAAAAGGTTACACTAAAAGTGATGAGAGGTCTTCCAAAGGAATGAGATGTCAAAACTATGGCTATGAGAGAATCTAAAGACTTGAACCAGATCGAACTTCATGAACTATTTGCTGACTTAAAAGCTTATGAATTTGAATTGCAAAACAGAGAAGGAAAACCATCTACTCCTACAACTACAATTGCTTTAGCAGCTGTCAGAACTGAACCAACTAGTTCAGTTGAGAAATCTGCTGATCAGTTAAGCAATGATGCTATGTCATTATTCATCAAAAAGTTTGGGAGGTTCATGAGAAAGAACCAAGGAAACCTTCAGAAGCAATACCAGAGAAATAATTCCAAAGAAGAAACAAATGCTTGCTACAATTGTGGCAAAACAGGTCATTACATTGCTGACTGTCCTAAACCTAAGAAGGACAGTCAAGGATCAACTGATAGAAGAAAGAAACCATATGAGCATAAGAGAAGACCCAGAGATGATAAGAAAAACTACAGAAAGAAACACGAAGTTTTATTAGCTGAAGAGAACAAATCCAAATGGGCAGAAACTGATAGTGACGAATCAGAACCAGAAAGCTCATATAGCTCAAGTGATGAAGAGGAAGTCAAATGTCTAATGGAAAATGATACTGAAGCAGAATCTACAAGTCAACAGGTATTTGATTTCAGTTCAACTGATTTTACACGAGAAGAACTCATTTTAACATTGCATGAAATGGTAAATGAGTACCAGAAACTTGCATCATCATTTGAGGAAATAAAGTCAAAGCAAAATGATCCCATGGACAACAAAACCAAAACTGATAAATCAGTTGATAGGTTGAGTCTAGAAAGGGAAATTGCTGAGCTAAAAGCAGAGAGAAAGAAAGATCAGTCACTGATCCAGAAATTGATCCTTGAAAATTAAAAACAAACTGAACTCATTCAATCCTGTAATAAGTCGTCTACTGCATTGAATGAGATGCATAATTCACAAAAATCAGTTTCTGATAAAACTGGTTTAGGGTTCAGTAATCAAGGAGAAACGTTTTCACATGATACTCAACCAAAGCTGACAATGAACAAAGGGAAGTACATTCAATTTGTCAGATCAACAATAGAACAAGAGAAATTTGAGCCCAGCAAACTGAATGAAAAACCTATTGAGAATATGTATAAATCCAGAAGACATGGAGTTGGTTACAGTCCAAAAATCTCTACTGACTCAGAAAATCATTCATCAAAGAGATTCAGCAAAAGATATTCAAATTATTATAACTGCAAACCAGTCCAGAAAAGATACAGACTAAACAATCAGTTGAACCAAGCTAAAATACATACTGTATCATCTGTACACTATTCACCAAGCACACAAAGACCGAGAAAAACCATTTGGAATACAGCTACTGGAAAGTCAGTTAGACTAATCCAAGTATGGGGTCCAAAGGGACTAATAAGCTTTGGACCCAAATAGATATGGGTACCAAATCAAATTATGTGTGTGCTTGCAGGTAACAGGTACCAATAAAAGTTCAATATGGTATTTGGACAGCGGTTGCTCACGACATATGACAGGAGATGCAAGTATGCTATCTCAACTAATCAAATATAGTGGTCCAAACATCAGTTTCGGAGATAATTCCAAAGGTAAAACCGTGGGTAAGGGTAAGATTATCCATGGTAACTTTACTATTAAAGATGTTCTATTAGTAGAGAATCTGAAGTATAACTTGATTAGTATCAGTCAGTTATGTGACAATGGATTCTCGGTACAATTTGATAAAAACTCATGCTTAGTTAAAACATCAACTGATTAAATCATACTAACTGGCAAACGATGTGGAAACACATATAAAGTCAGTTGGAATGAACAGCCTCATGCACCAGTCTGCTTCATTGCTTCAAAATCATGTCAAAATTTGTAACGTCCCAAAAATTTGAAGGTTCACGTAAACCACATGCATGCAAATTACTAAATTTCTTTGGTATTTTATTAATTTATTTTAAAGTATTAAATGCATGTTTATTTAATTAAATTGTGTTTATTTATTTGTGTGCATTTTATGCATAATCATTGCATGGTAGAATTAAGTTCATAAAGTTTTAAAAGTTTATGCATTAGGATTTCTAGGTGCATTTCACATTCGATCGAGGAACGGAGATCGGGGAATTTTCAGAAAATTATTTTATTACACGATTAATTTTTAATAATTATTTTAAGATGTTTTTAAGTGTATTTTTCAAAAATGGGAATTATTGGGTATTTTTATCCGCACGATTTTTATTTTATCCGGTACGTAAATTTTATCAAATCGGAGGACTTTTTGAGGGTTCGACTCATATTTTCACAAACTTTCCAACACGAAATATTTTTCGGGAGTGTGTTTGGTTTTAATGGACCTACTTTTAAGCTTATTGAGCTTGATTATCTTTTTAAACTTTTAATTATTAAGTTAGGGCCCATTATCTATTATTTTATTATATAATTAACACCTTAACCTCATTTAACCTAAACCTAATTAAGTTGCAGTGGCCGCCAACCTCCCCCACTCACATTTCCTCTCACGTATTGCTGCTCCAAAGGTCTCGGTGTCACCATTTCCTTCAAGCAAGAACTCCCCCCTCTCAACCGTGTGTTGCTCGATCATTTGCACTTAAATAATCACCAAGGCACGCTTGTTACTTCTTTCTTTGCATCATGCACGTCATATTAATACTGTGTGTGCATTTCTTCACGAGATCTTTCGATCTATTCAAGAGCACGATTAATCTTTCGGGTTTGAACCATTTTATCGCATCATGTATTGCGTTGCTCACGGTTTTTCTGCGTTTGTGCAAGGGGCTGCTGTATCGTGATGTAAGGGGTTGTACAGGTTGTGATCAATGGATTTTATGTGCTGGAGTTGGAAGCTTGGTCGAGATCGGTGGGTTTGTGAGGGCCGATCGAATTTTTAATGGTTGTGCGAGATGGAGTGTTCGATAGTGCCTTCCATGGTTCTGGCCACGCGAGGGCCTCCTCCAGCCCTGGACCAGACCCTGGTGGGTCTGAGTTGGGGTCTGGAATGGCTCAAACCGTGTCGGAGTTGATGGAGAGATCGCTTGAGTCAAGTGAAGAGGGGTGAGCCGCAGTAGGAGCTGTTGATAATTCTTGGCTCCTAGCTTTTATGAGCGTACATGGGGCTGGTTGCGATGGTTCAGTAGGCTCCTTAGGGTCTGGTCAAGGTCCATGGTAGGCAGGTATATGGCTGGGGCGTCGGGTTAGGCTAGTGGCATGAGCTTTTGGGGAAAGGGAGTGCACGAAAGTGCCAAATAAGGGAAGGCCGATAATTTGATAAGTTTCTGGAATTAAAATATGTGATATTTTGGGTTTGGTGAATATTTTTAGGAGCATTATAGTGTTTTTAAGATATGATAAAGAGTTGGGAAAAATTCGGTTAAGTTTCGAGTCGATTCGGGTTAAAACCGGGAACTCCGTCCAAGTTTTAAAACGAATCGGTTAAGTTGTGAATTTGGCTCGAGTTTACGTCCAGGAATGATTTTAAAAATATTTTGGGATAATTTAAGGAGTTTGCTAAGTTTGGGGTCAACTTTAGAGGTCCAGGGTTAAAACGAGAATTTTTGGGTTTCCAGGGGCAAAATGGTCATTTTGCACTCGGGGTGAGATTTTGGTCGTGGCAGCGCCCTGAGCACAAATTCATGATATTTTGAATGTTCATGCATCATGTTTACGATTTTTACGCAATTATGATAAATACGGTGCATGCTTGGTTTAAAGGAAAAATTGCGTATATACATGCTTTTATTTAGTGATGAATATGATGACACGTTTTGAAGGAAGTGATTTAGTTGTGACTAACACGATGACACGATGATATGATTGGAGATATCATGAGGGAAAAGGCCCCAGAGGGAGCCCGTTTACGGGAGAAGGCCCCAGAGGGAGCCCAACGATCGTATTTCCATTGACATGATATGATAGGCCCGGGCTCAGTGGGCGGGTAATGCCGTCGCTGATGACCCTCGCCGCCGGGTACCGCGGTTACACGTAGATGGATCCATCGACTGACATGATGACATGATGATACGAAAGTCACAGCTAATGAACGGAATTCAAATTAAGATTTTAACAAGTATATGTTGATACGATGATACATGCTATTACCATGTTTTGATAGGTCACGGTTTTGCATACGAAATGATAACATGATGAGACATGTTTTGACACATTATGATTTTACACGACACGCTTATGGTCATGTTTTTAAGCTCATGAAATGTATATTGATTATGCTATTTTTCACTGCTGTGTGCTACGTATATGTACTTGTTACTACTGGTACAGGTGTGTTGAGTCATTAGACTCACTAGGCGTGTGTGATGCAGGTGAGAATTTTGAGTAGGAGACAAGAGGTGCTGAACTCTGAGTAGGCAGATCTGGTGCGGTGACACGACCCGAGGACCGCATGTTTTCCGCTTTATGATTTATGAGATATGAGATGATATGAACATTTTTATGCGTTGATGATTTTAAGAATTTTTATACGTTTACGTTTATGTTGATTTTGGATTACGTTAGTTATTTTTAAACTGCGTCATTCTTGTTGGTAAATAAATACGATTATTTTAAATGTTATTTTATAATTGCAAGCTTTAAAAAAAAAAAAAATTTATTTCCGCACTTTTAAAACGGTAGACGTTTCAAAATTGGTTATGGCATAAAAGGTTAAATCATTTAAATTTTAAATCCAATGCTTATCTGAGTAAACATGAACTTGTAACTGGTTTGCCCAAAATAAATTTTTCAAAAGAAAAACTTTGCTCAGCATGTCAGTATGGAAAACAAGTACGATCTTCTTTCAAAAACAAGGGCTGTAAATCTTCATCCCGATGCTTAGAACTATTGCACATGGATCTCTTCGGTCCAAGACCAGTCATGAGCTTAGGGGGAATGAAATACACCTTGGTGGTCGTAGATGATTTTTCAAGATTTACTTGGGTTATGTTTCTTAAATCCAAAGACCATACGGCTGCACAACTGATTAAACTCTTCAAAAGACTTTTAAATGAAAAATCAGTTGGGATTGATCGAATCAGATCTGATCGAGGAACTGAATTCATCAATCAAACACTTTCAAGTTTTCTAGAAAATTCTGGAATCAAGCATGAGCTCTCAGCAGCAAGAACTCCTCAGCAAAACGGTGTAGCTTAGAGAAGAAATCGGACCCTTAAAGAAGCTGCTAGAACAATGCTTGCTGATTCTGAAATTTCTCAAAGATTTTGGGCAGAGGCAGTAAACACTGCATGTTATACTCAGAACAGATCAATGATTAATAAGAATCATATGAAAACACCATATGAGATCTGGCTTGGAAGAAAAAGTATAATCACTTATTTCAAAATATTCGACTGTAGATGCTTTATTCACGATAATGTAAAAATTACTTAAAAACAATTGATGCCAAATCTGCAGAAGGAATATTCCTTGGATATTCATCAGTTAGTATAGCTTATAAAGTCTTTAATAAGAGAACTTTAAATGTTGAAGAATCTGCGCATGTTGATTTTGATGAAACTGTACTAACTGATAAGCCAACTGATCAAGTTGAGCTAGCTGATCGATTTACAGATATCAGTTTGGAAGATGATGACAAAGAAGAAAGTCATAACAATCAAGACATCTTTCAAACACCAGAAATATTGGATCAATTAAATGAGCAGGAAGTCAATGATGACAATCAATTATTAAAGCAAACTGATAACATTCAAATACCAGCTGACGAGGCATCAACTGAAGCTGAAAATTGCATTCAGTTACCAACTGAAGCAGTTGCTGATGAAACAAATGCAGAGTACAGATGGAGAAAATCACATCCACCACATCTAGTAATAGGAAATCCATATTATCCAGTAAGAACTCGCAATCAAATGTTAAATTTATTTATTCATTCAGCCTTTGTTTCACAACTGGAACCAAAGAAAATTGATGAAGCTCTTGCTGATCCTAACTGGGTAAATGCTATGCAAGAAGAGCTGAATCAGTTCACTCACAATAATGTCTGGAACTTAGTTCCAAGACCAACTTCAAAAACCATTATAGGTACAAAATGGGTGTACAAGAATAAACTAAACGAGGACGGTTCAGTTATACGCAACAAAGCAAGACTAGTAGCACAAGGATATAAGCAAGAAGAAGGAATTGACTACGATGAGACATATGCTCCAGTTGCAAGATTGGAAGCAATCAGAATATTTCTTGCTTACGCATCTCACAAAAACTTCAAAGTTTACCAGATGGATGTGAAGACTGCATTCCTAAACGGTCAGTTACAAGAAGAAGTATATGTTGAACAACCTCCAGGTTTTGTAAATCATAAACTTCCTGATCATGTATACTATTTGAACAAAGCATTATATGGTCTTAAACAAGCTCCCAGGGCTTGGTATGAAACTCTTTCAAAATTCCTAACTGATCATGACTTTTCAGTCGGATCAGTTGATAAGACCTTGTTCAAATTCACTAAAAATAATCATATTCTATTAGTTCAAATTTATGTTGATGATATAATTTTTGGGTCAACTAACCCCAAATTGTGCGAAAAGTTTGCTAAGTTAATGCAGGATAAGTTTGAAATGAGCATGATGGGTGAAGTGACATTCTTTCTTGGACTGCAAATGAAGCAACTGGAAACTGGTATATTCATTAGTCAAACAAAATATACAAAGGAGCTGCTAAAGAAATTTGGTATGGAATCATGTTCAGCCGCAATAACTCCCATGAGCTCACCAGTTAAACTAGACACTGACGAAGGGGGAATATCAGTAGAAGCGACATTATACAGAGGGTTAATAGGTTCATTGTTATACCTAACAGCCAGTCGCCCTGATATTGTTTTTGTTGTCTGTATATGTGCCAGATTTCAAGCAAACCCTAAGCAATCAATTTCTCAGCTGCTAAAAGAATTCTGAGATATCTTAAGGACACACAAAATGTTGGTCTATGGTATTCCAAAGACTCCACCTTCAATTTAGTTGGATACTCAGATGCAGATTATGCAGGATGTAAGCTTGATCGCAAAAGTACAAGTGGATCTTGTCAGTTCTTAGGAGATAGACTGATCTCTTGGTTCAGCAAGAAGCAGACATCCATAGCTACCTCAACAACAGAAGCAGAATATCTTGCTGCTGATAGCTGTTGTGCACAACTGATCTGGATTCAGCAACAACTGAAGGATTATGGAGTAACATCAACTGAATCGCCCATATTTTGTGATAATACCAGCACAATTGCCATCACCTACAATCCAGTTCTTCACTCAAGGACCAAGCATATAGATGTCAGGCATCACTTCATCAAGGATCATGCGTTAAAGAAGGATATTCGACTAGAATATATTTCAACTGAATAGCAAGCAGCTGACATCTTCACAAAACCATTGCCCGAGGCTAAGTTTTCTTATTTTCGAAATATTCTTGGTATAATTGATTTATCTTAGAAATTATTAGTAATATTGCTTCACTAACAGAATTATACGAAGAAAAGAAGAACACAACAAATTAAAAATAACACTTCATTAAGAATACCAACGTTCCCAGTTTACAGAAGATATCATAGAACCAACTGAATCTAGCCAAGCCCTAACCCAATCATTTAACTCATAAATTCGAATTCTAGCAAATGCCCTAGATTTCGAAATCTTATCAACAACATGCCACTCCTTCCATAGCATCGCCTCCAAAAGACATTTGTCTTCAACCAAATCCTTAACATGTCTCACCTCAAAACGCTCAAGGTACTTCAGTGCTCTTGCCTCCTGAGCACGAGTAGGAATAGCACCACTGTCACTCACCCTCTTCAACTCAAGAATCTTTTCCCATGTTGACAACACCTTCTGAAAGACATAAATCTCCATCTTTCTCTTGATATTTGTTAAACGAGGGGTTGACTGCTCAGTAACATGAACATGAGTGCTGCTGCATGCATCAGAATCAGACATATTGAAATATTTTTGAACTGATGTTGCATCACATCTTTATCACTATCATCTTATTTATAGGAAAATAACGTTGGAGAAACTGAAGAGTCTCACGTCAATTAATGTGTCTTTCACATTTACCGAGGATTTTAAGTTGTCAGTTGTTCATAGTCAACTGACACCAATTCGAATTCTGTTAATAATTGTTTAAATAGTCCCAGTTCATAATCAACATATGACAGTTAGTTTCTCATCAGTTTATGTCACAACTGATAAAATATATCACTTGCAGAAAAACAGAGTTAAAATCAGATAAATATTTCATAAAAGTTTGCCTGGATTACATCATCATACATATTCTCCACAACAATTATCCAAAATTTCAGCCAAACAGATAAAGAAGAAGGAGCAGTCATGAGAAAGCTGTGAGAATGAGCTATGCGCCTCAGGATCTTCAATTCCATGCGGAGCATCAGCTGATACATGTGACCATCCTTGAAGATGTCCACCCACACAGCAATATTCAAGTGTTCTCGCACTTGATTCAGTTTTGCCACCAATTCAGGAGTAGTGGCCTCCCCAGAATTGTACAAGAGCTCAAGCTCCTGCAATCGCTCCCAGTAATGCAAACTTTTATAGAAGACTTCGTCTTCAATCTCAGCCTTCCTGGCCTCTACAGAAAAGGGAGAAAGACTTGAGTCACCAGGATCAGACATCTTTGAATATTTTGAACGATATGTCTAAAACTAACTGAGTGATTTCTATTTATAGGAGAATATCAAGAAAGCTGACCAATAACTTCTCGCACTCTTAAAATTATTTTGTAGCACTATTTTAATTACGTTATGCACCAATTTAGGGGGAATATTAATTTTAAAAAAGGTTAACTGAGAAGACAGTTGTTTGTAACTTCTCAACTGAAATGAATCAGTTTCCCAACTGATCGTTCAGTTTGATTGTTTACAAATCTTCTCACATACGTTAACTAATTAAAATTTATTATATTCTAAATCAATTGACATGACTGCAGATTGACGACGTGGCTTACTCTAAAACCGCTAATCTTTATACACACGATTACAGCACACATACACCTATTTTTTATTCAAAATTTTCATGGACTGACACGTGTCCAGAATTTGAACAGTCACGCTCAAATGTAATATGACCGCTTCAATTCAGTTCTTCTCCTTCACGCATACAATCAGTTCTAAGAGCATACTAATTTCCAAAGCTTTTCTTTTTACGAATTTCAGATCATCTTACCTTCCGAAATGGCTAATCAGATCCCTGCTCACGTGATGAATGCCATGGCAATCGATTTTGACTCAGTTTTATCAATTCAAGAAGATGATATCAAAAATGTCTTTCTGAAATTGAATCTGCTGGACTCAGGATGTTCTTGGGACAATCTTTACAAGAAATATACTCGAAGGAAGTGAATGAATTCTATCTGAAAGGGTATGTTACTGTTGAAGGAAACATCGATGTCACTATCAATGATTAGTTGCTGATCTTATCTGAAGAAAACTTTGGAGAAATATTTTCCTTGCCGACTGATGGATATGTCAGTTTCTCTGAAGTTAAAACATTTGATATTGAGCAAATGCAATCCTCATTATCTGCTAATGGGCGGAAAATCAAAGTCTCCGACCCAAAGAAAGAACTGAAACCAGAAATTCAGTTGTTGGCTGATATTGTTGCAAAAGGAATTCTAGCTAAAGCTAGCTCATATGCAGCTCTCACTCTTGAAAAATTCCAGGTGATGACAATCATCATGGGTGAGAAGAAAGCCAACTGGAGGTACATTATTTTCAGCATTCTAAAGAATATGCTTCAATCAACAAAACAGTCCAGGGGGTTTGCTATTCCAATCAGTTATATTCTGAAACTCAAAGGACTGGTAGCTAACAATGCCGAAAAATTCTCCAAATTCAAGATATTCACTGCCAAGAATATATTGCCACCAAAAACCAAGATGGATCTCTCGCCTAAACAATTCGTAAAAGTCAAGAAGGAGATTGGGATACAGCAAGCTGCTCCTAAATCAGTCAAGAAAGCCAAGACGCTGGCCCAACTGAAGGCTACAAAGCGAAAACTGATTCTCAGTGAAACAGATTCTGAGAAAACTCCATCTCCCAAACTTATCAAGAAACCGAGAACACAAAGAACCAAAACAATATATGTAATGCCCGAGAATTAATCACTGTTAATCAAAGATTATTGACTTATAATTTAACGTGATTACGAAAGGGCCAACTGAGACACGATTTAAGAGAATGTGCGGCTATTTATTTTGAATTTCAGCATGTGTTGCCGAAGCAACACTGCACCCGCGCTCAGGAAGACACCGCACCCGCGGTGCATGTCCAGTAGGGTAGAAATTTTTGGAAAACTGAGACCGCACCCGCGGTGAGAACAATACCGCACCCGCGGTGCAGGACCGCACCCGCGGTCGTGGAATTTTAGAAAATGGAATTGCTGCCGAAGCATGAGCGCACCCGCGGTAGAACATGGAGCGCACCCGCGGTGCGACGTGTTTCGGGAAGAATGAGCCACTTGCCGTGCATGCATTGAAATATATGTATATATATAAGATACAAACGTAAATATTTGAAGGAAAAACGGAAATTCAAAGGAAACTGTTGTTCTTTGATTCTAGAATTCGATTCGTGAGAAATCCGTCCGTTAGATTTTAAATCCGACTTCGGTACCGAGTTCCTATCAACACAGGCTACAACTGGACGTAAGTTTTTCTACGTTTTGACATGTTTTAGAATTATGATATTGTCAGAATTGAATGGAACTCATATATGTTGTTTTTGACGTATTAGAAATCATATAATCGAAGTCAGATTAAGAAACGGACTGATTATGGAATTGTTATGAATTTTTAGGGTATATTGATTTATACCGGACAGAGTGGATTTACGGTTGAATTACGGATTGTATTGGATATGAGTTATGGATTGTAACTGTTATCTGAGGATTTTGTAGTGACGGGAATATTGAAATTGTACCGTTATGCTGTTGATTTTGAATTAAATCAAGATTGATCAGATTGTTATTAATTTGAAAGGTATATTGACATGAGATTATTGATATTGTCATTGCCAGACAGACTGTGAATTCAGGACTTCGACTGAGCCAGAACCGACGAAAGAAAGGTATAAGTCAATGTGGTACTGGGAGATCGACTTGAGTCGGTTTAGACTTGAGTTTCCCCAAATCACATACTTTACTTTATTGCATTGATTTGACTGATGTACTTGTTTTCTTGAATTATAGATAGCAGGTATCAGATGAGTAATCTTGTGACAGAAGTTCCTGATAGTGGTGGAATCGCCACGGGAACATTGCACGATGTCTCAAGATAATGATATTAGCGATAGAGCTACAGTCCATGACGGATAGGTCAGGACACCGGATGTTGGTTATATCGAGTAATTAGGATTGGAATTCTTCTATTACGGAATTCGATATAGGAACACCATATTTGGTTATATCGAGTAATAGGAACAGAGTTCCTTCTATTACGGAATTCGATATAGGAACACCAAATTTGGAAACCGGGATCCCTAGACTAGGATTGAGTCTAGTCTGAATGATTGTTTATGTATCAGATTTTGATACTTATATTTGTTACCTGATTACATGCTTTATATTTGTTTATATGATTGCATGTTTCGTTGATTTATACTGGGATTTATTCTCACCGGAGTTATCCGGCTGTTGTCTTGTCTGTATGTGTACATGACAACAGATGGGACAGGATCAGGGTCCAGGAGATGAGGAGAGATCGTGATAGAGTGGAGACTTCGGACTTTGATGTATATAGGGTGTGACACTTGATATATAGATGTTGTACCTTAGTTTTACTGGTTTGTAGACGGTACAGGACATGTACTTTATTTTATACTGAGTTGTATATTAGTTTGATTTCACTACGTTCCGCATTTTAAAAAAAAAATTTTAAACCCTGTTTTATAATTGATTAATTAATCCCAATGATGATTAAGAAATTGATTAGCGTCCGGGTCCCCACAACAGGTGGTATCAGAGCGATAAATCCTTGAGATTGAGATAGGAGCTAGTGAGCGGGGTAGAATGTGTTTTCTTTCCTGCTTTTGATTGCTAGCATGATTTACTGCATTATAGTACATGTTTATCTGTTTATCTGACTTGATTTGAAAACATGTATTATTGAGAACGAATCATAGCCGATTCTGGATCAGCAGTAAGATGATCGGAGGAGGACTGAAATAGAACTTTGGTTTGGGGTTACTAATCCTTTTGATTTCAGATATGCCTCCGAGAAGAATACCAGAACAAGGGAGTACATCGAATCCTCCCATGGATGTGACTCCTACTCCAATGGAGAAATTGTTGAAAAGGTTTCAGTCATTTCATCCACCGACTTTGAAAGGTACGGAGAATTCCGTGGAATGTGAAAGTTGGTTGGACGATATTGAAGCAATGTTTGAATCTTTTGAATATACGGAGGAAAAGAGGGTGAAACTGATCGGACACCAGTTGCATGACGTTGCTAAACACTGGTGGATTACGACGAAACGGGCATTGGAACAACGAGGTACGGCCATTACCTGGAATGTGTTTAAGTATGAATTTTATCTACGGTTCTTTCCAGTATCTTATAGGAAGGACAAGGGAGCCGAGTTCGCAAATTTGAGACAAGGCCAGTTAAACATTGAGGACTATGTGGCCAAGTTCTCTACACTGTTGAGATTTGCTCCCCACGTAGCTGAACATGACGAGGCCGTTGCGGACCAGTTCATAAATGGCCTAAATCCTGAAATCTTTACCCTGGTGAATACCGGGAGGCCAAACAATTTTACCGATGCCTTGAACCGAGCTAAGGGAGCTGAAGCCGGTCTGATGAGACAGAGAGAGGCTTCGTTTGTGCTTCCAGTATCGGGACAACAACAACCACCTCCTCGATTTGAAGGTGGCAGCAGCAGTAGCAGGAAGAGGGATTTCTTGAGGGCTAGAGGGAAGCAATTCAAGAAATCAGAAACTAGCTCGTCCAGTTCGAGTGGCTCTAAACAGATTAGTCCGGGCCAGAGCTATAAAGGACCGTACTGTGGTACTTGTGGAGGGAGGCATTCCACAGATCAGTGCCGAGGAGTGGTTGGCAGCTGTCGTATTTGTGGACAGCAAGGACACTTTGCTCGAGTGTGTCCCCAGAGGAGTGCCCAGGGATCACAGGCAGCTGAGTCATCGGGATCAGTGGCTCAGGCAGGTAGACGACCATCTGCCGTTCATACTTTTCAGCCAGCACCGCCTACTCAGTCACAGCAGAGGCCAGGAGGGGGCCAGACCGTGAGCCAGCCTCCGAGACAGCAGGCCAGAGTTTTTGCTTTGACCGAGGAGCAGGCACATGATGCACCTGATGATGTTGTGGCAGGTAACTGTTTATTTGTGGTTATCCTGCATATGTACTGATTGATACTGGTGCATCTCATAAATTTATATCTGAGCGATTTGCGTTGATGCATTCGTTGCCTATTGAGTCATTATCTGCAGTAGTGTCTGTCACGTCTCCGTTAGGAACATGTTTGATATCAGTAAAATCTGTTAAATCGTGTATACTGCAGTACAATGGGCATACGATTGAGTTAGACTGTATTGTACTTGGTTTATCTGATTTTGAGTGTATTGTCGGTATCGATATGTTGACCAAGTACCGAGCTACAGTCGATTGTTTCCATAAGATTGTTCGATTCAGACCTGAAATGGCTGAGGAGTGGAAATTTTATGGTAATGGTTCTCGTGCTAGAATTTCTTGGATATCTGCAATGAATATGACTCGATTATTGCAGAAGGGAGCGGATGGATTCCTGGTATATTCAGTTGACTTACTGAAATCGAGCCCATCATTGGCGGATTTGCCAGTGCTGTGTGAGTTTGCTGATGTCTTTCCAGATGAGATTCCTGGATTGCCTCCGATTCGAGAGATAGACTTCAGTATTGAGTTAATTCCAGGAACAGTTCCGATTTCTAGGGCTCCATACAGGATGGCACCGATCGAGTTGAAAGAGTTGAAAGAACAGTTGGAGGATTTACTGGCCAAGGGGTATATCAGACCGAGTGTATCTCCTTGGGGTGCTCCAGTACTGTTCGTGAGGAAGAAAGACGGGTCGATGAGACTTTGTATCGACTATCGACAGCTGAACAAGGCAACGGTAAAGAATAAATATCCATTGCCTTGTATTGATGATTTGTTTGATCAGCTGCAGGGTTCATCTGTACATTCCAAGATCGATCTGAGATCTGGATACCATCAACTGAGAGTCAGGGACTCTGATATCTCTAAGACAGCATTCAGAACCAGGTATGGACACTATGAATTTATTGTCATGCCTTTTGGGTTGACGAATGCACCGGCGGTATTTATGGGATTGATGAACCGCGTCTTTCAGAAATATTTGGATGATTTTGTTATCATATTCATTGATGATATATTGATTTATTCAAAGAATGTGATGGAGCATGCTGAACACTTAAGAAGTGTGTTGATAATTTTGAGGGCAGAGAAACTGTATGCTAAATTGTCGAAATGCGAGTTTTAGCTGAAACAGGTTGTGTTTTTGGGTCACATTAAATCCGGAGACGGAATATCAATTGATCCCAGTAAGGTTGAAGCCGTGATTAGTTGGCCGAGACCTACATCTGTGCCAGAGATACGTAGCTTTATGGGTTTGGCAGGATATTATCGCCGATTCATTAAAGATTTTTCGAGTATTGCCAAACCGATTACGCAGTTGACTCAGAAGAATGCTCCGTTTGTTTGGTCAGAAGACTGTGAATCCAGTTTTCTGGAATTGAAAAAGAGGTTGACCAGTGCGCCTGTGTTAACGATTCCTTCAGGTATTGGTGACTTTGTCGTTTATTGTGATGCATCTCACCGAGGATTGGGTTGTGTTTTGATGCAGCAGGGGCATGTGATTGCTTATGCCTCAAGACAGCTGAAACCCCATGAAACTCGTTACCCAATTCATGATCTTTAATTGGCAGCCATTGTCTTTGCTTTGAAAATATGGCGACATTACCTCTACGGTGAGAAATTCGAAATCTATTCTGATCATAAAAGCTTGAAATATCTGTTTTCGCAATCAAAGCTGAATATGAGACAGCGGAGATGGCTGGATTTACTGAAAGACTTTGATTGTGAAATCAAATATTATCCAGGGAAATCCAACGCAGCAGCAGATGCGCTGAGTCGAAAGGTATGTGCACTATCCTTATCGACGATGGGTGTTTCGAATTTGATAAAAGACTGCTGTTTGTCTGGATTAGCTTTTGAAACAGATCGTCAGCCTCTGAGATTATGTGCGATTCGAGCTGAACCAGAATTGATAGTGAGAATCAAGGAGGCACAGAAGGTTGATCAGAACATACAGAATTCGATTGCTATGGTCAGAGCTGGTCATCAATCGGAATATCAGGTTCGGAATAGTGTTTTGTATGTGAATAATCGTATTGTTGTGCCGAATGTTTCAGATTTGATACAGCGAATACTGTCAGAAGCGCACAACAGTCGTTTTAGCATTCATCCTGGGGGCAGGAAAATGTACAATGATTTAAAGACACAGTATTGGTGGAAACAAATGAAATCGGACGTGACTGAATTTGTAGCCAAGTGTCTGAATTGCCAATAGGTGAAGGTTGAAAGAAAGAAACCAAGAGGATTGTTGCAGAGTTTGTCCATTCCTGAATGGAAATGGGATCACATTTCCATGGATTTTGTGACGCAGTTACCGAGATCCTCCCGAGGTTGTGATGCAATTTGGGTCGTGATTGATCGATTGACCAAATCTGCATGTTTCATTCCCTACAAAATGACGTACAGATATGACCAGATGGCCGATATTTATGTCAAAGAAGTTGTTAGATTGCACGGAGTGCCGAAGTCGATTGTTTCAGACCGTGATCCTCGGTTCACCTCGCACTTCTGGCAGAGTTTGCAGCAAGCTCTCAGTACGAAGTTACATTTGAGTACCGCATATCATCCACAGACTGATGGACAGTCAGAACGGACGATTCAGACATTGGAAGATATGCTGAGAGCTATAGTGCTGGATTTTAGCACTAACTGGCAAGATGCATTGCCACTATGTGAATTTTCGTACAACAACAGCTATCAGACGAGTATTGAGATGGCTCCATTCGAAGCGTGGTACGGAAAAAAATGCAGATCCCCTCTTTATTGGGATGATATCTCTGAAGTTCCTGAGACTGGACCGGATATGATCAGAGATATGACCGAGAAAGTTAAATTAATTCAGAAGAAAATGAAGGCAGCTCAGGACCGACAAGCCAAATATGCCAACCTCAGAAGACGACCGTTGGTATTTGAGGTAGGAGACCGAGTATTCCTGAAGATTTCTCCCTTCAGAGGTGTTGTCCGATTTGGCAAGAAAGGGAAATTGTCTCCAAGATATGTGGGTCCTTATGAAATTCTAGAAAAGATAGGAGATCGAGCCTATCGACTCGCCTTGCCGCCTTCATTATCTGGAATACATGATGTCTTTCATATATCGATGCTGAGGAAATATCTCCCTGATGATTCTCATGTGATTCAACCAGACGAGACCGAGCTGGATGAGACATTGAGTTATGTCGAGAAACCGATTAGGATTATCGATCATAAAGAAAAACAGCTCAGGACAAAGATGATTCCTCTTGTGAAAGTTCAATGGACTCGTCATGGTGTTGAAGAAGCCACATGGGAGACTGAATCTGATATGAGACAAGAATTCCTAGCATTGTTTCACTGATGTAAAAGTTTATGACATTTCTTGTACAGTTTCTGTATATACTCCTTATTGATACAATTGAGATGCCTGTGATTTCGAGGACGAAATCGTATCTTGGGGGGGGGAGAAATGTAATGCCCGAGAATTAATCATTGTTAATAAAGGATTATTGACTTATAATTTAACATGATTACGAAAGGGCCAACTGAGACACGATTTAAGAGAATGTGCGGCAATTTATTTTGAATTTCAGCATGTGTTGTCGAAGCAACACCGCACCCGCGCTCAGGAAGACACCGCACCCGCGGTGCATGTCCAGTAGGGTAGCAATTTTTGGAAAACTGAGACCGCACCCGCGGTGAGAACAAGACCGCACCCGCGGTGCGAACAAGACCGCACCCGCGGTCGTGGAATTTAGAAAATGGAATTGCTGCCGAAGCATGAGCGCACCCGCGGTAGAACATGGAGCGCACCCGCGGTGCGACGTGTTTCGGGAAGAATGAGCCACTTGCCGTGCATGCATTGAAATATATGTATATATATAAGATAAAAACGTAAATCTTTGAAGGAAAAACGGAAATTCAGAGGAAACTGTTGTTCTTTGATTCTAGAATTCGATTCGTGAGAAATCCGTCCGTTAGATTTTAAATCCGACTTCGGTACCGAGTTCCTATCAACGCAGGCTACGACTGGAAGTAAGTTTTACTACGTTTTGACATGTTTTAGAATTATGATATTGTCAGAATTGAACGGAACTCATATATGTTGTTCTTGACGTATTAGAAATCATAGAATCGAAGTCAGATTAAGAAACGGACTGATTATGGAATTGTTATGAATTTTTAGGATATATTGATTTATTCCGGACAGAGTGGATTTACGGTTGAATTACGGATTGTATTGGATATGAGTTATGGATTGTAACTGTGATCTGAGGATTTTGTAGTGACGGGAATATTGAAATTTTACCGTTATGCTGTTGATTTTGAATTAAATCAAGATTGATCAGATTGTTATTGATTTGAAAGGTATATTGACATGAGATTATTGATATTGTCATTGCCAGACAGACTGTGAATTCAGGACTTCGACTGAGCCAGAACCGACGAAAGAAAGGTATAAGTCAATGTGGTACTGGGAGATCGACTTGAGTCGGTTTAGACTTGAGTTTCCCTAAATCACATACTTTACTTTATTGCATTGATTTGACTGATGTACTTGTTTTCTTGAATTATAGATAGCAGGTATCAGATGAGTAATCTTGTGACAGAAGTTCTTGATAGTGGTGGAATCGCCACGGGAACATTGCACGATGTCTCAAGATAATGATATTAGCGATAGAGCTACAGTCCATGACGGATAGGTCAGGACACCGGATGTTGGTTATATCGAGTAATTAGGATTGGAATTCTTCTATTACGGAATTCGATATAGGAACACCATATTTGGTTATATCGAGTAATAGGAACATAGTTCCTTCTATTACGGAATTCGATATAGGAACACCAAATTTGGAAACCGGGATCCCTAGACTAGGATTGAGTCTAGTCTGAATGATTGTTTATGTATCAGATTTTGATACTTATATTTGTTACCTGATTACATGCTTTATATTTGTTTATATGATTGCATGTTTCGTTGATTTATACTGGGATTTATTCTCACCGGAGTTATCCGGTTGTTTTCTTGTCTATATGTGTACATGACAATAGGTGGGACAGGATCAGGGTCCAGGAGATGAGGAGAGATTGTGATAGAGTGGAGACTTCGGACTTTGATGTATATAGGGTGTGACACTTGATATATAGATGTTGTACCTTAGTTTTACTGGTTTGTAGACGGTACAGGACATGTACTTTATTTTATACTGAGTTGTATATTAGTTTGATTTCACTACGTTCCGCATTTTAAAAAAAAAATTTAGACCCTGTTTTATAATGGATTAATTAGTCCTAATGATGATTAAGAACTTGATTAGCGTCCGGGTCCCCACAATATCAGCAGTGGAACCAACCATTATTGAGAAACTGTCTCAGTCAGCTGCTGAAAAACCTATTCAGGCTATTCCATTGCAGGTCATCCCTCCTGATGATACAATTCCAACTGAAAAGATACCCACGAGTAAAAGCTCCCTTCACTCGTGTAAATCAACCCATTATTTTACCTCAAGCTAGAGCAAAAGGCGTCACATTGAAGGAACCAGCGGAGTCTACAAAATCTGGTTTACAAATTCCTCATATTCTAACCACGGAGAAGGGAAAAGGCAAGCTTGAGGAGGAACCAAGGCCATCTCACTCCATTCAAACTCATATCGATCTAATTTGGGAAGAGGTAAATACATTTGCCACATCAAAACTCACAGCCTTTGACCGTTGGAAAAGCTTCAGGATCGAAACTTTTGCCAAGAAACTGAAGCACAAATCCAAATTGAAGATGTTTATTAAACTAGAAAAGATAGTTTTGAGGGTAGTTAAAGCTGCTACCATTATTCAAGCACTGGAAAGGAGACAGTATTTCTTTGATCAAATACGGGCTAATCAACTGACTAAGATGGTTAGACAGTTGAAAGAAAACTACAACCCCACAGGGCCAACTGCATATCAAGATAGAGTTGTGTTCACTCAACTGGATGCAGATCTTAGTGGTCTACAAAGGGAAATAAGGTTTTGGGAACAAGATCAAGAACTTGTTTTTCCAGAAAAATCTTCAGGAACAGAGGAATTCAAATCTTCATCACCTCAGAAGAATGAATCTTCTAAAGAACTCATTGCTGAAAAATCAGCCCAGGAGGTTCCACAAACAACAGCCGGGGATCAACATCTGTACTCTGAGACTGAACTTACCTTCGCCAATATCGATGGAATCATTCAGTCAGTTGCTCAGGAAGCTCAAACTGAAGCACATAATCTTGAATCAGTTGATCCTCTGACTGAACAAAAAGAACAAGAAGTTCTGGTTACATCTGAAGACCCAGTTCAAAATTTTATTGCTGAAGAACATATTCAATTCTCTGATAATGCAGAACCAACTCAATTTTTTGTTGATCCAGAAACAGTTCAGCAAGTAACATCTGAAACTGAAGTGCTCACTCAGAACCAAGAGGAAACACTCACTAAATCTGTGGAAGAGCAATTGCCTAATGTTGGAAACCTTCAAACTAAAGAACCCCCCCAAGTTTCAGCTGTTGATCAAACAGAAGAACAAGGCCATGACTCTTCAACAGCAGTTCCCACATATAACCCTGTTATTATAGAACAAAGTGTTTCTGATGCTCAGAAGCAACCTTCTTCATCTCAAGGTCAAGAAGAGACAGTTGATCGCACTATGATAATTTTCACTCCTCCAGAACAAGTGCCAGATCAGGAAGATATAGGAGTCATGTCTCCTGAAATCTCAAATTCAGAAGCACTGTTCAATGAAATCAATACCATCAAGACAAATATGAATCAAATAATGGATGCCATCAAATCCATTCAGTCGACCCAATACTATCATTCTGTAAAGCTGAATGGATCCGAAGATTTTGTTTTTGCAAAGCTGAAGAATATTCAAGAAGTTGTAACTGAACTTTCAGTTGCCATAGAACACAAGCCGAACAAAGCAACAACTGCTGCTCTTTTCGTTGCTCAAGATGTGATCAACCAACGAGTTGAAAGACTAGAAACATATGTTGCAAACAAAATAGACTCACTGCAAACCTCAGTTCTTACTGGCATCCCCAGTATTTCAACCGATGTCGGCATCTTATCTACTGAAGTTCGACAATTATCTCTTCACATGGCTCAGTTTGACAAAAAGGGGGAAGTGTAGTATGACTCAGATTTAGCAGTTTATTTTGAGACAGTTTCTGTTAAGAAGCAGTCTATAAAATTTCAATCCTTCAGTTAATATATGCTTAGTTTTGTCAAACACCAAAAAGGGGGAAATTGTTGGAAACCAAATTTCGGAGTTTGACAAACTGAAGAAATTAACTGAACTATGAGACAACTGAACATTTAACAACTGAAAGCAGCTGAACAAATGAAGAAAACTGATCAGATGGAAACCGATCAGTTAATATACTCAGCCGCAAACATATCTCAACTGAATGGTTCTCGGGAAAGAACAATCAACCGACAAAAGGACATAGTAAACAGCAAATGAATATGGAAAGCCACACCTCAATCATTACAGCATAGAACAACGTATTTCGGCTATTGCAATTAAGACGCCGTATGACAATCAATGAAGAGAACATTGCCCAACAAATTATGAAGTGGCAATCAACGGATACTAGAATTCAAATTTATATCGAAGTGACCGTTGAAAGAGAAGTATAAATATGACTGAAGAACAGCAGAAGAAGTGGGGAGACGATTACTCAATCTTAAGCTTGCTGTTACTCTGTCAAAATCTTAGCTCACTTTCATTTGAATTACTTGTAGCAATCAAGGCTACAATCTAAGCTTGTTAGCACTCTCTAAAAGCTGTTAGATTCAATTGTGCTAATATCAGTTACGTACTGATAATATTGTGTAGAACTAAGAGTTTCAGTTTTGGCAGTTGTAAGTCCAAACTGAAGTGGGTCTGTACAAGTGTTGTACTTGATCAAAGTATTTTAGGGAAAATCCTATCCTTGTGATAGAAGGGGTGACGTAGGAGTAATTAAATTCTCCGAACATCCAGAAACAACTCTTGCATATTTCTTTCAGTTTCGTATTCTATCTCTCAGTCAGTTACTTTCCGCAACTACTCCAGTTTAACTGATTGTTATTGACCAACAAGATTCCGAGATTCAGTTTGTCACTAAACTGAACTCAAGTATCGTTAAAGAACAAATTTTTAGTGTGAGTGTTTATTCAACCCCCCCCCCCCCCCCCCCCTTCTAAACACTCTTGTTACGACAACCGATCCTATCAGATTTTCATATATTTATATTACTATCAAGTGATTCATATAAGTAAACTGTAACAACATCCATAAGATACATTTCTAAATTTTCAGATACCGCCAAGCTAATCAAATAGCGAAACGTGATTGCATCCATCACAGGAGAATAAGTTTATCCATAATCAATTCCATGTTTTTGAGAAAAACCTTGTGCAACAAGTCGAGCTTTGTATCTTACCATTTCATTTTTCTTATTTCGCTTTCAAATAAAAACCCATTTGTATCCAACCGGTTTTACACCTTCAGGTGTAAGTACTATAGGTCCAAAAATATTACGTTTATTTAGCGAATCCAATTCAACCTGGATGTCATCTTTCCATTTTATCCAATCATGCCAATTTTTACATTCACCAAAAGATTTTGGTTCATGATCTTCATTATCATTTATGATGTCGATTGCCACATTATAAGAAAATTTATCATCAATTTCTTCTATATCTTTTCGGTTCCATATTTTTCCAATATTAATATAATTGATAGAGATTTCACGATTCTCGTCAGTTTGTGGTTCTGACAGAATATTTTCACCATCATGTGTTTCTTCAGGAACATCATTCTCTATTTTGTTATCATCATGTGTTTCTTCAGGAACATCATTCTCTATTTTGTGGTCATCGTGTTTCTCTATGAATTTTATTTCTCGAGAATTTTTATCCTTGGAACCGACTGGCCTTCCATGCTTCAAGAGTTTAATGACATCATGAGTTTTTTCAATTTGTTTCTTTGGAATTTCAATTCGAGCAGGAACATTTACGGCAATGTATATAATTTAGTTACCCCTTTTGCATCTGTAAATGCATCTGGTATTTGATTTGTTATTATTTGCAAGTGCACAATTTGTTGTACATATTTTTCACATTATTTTGTTCTTGGATCCAGATGTAACAATGATGATACATACCATGTAATTTCTTTTTCGGTATGTTTCTTTTCTCATCCTAACATTGGGAAGATTTCCTCATTAAAATGACAATCAGCAAAACGTGCAGTGAACACGTCGCCTGTCTGAGGTTCAAGATATCGAATGATTGATGGACTATCATAACCTATATAAATTCCAATCTTTCTTTGAAGTCTCATTTTCTTTCGTTGAGGTGGTGCAATAGCCACATACACCATACATCCAAAAATTCTCAGATGAGAAATGTCTGTTCTTTACCAAATACAAGCTGCAATGGGGAGTATTTATGATATGCACTTGGTCTGATGCGAATTAATGTAGCAGCATGTAAAATTGCATGTCTCCACATAGAAATAGGTAGATTTTTTTTCATAATCATTGGTCTAGCAATCAGTTGCAGATGTTTAATCAATGATTCAGCCAATCCATTCTATTTATGCACATGAGCAACATGATGCTCAACAGTGATTCCCATAGACATACAATAATCATTGAAAGTCTGGGAAGTAAATTCACCAGCATTATCAAGTTTAATTTTCTTGATTGTATAATCGGGAAATTGATTCCTCAATTTTATTATTTAAGCAAGTAATCTTGCAAATGCAACATTTCGAGTTGACAATAAAAATACGTGTGACCATCTGCTGTATGCATCAATCAATATCATAAAGTATCTAAATGGTCCACATGGTGGATGAATTGGTCCACAAATATCACCCTAAATACGTTCAAGAAACATTGGTGATTCAGTTTCGATTTTGGCTAGTGATAGTCATATACTAAGTTTTTCAAGAGAACATGCTTTATATTGAAACTTATTATTCTAAAAAATCTTCTGGTCTTTCAGTGGATGACCATGTGTATTTTCTATGACTCTTCGCATCATTATTGGACTAGGATGTTTTAATCGATCATGTCAATTGGTTAATATTGAAGAATTATCAACTACCATGTTTGATTCAATGGACTTATATGTGTATAATGCAATCCAGTAGGAGCATTGGTAGTTTTTCAGTCACATATTTCTTTTCTGATTTATATGTGGTAAGCCACATATATTTCGCATTCTCTTCATTCATTGTTTGAGTATCATACCCATGGGAATATATATCATCAAAACTCAACAAAATTCTTTTCGATTGTGATGAATACAAAAAATCATTGATCAAAATTTTTGTATCATTAGGTAACAAAAATTGTGCTTTACCACAATCTTTAATTAAGTCTACATGACCTGATATTGTATTCACCATTGTTTTTGTTGGTTTTAGTTCCAAGATATATCTTTTATCTTGGAAAATAGTGTACGTTGTACCACTATCAAGTATACAAACTTCAGCTTTGTTCCTAGCATTTTTCATATTTGAACTTCAAAAAAAATATGCAATGAAATATTACTGACAATACATTTATAAAAATAAAATACAATACAATACATATGTAAAAACATAACACAACATTATCATACGAGTACATACAAAAATAAAATATTTTACATATTTATCCCACTAGCAAATTGATCATTGTCCGAGAAATCAATCAGAAAATCTCCATCATCAAAATGGTTGAATCACTCAAAAGTTCACTTGTTCAGTAAAGTTGATCTCTTTTTTTTCCCCTTTATTAATTCTTTATAAAGTTTATAAAGGTGCTCAGGGGCTCGACAAATACGGGTCCAATGTCCTGGAGTACCACATCTAAAACAAGAACTTTCAAATCTTTTGGAGTGATTCTCATTAATACTCATATTCTCATTATGCCTTTTCAGTGGATGGTTTGGGACGCTCTTTTAAGATAAGTTATAGAAGTAACTATCTCGATTATTTTCAGAACGACGACCGCGTCCACGACCACGACCACGTCCACGTCCACGACCTCGATTTCATCTTTGACCAAAATCTTTCCTATAACTTTGATTTTAATTTCCATATTTAAATTCATTTTTGCTTACGACATTCACTTCAAGAAATACCGTTGAACCAGTGGGTCGTGCTGATGATTTCTCATTAACAGCTCGTTATTCTTTTCCACCACAAAGAGACATGCGATAAGTTCAGAATATCTCGAAAATCCAGGCACTCTATATTGTTTTTGTAGAGTTATATTCGATGCGTGAAAAGTGAAAAATGTTTTTCCAAGCATTTCCAATTCAGTAATCTCGTGTCCACAAAATTTCAATTGTGAGATTATTCGATATATCGCCGAGTTGTAATCATTAACTTTCTTAAAATCTTGGAATCTCAACGTATTTCATTCATCTCAGGCGGTCGGAAGTATAAATTCTCTTATATGTTCGAATATTTCTTTTAATCACTTCCACAAAGGCATTGGATCTTTTTCAATTAGATATTTATATTTTAATCCATCATCGAGATATCGACGCAAAAATATCATGGCTTTTGCCTTTTCTTGTGATTTGGATATGTCATTTTATTTTATGGTCTCATTTAGACCCAATGACTCAAGATGCATTTGTACATCGAGAGTTCATGACATATAATTTTTCTCCGTAATATCAAGAGCAATGAATTCGAGTGTTGCCAAGTTTGACATGGTGGTACTAAAAAAAATTACGATGCATTTTATTAGTTAATGAATATTGCAATACAAAGTAATGAATAAAAAACAAGTACAAGAATTCGTAAAAATAAAGAAAACACACGAGGATGATATTTTCCGATAAATACAAGACTCGTGAGTATGATAACCAAAATAATTAAAAATAACCTTGAGAAAGCCATTTTTTTTTCCTTCGAAAATTTGATGAAGAATAATTGTTTAGAGAAGAAGAGAAAGTTGGAGTGATTGAATGTAGCGCCCTTACTCGAGCCACTACTAAACAGACTAATAAACATGCAACATTAAACTTAATGCCAACAATTAAACAGCGGAAACCAAATACTTAATCATCTTACAACCCAAATGGAAACAAAACAATAACAGCAGTCTTAAACGTTAATACAACCATAACAAATACAAAACATAACCCTGAACGAAAATACAGTAAACCACAGGAAACCTCCACTGGATCACCACCGAAACCCAACTGCTCTAGCCACTGCCCTGGTCGTCCGAACCGTCCAACCTAAGACCTGCCCCGTGGAATGGGGTGCCCAAGATGAAAACAAGGACGTGAGCGACAATCGCCCAATACGAGAATGTACGAGTATACAAACTGATATGATGCATGCAAAATGCAATATGCTCGGATATCAAGGATCAAGTCAAGAATCTCATGCTCAGTCTAGAGGCGCCTGAGTGTGTAGTCTCTGATCTGCCCTAGGCATGTTTTGGCTCCCACACTCATCATCAAGACGTGGACCTGCAATGTCCAGGTCATCAGAGCCCGCGGGTCCCGTCGGACACTGTAGCTCTCGATGCCCCATCGTCCACAATACAGAATAGGGCTGAGCGGCCCCAACAAACGAGGTATATCTCAAACGATATCAGGCTCAACATGATATGTCATGCATAATATGCCAAAGCAGTAAAACATGTATCATGCAACAGATAAATATGCAGCATATAAGTGTGTATACTACGCTTGGATATCTCAGTCAGTACATCACGTACCTCACTAAAACAATCTGACAGAAAGCTCTGAACCTAGACAATACCAACATAAAGAAATCACTAACAAACCAGATCAAACATGCTACAAAGATCTCCCTAATGATCCTTAAATCACTATCTAAGGATTTAGGGTTATACCTGCGTCCGTCGTTAGCCCGCTGATGATGTCTCGATCTCAGTTCACCGACCCCTCCTCGAGTCGATACTAGCTCCGAAACTTCTCGACACCAAAGTGCCCTCGATACTGGCTAGAAAACCTAAGGATAACTAGAACTCTCTCTCTGAAGAAATGCGGTGAAGGAAACAAAAGAATCGGCTTCCATTTATAGGCTGAAACTGGACTAGTTCACAAAATCCGAAACAATCTTATCTGCCACGTGTCAGAACCTCATTGGTCTAGTTGGATTTCTCGAGATAATGTAATCAGAGATAGATCGGATTATCCATTTTTTTTTTAAATTCGGTGGATACCAACAGCTTAATCCCGGATTATCAATTCCTTAATAATACTTAATTAGCAAATCATTATCTCTTAATTAATACTTAATTGAAAACAAAGATTCGGGTCATTACATCCTCCCCTCCTTACAAAGATTTCGTCCTCGAAATCAAAACTGAAGTACAATACAACTGAATAAAATACAACTCAAAACAAATGAGGATACTCTGAGCGCATACGACTCTCTAACTCCCAAGTCGCTTCTGCAGTACCTCGGCGTTGCCATTGCACTAGAACAAGTGGAATGGTCTTGTTTCTGAGCTTCTTCTCTTTCCTACCCAGGATTAAAAGCGGCTGCTCGACATAAGTCAAGTCTTCTTCAAGTTGAACATCTGTCGGACTAAGAACGTGCGACTCATCTGCTACATATCGTCGTAGCAACGATACATGAAAGACATTATGAATGCTGGACAGATACGGCGGTAAAGCCAATCGATACGCCAAATTTCCAACACATTCCAAGATCTCAAAAGGTCCGATGAATCTTGGGGCTAATTTTCCTTTGAGTCCAAATCTCATCACCCTGCGGAACGGTGAAACTTTAAGGAAAACTTTTTCCCCTGACTGAAACTGTAGAGGTCTACGCTTGGTATTCGCGTAACTCGATTGACGATCTTGTGCAGTTTTAATCTTCTTCTTGATCAATTCCACTACATCAATCGCTTGCTGCACTAATTCAGGTCCTTGCACTTGTCGTTCTCCTACTTCGTCCCAAAACAAAGGAGTACGACAACGTCTACCATACAAAGCTTCGAACGGAGCCATACCAATGCTGCTGTGATAGCTATTGTTATATGCAAACTCTACAAGCGGCAGATGATCATGCCATGCTGGTCCAAAATCCAAAGCACAAGCACGCAACATGTCCTCGAGTGTCTGAATAGTCCTCTCAGACTGACCATCGGTCTCTGGATGATAGGCAGTACTCAGACTCAATGTCGTTCCCAACGCTTTTTGAAAACTTCCCCAGAACCTTGAGGTAAAGCGTGGATCTCTATAACTGACTATACTTGTTGGCACACCATGATATTTAAGAACCTCTTGGATGTATAGTCTTGCCATGCGATCGAAACTATATTCCCGACTATATGGAATGAAATGTGCTGACTTAGTCAGTCGGTCCACAACAACCCAAATTGCATCACAATTCTTAGAAGACATCGGCAAGTGGGTGACAAAATCCATCGTTACATGCTCCCACTTCCACTCAGGGATAGGAAGATTCTGAAGTAATCCTCCTGGTCGTCGATGTTCAGCTTTCACTTGCTGACAAACTAAACACTTGGCTACAAACTGGTAAACACTTCTCTTCATACCTTTCCACCAAAACTTGGTCTTCAAATCCTTATACATTTTCATGCTTCCAGGGTGGATACTCAACTTACTCCTATGAGCTTGAGATAGAATCTCGTCTCTCAATTTAGAATCTTCTGGAACTACGATTCTTCCTGACAGACACAAGGTTCCATCTGTTTGGAACGCAAAGCCAGATGTGTTGTCTCCGTTAGCTAACCTTGCTAACTTTTCCACCTTGCTAACTTTTCCACCTTCGGATCAGAAAACTGAGCTTCTATGATTTTGGCATACAACATCGGTTCAGATAAAATGCTCGATACTCGAATGTGTTCCATTCCTTTCTTATGACGGAAGTGAAATCCCAGAGAACAACAATCTTGGATTACACTTGATATGAAACTTGTCTGAAGTGCAGATAATCTCACCTTGCGACTAAGAGCATCAGCTGTAAGATTTGCTGATCCTGGATGATACTTGATTTCGCAATCATAATCCTTTAACAAATCCATCCATCTTCTTTGGCGCATATTCAACTCTGCTTGAGTGAAGATATACTTCAAACTCTTGTGATCCGTAAAAATCTCAAATCTCTCTCCGTAGAGATAATGTCGCCAAATCTTCAAAGCAAACACAATCGCTGCCAATTCCAGATCATGAACTGGATAATTCTCTTCATGCTTCTTCAACTGTCTGGATGCATATGCAATCACATGACCATTCTGGGTTAAAACGCACCCAAGTCCTTGAAGTGATGCATCAGTGTACACAATGTACCCTCCTGATCCAGATGGCAGAGCTAAAACTGGTGCAGTTGTCAGACGTTGACGCAGTTCATTGAAACTATTTTCACAATCATGAGTCCATTCGAACTGCACATTCTTACACGTCAGTTGAGTCAATGGTTTGGCAATCTGAGAAAATCCTGAAATGAATCTCCGGTAATAACCTGCCAAACCTAGAAAACTTCTTATCTCTTGAGCTGATTCCGGTCGTGCCCAACTCAACACTACTTCGATCTTGCTAGGATCCACTGATATCCCATCTTTGGATATAACATGTCCCAAGAAGACAACTCTGTCGAGCCAAAACTCGCACTTGTTCAACTTAGCATACAGTTGGTGATTCCTTAAGGTTAGGAACACAATCCTTAAATGTTGTGCATGCTCTTCAAGGCTACGAGAGTATACCAGTATGTCATCAATAAAGACAATGACAAACTTGTCAAGATACTCCTGGAATACTCGGTTCATCAAATCCATAAATACTGCTGGAGCATTCGTCAAACCAAACGGCATCACTAGAAACTCGTAATGCCCATACCTTGTTCGAAATGCAGTCTTAGGGATATCACGTTGATGAACTCGAAGTTGATGATATCCAGACCGTAAATCGATCTTCGAGTACACTGAAGTCCCTTGCAGTTGATCAAACAAATCATCAATCCGTGGTAACGGATATTTATTCTTGACTGTTACTCGGTTCAACTGTCGATAATCTATGCAAAGCCGCATAGACCCATCCTTCTTTTTAACGAACAACACTGGTGCTCCCCAAGGAGACACACTGGGTCTAATGTACCCTTTGTCCAGAAGATCTTGCAACTGTTGTTTCAACTCTTTCATCTCTGTTGGTGCCAATCTATAAGGCGCTCTGGAGATAGGTGCGGTTCCTGGTACCAACTCTATCTCCGCTTCCACTTCCCTCTCTGGAGGAAATCCAGGAATTTCATCGGGGAAAACATCAGGAAATTCATCGACAACTGGAATGTTCTTCACATCGATTACATCCTTCGATACGTCAATAGCATAAATGAGGTATCCTTCTCCTCCTTTTACTAAAGCCCGTTGTGCCTTTACAGCAGACACTACTGGCATTGGAGGTCGAGCTCCCTCACCAAAGAAGAACCAATTCTCGTCTCTTTCTGGACGAAACTGAACGAGACGTTGATAACAATCTACCGTCTCTCTATACTTAGTCAATAGGTCGATTCCCATAATACAATCGAAATCTTCCATAGCCAATATCATCAAATTGGCAGACAAGTAATTTCCTTCAAACTCTAGCAAACAGTCTACTACAAGTCGCTTAGCTAAAACCTCTTGTCCCATCGGTGTAGACACCGACAACAAAACATCTAATGACACGTAGGGTATTTTATGCTTCTTAACAAACATTGATGCTATGAATGAATGCGATGCCCCAGTGTCAATCAATACATATGCAGGAATACCACATAAAAGAAAATTACCCGCAATGACTCTCTCGTTATGCTCCTCAGCTTGCTCTTGGTTTAAGGCAAACACTTGCCCCTGAACTCGTGGGCGTTGCTGAGATCCTTGCGATATTCCTCCACGACGAGAACCTTGAGCAGGAAAACCTTTCTGTTGAACAGTGGCCTCAGACTGTTTTCCACTATAAGACCCTGTCATAGAACCTCCGCCTCCACTCTGATTCTCCAAATTAGGGCAATCCCTCTTCATGTGACCAAAACCACCACAATTGAAACATGCACCTGTTGCTCTTCGACAATTCTCCGTCGGGTGATTGCCTCCGCAGTGGCCACATTGCATCTTTTTCCTACCAAAGCTGTGCACCCCTCCAGAACCGGAAGAAGAAGAAGATGCAGACTTCTTGAAAGACTGACCCCTTGGTCCCAACGAACTAGAACTTTTGCTAGCTTGCATAGCCTTCCTCCTAGCAATACTGATCTCGGCTTGACGACAACGATTCACTAATCCTTCGTACGAAGTAGGATCATCACAGACAGAAACCCGATCAAAAATCTCCTGGTTCAAACCATTCAAAAAGTGAGAATATTTTGCTGCAGAATTCTCACTGATGTGAGGAGCATACGGCAACAGATCCGTAAAACGCTTCTGATAATCCTCAATGTTCGAATCTCCTTGCTTAATGGTCAACAGTTCCATCTCCTTCGCCTGGCGAAGAGCTGGCGGAAAGTGATGATTGATGAAGGCCTGACGGAAATGTTCCCAACGAATCCGCCCATGCTGCTGAACTAGAATGGCAGAAACAGGTTTCCACCATTTCCGAGCTTTTCCTTGGATCATGAAATCAGCTACCTCCATCTTCTCATCCTCGTCATAGTGCAACACTCGAAAACACTGCTCCATGATATCAACCCAAGCTTCAGCAACATCAGCATTCTCATCTCCGGTCAACGGTGGAGGTCCAATCTTCATGAAATCCATAATGTTGACACGGTTCCTACGTCTCCTTTCATCATGATCTCGGTGACGCCTTCCGTCACGATCTCTACGACGATGTTCTCGGCCAGCCTCATCGTCGCCATAACGGCCATGTCCCACACTACCGTGACTGCTTCCATCTCCTGACATCTGAAAGGAAACTAAAATCAACCTCTAAATCCTCAAAACAAAATTACAAATGTCCCAAAAATCTTTGCATGCTCTGATACCACCAAATGTAGCGCCCTTACTCGAGCCACTACTAAACAGACTAATAAACATGCAACATTAAACTTAATGCCAACAATTAAACAGCGGAAACCAAATACTTAATCATCTTACAACCCAAATGGAAACAAAACAATAACAGCAGTCTTAAACGTTAATACAACCATAACAAATACAAAACATAACCCTGAACGAAAATACAGTAAACCACAGGAAACCTCCACTGGATCACCACCGAAACCCAACTGCTCTAGCCACTGCCCTGGTCGTCCGAACCGTCCAACCTAAGACCTGCCCCGTGGAATGGGGTGCCCAAGATGAAAACAAGGACGTGAGCGACAATCGCCCAATACGAGAATGTACGAGTATACAAACTGATATGATGCATGCAAAATGCAATATGCTCGGATATCAAGGATCAAGTCAAGAATCTCATGCTCAGTCTAGAGGCGCCTGAGTGTGTAGTCTCTGATCTGCCCTAGGCATGTTTTGGCTCCCACACTCATCATCAAGACGTGGACCTGCAATGTCCAGGTCATCAGAGCCCGCGGGTCCCGTCGGACACTGTAGCTCTCGATGCCCCATCGTCCACAATACAGAATAGGGCTGAGCGGCCCCAACAAACGAGGTATATCTCAAACGATATCAGGCTCAACATGATATGTCATGCATAATATGCCAAAGCAGTAAAACATGTATCATGCAACAGATAAATATGCAGCATATAAGTGTGTATACTACGCTTGGATATCTCAGTCAGTACATCACGTACCTCACTAAAACAATCTGACAGAAAGCTCTGAACCTAGACAATACCAACATAAAGAAATCACTAACAAACCAGATCAAACATGCTACAAAGATCTCCCTAATGATCCTTAAATCACTATCTAAGGATTTAGGGTTATACCTGCGTCCGTCGTTAGCCCGCTGATGATGTCTCGATCTCAGTTCACCGACCCCTCCTCGAGTCGATACTAGCTCCGAAACTTCTCGACACCAAAGTGCCCTCGATACTGGCTAGAAAACCTAAGGATAACTAGAACTCTCTCTCTGAAGAAATGCGGTGAAGGAAACAAAAGAATCGGCTTCCATTTATAGGCTGAAACTGGACTAGTTCACAAAATCCGAAACAATCTTATCTGCCACGTGTCAGAACCTCATTGATCTAGTTGGATTTCTCGAGATAATGTAATCAGAGATAGATCGGATTATCCATTTTTTTTTAAATTCGGTGGATACCAACAGCTTAATCCCGGATTATCAATTCCTTAATAATACTTAATTAGCAAATCATTATCTCTTAATTAATACTTAATTGAAAACAAAGATTCGGGTCATTACATTGAATGTGTTTGTGAGATCATATTTATAGGACAAAAACTAGCTGTTTTGTTACCGTTATGACCGTTGGTGTAAAAAAAAATGTATGTATTTGTATAATTTTATGGTAATAATATGATGTATATAATATTATTCAGGTTTAAATAATTATGTATAACATATAACATTATTTAATGATGTATCATAAGGTATTTTGTTTAAAAACTTTATAGGCTCTTATACTTGTCGTATCCTTTACAGGGAGTGTGAGATGTCGTCTTAACATCCTTCCAGGATTTATAACAAGTTTTCTGAAAAATTTATTTTTATTATTTCTGATCTTTGTTATATAATAATATCATATTATATATTAAATATATACACAATAAATAAATAAACAGTAAAATAAATATTATTATTTTTGTTACTTTTTTCTTCTATTTTAGAGTTTAGAAAAAATATGGAGGATTTTTAGAGCTCGTGTTGATAACGTGTTATTAAAAAATAAAACTTTATGGTAAAAAAATAAAAATATCAAACTCTCAAAATTTAAAAACTACACACTTTATAATATTTTTCTCTCAGTTCAATTGTGATTTTATTCACAAATTGGAGATCTATTTATAGAATTTCTTTACAAATAATTTAAAAATAAATTCATCATTACATACATCATCACACACTAATTTTCAATATTTACAACTTTTATTTTCAACATTGAAATATTCAACAATTATTTTTCAACATTCAAAACATATTTTTCAACATGTAATTGTTAAGATGCATGTGAAATTATATCCTTAATGTTAGGTCTTTTAATTTATGTACTATATAATTTTATGTGAGATATACATAGTATATATAGATATATGCATGTGTTATAGTGTATTTATTTCTGTATGAATTTAATTTAATTTAATTATTAATAATAATCATTAATGTACTCAATGTATATTATATTATTTGTGACGATTTTTTGGCCTTTTTTCCCAAATTTCTTGATTTGTAATTTCTATAAATTGTTTTTTTTTATAAATTTTGCAGATCTGGTCTTCTGATTCAACTTTCTAAAGTCACGCTTCAAACAAGTTTTATTTCATATATATGTGCATATGTTTTGGAAATATATAGATATATGTATTATAGATAACACAATTATAAAGGTTTTATACTACATATAATTGTGTTAGATGTGTACACGCAATATAAATAGTTCATATAGATATATGCATGTGTTGTAGTGTATTTATTTCTGTATGAATTTAATTTAATTATTAATGTACTCAATGTATATTATTTGTAACGATTTTTTTGCCTTTTTCCCCAAAATTTCTTGATTTGTAATTGCTATAAATTGTTTTTTTTTTTTTTGGGTTTAATTTTGCAGATCTGATATTCTGATTCTAACTCATGATTCAAACAAGTTTTCTTTCATATATATTCTGCCATAAAACTTATTCATTAAATCAATCATTACATAAATTAAATCAGTTCAATTAGTTGGAATAAATTTTTTAAATTAAAAATGTATTAAATGTTAATGGAATGATGATGTAATCAACTAATGTGTTAAAGTTGAGCGCGTGATAATTAAATTTAAGATGATCATAATATAATTATTTTTAAACTTTAATTAATGTAAAAGTCAAGTCATGCAGGGAGCACACACATTGAATCCCCATTTTCACACCAAATCATGCATAATTGTGCTGAAAGCATATGGTAAGTAATAATATTACAATCATCCTTTCAAAGGAAAATTCACTCAATATACTATATTACATATTCATTACCATTTTATTTTGGAGTCATCCCTTCATCGAATTTACGCGTCTCATGTTTTGAGACGGCATATGCAATAAGAAGCTTAATAAAATGATTTGGATAAAAAAGTTAAGGGTAAAAATGAATTCCATTCTTTCTAATGTGCATGAAGCAACATAAAATTGTTGTTGAGCTGAACTACATATGTATATCTGAGGTAGCACAATCGGTGGACTTTTGTCCATCTACTCTACTGGTATTAGAAATTCAATAATCTCCTATAATATTTTTGTACATCCCTCTGGCGGCCTACTTTATATATTAGGTCTTAGTTCTAAGCTATTTGCGAACGGCTAAATGACTTCTGTACAGACTTTTTCGTCCTCTAAATGAATAATGAGCGGCGAAAATCAAGAGATCGGGGAGATCACGAACCTTTGCATGGAGATGATGAATCCTTTCCACTTTGTAGGAGCACATCATGATTGATTGATGCCAATTGTGATAAATTCTGCAGAATATTTTTGTGATTCAACTGTGTATCAATCAATACAAGAGTACTCGTATAAAGAAAAACCAAACATCGTGGGAAGGCCTGCAGTACATAAATGAAGTTTGATCCACATTTAATGGATGAATCAGGATCACGGAATTGAACTTAATATTGAAACAGATCGATCAAGCATGTTGACGAAGGAGACTTGAGAAGCAAGAGGATGAGAAGACCAACCTTGAAAGAGAAATTAATCAATGAAAGATCAAGCGGAGAGCTGAACTCAGCTAGATCACCACATTCATCCATGTTCTGATACAAAAATGAAACAAAAAATATTTAAGATGATGATCACCACTGCAAATATATTCTGTGAGGATGACCTCTTGCATGTTAGCAATGTAATAGTGTAAGAAGAGTCGTGAAAGATACAACTATAAATGCCATGATTTCTGAATGATATTGTGCTTTTTTGGTCATGAATTTGCATACGAACAAAAGAATGTAAAACTCTAACTAAACCCTTGGAATATGCAATCTGAATTTCAGTTCAATCATCTTTTCACCTGAAGTTGCGTTATTTCCCCATGAAACTAAATTTTAACATTTTCGCAACCACGGGTCAAGAGTTACTGAGAAACTCATCGAGAACACATAAAGTTTGATGGAAAAGAATGCTAAAATAAGAAGTCAGAAATTTAGATAAAAAGCTTTCAAGTTAAAGCCAATGGATGATTAATTTTTCTTCAGTGGATATGAGTTTTAATTTCGAGCATTGAGTAACATAATTTACCTCGGGTCCAGAATTTGAGTGCAATTCAGAACTTTCAGAGGTTGAATCCAAAGAAATTTCATCATGTATTCCAGTTGAGTTATATCGCGAGACAAAATAACTGGTGTCATCGATGCTGTCAGGTTGTGGTACAAAAGCAGCCTACAGGAACATAAATGGATAATAAGTACACAGAATGATAAAAAAAAATGCTAATTTTGACAAAAACAGCAACCCAATTTCCCATATGACTAGAAGACTGATCGAGAAACTATTTGAAATTCTTAAAGGGGAACGTCAATGGCTCTTCTTCGAGGAGTAAACAGCATTTGCAAGAAAAATTTTGAACTGAGCGCTGTTCAAATGCAAAGAGTAAACAAGCATTGTAATCTAGAAAGCTCCTTTGCAATCGAATATATAATTTTAAATGCAAATCTTGAAAACCAGGATTGCTCTACAAGAATTTGGCTTCCTACTACCGCTGAGAACAGGACTTTGGATGTACAATGGACAGCATTACATAAAATGAATGCAGTGTGTAAATAACATTATCACAATCCAACATATGTGAGCTGGTGTTCCACCTTTTGTAAAGCAAGATTATCCCAGTCCACTCCGGAGAAAAAGGGATGTGCTTTCACCTGAGAGGAAATGGGGAAACAAAAGTGTTTATCATTTTGCATATTATGATGATCAGAAAACACTATTATGGTTCAATTTATGATACCTCTGACGCTCCTTTTGCTCCTAAACGTAGATTTGGATCGTGAAGAAGAAGCCTGTCAGAAATACGTGTAACAATTCGGCAATGAACACAAAAAGACAGAAAATAAGTGCACAGAGACAAAGTGGCAAAGTAGGGAGGTGATTACTTACTTCAGTAAGGGGTCTCATATTCACTAAGTATCGTGGAGTTAATCTAAAGTTACCCATTAAGTTTATTATTTTATTCTATCAAAGAATATTGATGCATTTTTGCTCTTTTTAAAATAAAAACAAGGATCAAATTCCTGCTACGATCACAGTCCAGGTCATCGGCATTTGAACTAGAAGCTGCTATTATAGGAGTGCTAAGAAACTAGAATGACAGGGCTAACTCTCCAAATCTCAATATACATGTAAATGGCGCTCATCTTTAATCATATTTACAAACCTGTCAATCAGATCTTGGGCCTCAAAAGACATATCTGTTGGAACAGATGGCCAGGGGATTTTTCTGTTGAGAATGTTGTCAAAAATAATCTGTCAAAGCATGAAAATGACCAAATGTAAGGAGAATGAAACAAACATTCTTACCGAAAACAATTAAGCAATATACATAGAAAGATGAACAAAACAGTGCCGTCACAGAGAGGAAATTAATCGAACAAAAATTAAATTCAGAAGCAATACATAATAAAAAAGAAGTAACGGGACCATTACGAGTCCGAGTATAGGAATTGATCCGTTATGGAGGCAATGAATTTCCAGACTAGATTTGAGTAGTCATCAGTCTTATTAGAAATAGATTGGATGCTGAATGCTCCGTTTGTCCAATTTAAAAAGATACATAGAGGACTCTAAATTTGAAGTCCTGATATCACAGGATAACAGCGGATGTTATACAACCGGACTGTGTTTACATATTCAAGGAAGATATTAAAAATGGAAACTAAAATAACTACTGCTAGCTCTTCAATTTTTTCACAGTACAAGACAAATCATGTTTATACTATTTGGTCATCTATAGACCACTGCTAAAATGGAAAGCATATAGACTGCAGCAATTGGTAAAGGTAAATGCAATTTACAAATTTAAGATCCAAATCATCAAAACCTCTGGATGATCAGCAGTGAAAGGTGGAATTCCAGTAATAAATTCAAAGAGGATAATTCCCACAGACCACCAATCTGAGGCATAACCTGCAGGTGAATCCAAAAGGTAACATCAGCAAGCAAACACATATTTTCCTTCACTCAGCATGTTAGTGTCGAAAAGCTGAAGATGTGCTAAAGAAACAGAGGACTGTCAGCACAAAAGAATATATTTTCCTTACCATGTTCTGTGCCTAGAAGAATTTCAGGTGCCAAGTAGTCCGGGGTGCCTACAGCTGATTGATGACTATCCTCTGAATCAGTATTGAGCCGACCGTGCATTTCTGGGCCTTCAAATGTCTTGATCTCTGGTCCAGATAAATCAGTGGTGCAATTCATGAGGCCAATTTTTGATAGTCCGAAATCTGTTAGCTGATCAAATGGTTCGGGATTTAGTGAAATGATCATGAAAAACATAAAATGGAATAGGTAGGCATTTAACACACATTCTATTGACATCTTCACAATTAAGATTCTGTCATTATATTTTTAGTATGTTAGTCCTCTGAAATGAGGAATAAGAATGATAAAATTGAGGAGAGCCCAGGTTGAGAGTTTATAAGAGGTCATAACTTATAATCGGCAAATAAAATCGTACAATCAAAGTCGTCATAAAAATGTTATGTCTTTTTTCACAACCATCATTCTCTAGGATCTGCATCGATGAAGTCTTTGGAGCAGATATTGTACAGTAGTCCATGGAAACAAGGAGGTGACTGCATCACCATTGTCCTTCATGACTCAGGTGGGAATAACAATGAATGAATTAACTGTTGATTATCGCAACAGAGTTTAATCATTGTTACAAAGTAAGTTTTCCGCAGGAGAGAGATTAAACCGTGAGGCATATTCGCAAGTCCTATTGTCCTAACCAATATATCATATACTGTTGTACTCATACATCAACAGATGTTACAAAAAAGTGCTATGATTTTAGTCTCTCAATTGTCCACAATACCTTGATGTGTCCATCATGTGCAATTAAAATGTTATCTGGTTTCAGATCTCGATGCACTATTCCAAGAGAATGAAGGTATTCCAGAGCAAGAACCTGCAACATACCACAAGTATGTCCACAAGCTGTCAATAGGATCCACACAAGAATTTAGATAAGTCATAAAATATCTGCAAAGCAGTACCAGTTCCGCAATATAGGTACGAGCTACCACCTCTTCAAGACAGCCAACTTTCCTCAGCAAAGAGTATAAATCTCCACCATTGAGATACTCCATTACCAGATAGAGGTGGTCTGTACTTGTAAATGAGTAAAAAAATCGAACCTGCAGCATCAAATAGCATAATTCTGACAGGTTCACACACTTTCTTGCTAGACAAAAGATAAAACTGTAAGTGGATTGTTACGAGTCAAATAATATATGCTAGACATGTGATTATCAAAATTACCAGGTAGATCTTTGACAAGATTTAATGGTGATTCTTAGTTTAGAAAAGATTTCCTTCCACATTCACTCCACTGTATTTTCACCACTATCAAAAGGTAATGGTTGTAATCTAATCTAAGATATCAGTCAGAGGGTGGATTCTCTAGATATTAACGTGGATATAAGACTTTATGATCAACGGAGTAAAACTCATATTTTACTGCATTCTCTATTCACTAGATCTCTACTACTCTGGTATCAAAGTGGGAATCCCAACCTACAGGTTTTTCGTTTGTATTGTCTAAATATCTATGGCTCCCAAAAAACAAAAAACCCCACCAGGTTGCTGTTCACAACGTCAAATGTATGATAACCACACCAAAAACCACTAATCTTGGATACTGTTCACGTGAACAGCCATCACATGGTGTTAAGAAAAAGAAAACACGATTCTACCTACTATCTGTCCTTGCTGCAAGTAGAACAGCCAATGATTTTAGATTCTACCTGTTACGGACCTGTTATTAGTGTACCACCCAAATTCAAACAACCCAAGAGTCACAAACCTTAGAACGATGGCAATAAATAAATATGTGAGGGAGCAGAGTAAATTTTTTATTCTGTTCATTTCTTTGCTTGAGTGTTTACTAACTTGTGCCAGGGACTAGCTTTGGCTAGGGTACCGAGATTATCTCTGGGATATTTTTCATTGTAATTCTCCTTTATCATTATATATATATATATCGTGGTTGCAACACTATCAATCTGATCTACCCTTTGTGAGCCCAATAGAGATCGTGGGCTACTACTCAATTTAAATCCCTACTTGTCTGCTCTTCATTTTCTCTTATTTTTGATACAACATCATGCAAGCTTCAATTCAAATTTCCATGTTCAAGTTGAGAGGGAGTAACATAAATCATAGATATTATGCAGAATCAGATCTCATATTATTAAGGTTATAATGTATATTAATATGACTTAATTGTGATATAGGTTTAGCGAAGATTTTCCACCATGTTTATCCAAATGCATTTGCACCTATATATAAAGAGAAACTAAGAGAAATTAAGAAAAATTTAGCCTTTTGAGCTGTGTGTTATGGATGTAGATCTTTACTGCTGAATCACGAAAATCTTGTGTTATGTTGAATTTTCTCGTCACAATATTTCTATTACCTGAAATTCAACTTGATGTTTGGACTTGGGATTACCAAGGATAAATTATAGTCGATAACATACTTGTAGACACTTAGAGTAAAATGCATTTGGTAAATATAACAAAATTTCATTTCACTATAAGCTGATTTAGATGATAACTTAATCAAAATGAGGCATTACCACAAAAGGGTTCCGCACTGTAATCAATATATTACGCTCAGCCAGTATGCGCTCGATATCATTTTTTCGTAGGATGTCCAGTTTCTTGAGCACCTGCATTAGCAACAGATAAAATGATCGTTAAACAAATACTCAACTGGAAATTTAGTACAAAGAAGAGAAAACGTGGAGTATCTATAAAATCGAAATGTTTAGCGGTTGTCCAACATGGGTAAGTGAAAAATCATTGTCACTCGGTAATTTATAAGTAACATGTTGCTCGTTGTGGTCGCAATGTATAGGCAAACAGGAAATGTGAGCTTAAACATTTACTAGATAATACCAAATCATAATTTGCAGTTGATTAAACCCCTTTTCCAAAAGAACTGTACAGAGACTGGTTACAGTTGCCAGTGCTAAAATTTAGGAAGACGAGAGGACAAAGAGCAACTGGCTTTTGAATGAACAAAGACACGGTGTTTTGAAGTTTCTCTCAGCTACAATGCAGGCTCAAAGGTACACCTATTTAGCTTTTAGGCTGGTTGCCATACTTAATACAAGCATTACACAAGTATTTCACAAATTACTATCAATCAAATATAGTCAGGCAACCCATAAATTATAATGACAAGGTATAATCTCCCCCAATTTGCTGCTTAATGGTGTGAGCATGGATTTACTGAGTTATCATCTGCAGCATTAGAAGGTTATCATCTGAACCATATACCTTGATAGCAAATAAATCCCCAGTAGTTCGCTTTCGAGCCAGAAATACTTTGCCATAAGCTCCTCTGCTGATAGGTTTGATAATAACAAAATCATCTATACTAATACGTTCTTTATGCGTCCTATGTGAAGGAGTAGATGTTGTACTACTCTGAGATGTACTATCAAACAATGATCTGGAGCTTTCTGGATGTGGTACATCATTAGCATCGTCCACTAGGTTGCAAGCAAGAATGTATTTCTCCCTGCATATCAAGGAAACAAATGCTGGTTACTGCAGCACACATTAATGTTAATCCTGTAGTCTCAGTTATCCTGTCAAACATACTACCTCAGAAGGCTTTCAATTCGGCTACCAAATGTATCCACCAAAAGTGCCTTATGCTTAGAATGTAGCAAAATGTCCTGTAGGTCTTGCATACAGTCAAGTAAAAACTCATGGGATCCTTCTTCTGAAAGATCAGTCTCAGCCACACACCGGGCAATATCAGCCAGGTCAATTATCTGAAAACAAAACGATGAAGTATAATTGTATAAGCATTCCAGGATAAACTGTTATTTAGATTAAATTCATACATAAATTGCATCTCCAATGTATGTCACATTTCATTCATTAAAAGGAAAATGATCTGATATTAAAATAAAAGACATCCCTTAAAAGTTTCAGATATTTAGAATGAATGATGAAAACCAATTAATTATGATTCAGGTGAGCGAGAAAATTAAGGACATGTGTAAATAAGAAACATGTAAAATATATCTTCCTAACAGAGCACAATAAAAACAATCAAAGGAAAATATTGTTATCATTTCTTTTGTATACAAACATCTAGCCGTACAACCAGTTCTGCAATATTGCCTTTTATAGAGGATTGATGCCCCTGAAAGAATCAAATGACCACACTAATTAAACTAGGCATAAATTCACAAGAATGGTAGCATAAATCCTTTTGGTGAGAAAAAACCAAGTAGATAGATCTCATCTGATCTAGAACAGCTGAGCTTTGTAAGGAACATTAAGATTTGATACTTTTGTTTGTTACAGCCTGATCCCCCATTATTTGATAAATTCTTGAGGAGGTAGTGGGATGAAAGCCCTTCTATATAAGCATTACTTTGTCCATTTTATCCATATTTTCCTTAATTAAAGACCTAACAGCATGTGCCCAAGCGCTGCAAGAATGAATCGACACAAATGATTTTCCAGAGTTCAAACTACAATGATGTATGTGCTCCAGCTTTGGCTAATCCTGTAGCAAACATTAAAAATAAGCTGTAAGGTTATTTCTAGTGATATCAATGTCTATCGTAGAGCGATCTGTCTGCTAAACCTAGCCAAAATCCAGTGGTGTTCTTAGGTGAATTATAATTCAATAGGGAAAAAATGTTAATTCTTTCAAATTCTACACCCGATATAACATAATATATTCTGAAAACTTCAGCATAAATTGTTCATCATTTAGGCATCTACTCTTTATCAGCATTCTTTAAACAGCAAAAGATTGGCTGAGGAAGACAAACCTGTTGCAAGTCGTCTTGTTCGGACAAGTTATTTTGATCTATCCAAAAAATTTCAAAATTACTTGCCCTAGGACTGTTTGTGGATGACGCTGATGTCATGCTTCCATTTGAGGATGGAGGGCCACATTGGTTTACAAATTTTCCCAAGTGGCTCTTCAAGTTCACTGAGTTTGCTAGATGCGAATCTTCAATGCAGGCAGTATCCATCTCATGCAGATCCTCCAGCATTCCATCCATACCTTTACTTCGCCACTCACTGCACTTTGGTGAATTACTTTCTGATGTTGCTGGAAATTTTGCAGCCTGCAACCTCAAAATATCTGGGTTTACATGAGTTTCATGATTGCTAGAATTGCGCAGTTCTAACAAGTGTTCTAGTAACTCAGCAAGCTTAAAGAGACGGTCGTCCACATCTAAACGTTTTGAAACACATTTATCAGCATAAGCGCATACATAGGAATGAGGCTCCAAATGAATAGAAGGAACTAGCTCTTCACATATTCGGCATATCACTAGATTAGAATCCTCTAACAAGTTCTCGTGCTCCCGGTTTATTTGACACCCACCATCCACGCCATGGAATTTGTTAACAACTGAAAGAAGATCAGGCTGCAAATTTGAAGGAGGTGTATTTTTACCAACGGGCATGTAATTCGTTCCTAAATGAGATTCCTCCTCATGAAGAGGCAACTCAGAGCTGCCGTCAATTGCCCAAGAAGGAACGCCAGTTTGAGCTTTTCCCCGTAACTTATGCTTAGCATCACCCTTCAACTTCAAAACAGTGCCAGCATCAGAATCTTCAAATCCTCTATTTGCAACCCAACTCTTGTCAACAGACGGGATCCTTTCTAAACATTCCATGACTTTGTCGAGTGATCTTTCATGGACCGAACCATCATCTGTATCAAAATGCAACAACCTTGTGCACCGAGTCAATATAAAAAGGATGCGTGTAAATAGTACTTTTAGTGGTTCTGCTTCACATTTCAGTCTCTTTTCAGTCAAATCTTGGACAATCGCTTCACATTTAGTACGAAAGTCTATCGAACTCATATCAACACATTGTTGAGCAAGACCAGAAAGTTCCTCTGCCATTTTATATTCACCCGGTGTTACAAAATCAGATTTTTGCAGAATATCATGCATTTCTCGCAAAAAAAATCCCAACTCAATGTCCACAATTTGTTTTGCAGTATCAAATCTCGAGTGAAGTGATCCCAAGAGCTCCTAAATGTCATGCAAAAGGACAATAAATATCATTGAAATTATAAACACAAAAAAGTATCACACTAACAACAGTGTAGACAGTCGATAGTATCCAGAAGTCAAAGTAGTTATTTTACCGAAAATACCGTATAGGCTCAATTTGACAAGAAGGAAATAACTTTGGCAGTTTGGCTATCCTAATAAGCACAAAACAATAGATCAGAACAAAAAAAATTGAAATTAATGTTATATGTACCTTCAAATCATTGAAACTATGAGCCCTTGGATTCACGGAGTGAATGCTGCCCGTCGGACCCAATTCATGTGAAAAACTTTTTAAACCTTTAGGTACTCTTTCTGTTGATGTATTTCCAAGTGAAAACTCCTTTTTAGAAGAATTCTTCTGCCCCTTCTGAAATTTTCTTCTGATCATTTCTTTGTCGGGCATGTTGCAAGCTGATGTGGACTGTCAGATTTGTTGCATGTATGAGCAATTCAGTGCCGACTAGAAAGGAAAAAAAAAACAAAAAACTTCTTCTTTCAAACCCATATCATTCTCCTAATGCCTCACCTTGATCCTTGTAAAATCACCCAAAGTTTGGTCAGGATCCTTAAACAAGGACGAAGAGAACCACCGAGCTATCTTCCTTCCTTTCCGGAGTCCTGCCCCAAAGTAATTTCAGGTAATTTGTTTTTCTATTGAAGAATTCAGTAAGAAAATTGGATTAGCTCTAGTGCATGCATACAGACAATCGCAAGAATGCACGTGTGTGGGTGTGTGTGTGAGAGAGAGAGAGAGAGTAGAGAGATAGAGATAGAGATAGGGAGAGAGACTTTGGAGAACTACCAGGTATGCAGTCTATTTTCCTCATTTAAACATAATTTCAATGCCTAAAATTTTAAGATCCCAATAATTGTAAATGTGATTTTTGTATCTTGATTACATTCATATCAAATATCTGATTAGGTGTAATCTCATTAAATGAGAATCGCACAAGGCAGATTGCCTGAATTTGTACACAGCTTTAGTTTAAGACAATTATCTCACCTCAACTTTTATCTTTGTTTTAAGGTGAATGAGGGCACATTGTCCTAGTCATGTGCGTTTAAAAGACACTTGCTTACTTCACTTTTTTCTATGGGCACCCACTTTACAAACCTCTTATATATCATCAGAATCCTAAAAGTTTTATTCATTTTCGACTCATAACTGATTAAGTCTCCGTGTCCTAGCACCATATTTGAAAAAGTGTATCCCACTTCTATACTGACAAGTCAAAAACAGTACCACTGTCTTGTGTACTGTGAACTTAAAAATCAAAAACAGCGAAAATTCATCGTAAAAAATAAATCAAATGAGGTCAGCAACAGCAATAATCCCAATAACAAAACTGTCCCATAAAGAGCAAGTTTTGTTATTATATTTCTAATGGAACAACCCACTACCTCAAATCTAACTTTTTGATTGCTACAGCCATGAGTCCTTGGACCTCATTATCACTTACCAAACAGGATTATAAAATAATAGTAACAGTTCGAATCAAATTTCTCAATGATCATTGATTCAACAATACATTGAATGTGGATAAACTTTTAGTTAATTACACAAAGAATTCCAAATAGAGTCCGGTCTTCATCTCAAAAAATTCAATCTTCAAACGCAAATCCCAAATTAAGGCAAACATAGTAAAAAAACAATTTAAAAACATGGGAAAAAGATCGCTAAACTTACAAAAACGGAATAAAAATTAAAATCACGTTCCACACATGCGAAAAATAAAAAATAAATAAATAAATAAAAATAAAAATCCGAACCTTCTTTAGGATGAAAGAATTTCACGAGCCCTTTATCGACAACCTTAGGTCTCTGCTTCCTAAACGTCTTAGAAATCGAAGCTCCAGCGGATGGAGACTCACTGTACTGATCCGAATCCTCAGCTCCCGAACTCACCCTTTCACGAGACACGATCCTCCGAGTCCTGATTCTGTTCAATCCGGTGGGAATCCCGACTTCCGGCAAGTACTCCGCCGCACCGTTCCGGTTCTGAACCGCCATTTTTGACCCCGTCAAACCGAACTACTCAGTAGAAAGCTTCCGGAATTGGGAATCTGTGAGGTGTTGGAGAAGAATTAGTGAGCTGCCAAGTGGTGAAAAATCTCAACTGAAAAACGGATTTTCCGGTGTAGAAGAGTTTGAAATGAATCAACGAGTAAACAAAATTGGATTTCGTTTATATCTTTTTGTTCAAATTTGTGGTGAAATTGAGGAAGAAAGAGGAAGTGAATGGCGTCGGTTTTTGAATATTCTCCAGCACTAAAAGATTGATTTCATTACTTATCAAGTATTTAAATATCATTATCAATATTAACAATTCATGTCTTCGAATTATTATCGAGGTTCTAAAAAGAATGAAGCGTCCTAAACCACATATATCGAGCTCCAAGTATGTTTTACGAGTCGTATTTGTAAGACGAATCTCTTATTTGGGTATCAATGAAAAGGTATTACTTTTTATGCTAAGAGTATTACTTTTTATTGTGAATATCAGTAGGGTCCCGTCTCACAAATTAAAATTCGTGAGACGGTCTCAAATAAGACCCACTCATAGATAAAATAATACATAAATATTATAAATTTAAGTCTGATGCATTAATTCTCATATTTATAAAAACATAAAAATCTCAAAATTTTACAATCTTTATTTGTTTTTGCAACTAGAACACATTAAAAAATACTAAATATTTGTCAAATAATGTCATACAAGCTTAATTGTAATGTCTGGGAATTCGATTATGATAATCTGATATGAATTATTGATTTTTGAAGTAATGTAATTATAGAGGGACCACGCCGAGACCGGATTGGGCAAAGTATATGATTTAGGTGATATTCGGACAGAATGTCTGGCGCCCGAGCGGTAGAAAATGACCGCCCGAGCGCCAGTGTTTAACTTGATGAGCATTTGAGCAGAAAGTATGGCGCCCGAGCGGTAATATTTAACCGCTCGAGCGCCAGTGCGTGACAAGCCGAGTGTTTGGGCAGAGGATGCCGCGCTCGAGCGGCAATTTTTCACCGCCCGAGCGCGAGCCATGCAGAAGGAAAATTGGATATTTGTACTGATGCATGTACGGGAGTATATATATATATATATATATATATATATATATATATATATATATATATATATATATATATAGAGGGTTAATGTTACCCTGCACCCAAGGGGTGCAGGGTAACATGGGCGCCTGCACAGCTGGCGCTGTGCTGGCGCCCAGCTGGATGCGCATAACGTAACAATGTTTAGCGACAGTTTCGCAAACTCCGTCGCTACTAGCGACGGATTATTATACGACGTCGCTAATAGCGACAGATTATGAGAAACCGTCGCTAAACTCCAATTTTTTTTAAAAAAAAAAACTGACGCAGAGGCGGCCACTCACAGTTCAATAGGTGTTACACCCCATTCTAAGTGCTCTTATGGACGTGATTTTGTATCCATACTGTAGATAAATTGAGATCAAACAACAAAATGCAAAATTTCCAAGATGTGCAGGGTGTTTGAAGGTAAATCTTGTGTTTGAAAAATCAAACAGTGAAGCTGTTGAATATAAAATCCGGTTTCGGTTGGTGTCCTATAAATCTTTAACAGCCTATATAAACCTTTTTTTATACAATTGTGCCACTATTTGAAGTTCAAACAAAAATATTAGGAGATGAATACAAAATGCCGATAGAAAAGGTAGATTTACAAATTTTATCGAACAATGAAGCACCCTGCACATCTTGGAAATTTTGCATTCTGTTGTTTGATCTCAATTTATCTACAGTATGGATACAAAATCACTTCCATAAGAGCACCTACAATGGGGTGTTAAATAGGTGTTAACACCCCTCTATATTGTGAGTGGACGTTGGTGTGGGGAGTTCAATTCTTTGAACGCCCTGTGTCAGTTTTTTTTAAAAAAAATTGGACAATTAGCGACGGTTTATTAAATCCGTCGCTAAATAAACCGTCGCTATTAGCGACGGATTTAATAAACCGTCGCGAGTGGCGACGGATTCATAAAACCGTCGCTACACGTGGCGCCCAGCTGGCTCAGGCGCCCATGTTACCCTGCACCCCTGGGGTGCAGGGTAACAACCCTCATATATATATATATATATATATATATATATAAATATATATATATATATATATATATATATATATATATATATATATATATATTATATATATATATATACAAGTAACGAAAATCTTCAGAAACAAAAGGAAAAAGAAATTGAGAAAAGCTTATGTGAAGTTGTGAAAAATCCTTACGCCTTTATTGAGAAATCCGCCCGTTTGATTTTGAATCCGACTTCGGTACTGAGTTCCTAACAACGTAGGCTACAACTGGACGTAAGTTTTACTACGTTTTGACATGTTTTACAATTATGATATTGTCAGAATTGAATGGAACTCATATATGTTGTTCTTGACATGTTAGACATCATAGAATCGAACTCATATTAAGAAACTGACTGATTATGGAATTGTTATAAATTTTTAGGGTATATTGATTTATACCAGACAGATATGAATTGTGATTGGATTACGGATTGTATCGGATATGGGTTATGGATTGTAACTGTTATCTGGTGATATGGTATTGACGGGGATACTGAGTTTGTACCGTTATGCCGTTGATTTTGAAGTAAATGAAGATTGATCAGATTATTATTGATTGAAGGGTATATTGACATGAGATTATTGATATTGTCATTGCCAGACAAATTGTGAGTTCAGGACTTCGACCGAGCCAGAAACCAACGAAAGAAAGGTATAAGTCAATGTGGTATTGGGAGATCGACTTGAGTCGATTTAGACTTGAGTTTCTCTAAATCACATACTTTACTTTATTGCATTGATATTGCATTGATTTGGTTGATATACTTGTTCTCTCGATTTATAGATAGCAGGTATTAGACTAGTAGTCTTATGACAGAAGTGCCTGATAGTGGTGGGATCACCACGGGCACATTGCACGATGTCATGAGATATTGTACTGGCGGAAGTGCCATCGTCTGTCGCTGGATAATTGGCTATCGATGTGGATAGGATTATAGCACATTCTATTACTGGTGATCTGTATTGTATCGATGTGGATAGAATTATAACTTCTTTTATTACTGTTGATCGAGGTTATATCGATGTGAATAGAATCGGAGTTCTTCTATTACTGGTGATCGATACTATACTGATGTGGATAGAAACAGAGCTTCTTCTATTACTGATGATCGATACTATATCGACGTGGATAGAACTGGAGTTTTTTCTATTACTGTTGGTCGATATGGAATGCCAATGTCTGGAAACCGGGATCCCTAGACTAGGATTGAGTCTAGTCTGAAACGTGGAGTCACGTATATGTCGACAGTCTATGATTGATTATGTTTCAGAGTTTGATACATATATTTGTTACCTGATTACATGCTTTATATTTGTTTATATGATTGCATGTTTCGTTGATTTATACTGGGATTTATTCTCACCGGAGTTATCCGGCTGTTGTCTTGTCTGTATGTGTGCATGACAACAGGTGGGACAGGATCAGGGTCCAGAGATGAGGAGAGATCTTGATAGAGTGGAGACTTCGAACTTGGATGTATATAGGGTTTTGACACTTGATATTTAGATGTAGAACCTTAGTTTTACTGGTTTGTAGACGGTACAGGACATGTACTTTATTTTATACTGATATGTATATGAGTTTGATTTCACTACGTTCCGCATTTAAAAAAAAAATTAGACCCTGTTTATTATAATTGTTTGAATTATTCCTAAAGATGATTAAGGATTGAATTAGCGTCCGGGTCCCCACAACAGGTGGTATCAGAGCGATAGATCCTTGAGATTGAGTTAGGAGCTAGTGAGTGGGGTAGATTGAGGTTTTCTTTCCTGCGTTTGATTGCTAGCATGAATTCCTGTTTTAATACATATTTGCCTGAATATCTGATTTTATATGGTATTGTGTATTATTTGGGAATGGATCAGCTGTAAGATGATCCGAGGAGGATTGAAATAGGGTTTTTGTTGGGATTGCTAACCTCTCTGATTATCAGATATGTCTCCGAGAAGGATACCAGAACAGGGGAGTACATCGAATCCTCCCATGGATGTGACCCCTACTCCAATGGAGCAATTGTTGAAAAGATTTCAGTCATTCCATCCACCGACTTTGAAAGATACGGAGAATTCCGTCGAATGTGAAAGTTGGTTGGACGATATTGAATCGATGTTTGAATCTTTGGAATATACGGAGGAAAAGAGGGTGAAACTGATAGGACACCAACTACATGATGTTGCTAAACACTGGTGGATCACGACTAGACGGGCATTGGAACAACGAGGTACGGCCATTACCTGGAATGTGTTTAAGGCTGAATTTTATCAACGGTTCTTTCCAGTTTCATATAGGAAGGACAAAGGAGCCGAGTTCGCCAACTTGAGACAGAGCCAGTTAAACATTGAGGACTATGTGGCTAAGTTCTCTACATTGCTCCGATTTGCTCCTCATGTGGCGGAACATGATGAGGCCGTTGCGGATCAGTTCATAAATGGCCTAAATCCTGAAATTTTTACCTTGGTGAATACCGGAAGGCCAAACAATTTCACCAATGCCTTGAACCGAGCCAAGGGAGCCGAAGCCGGTTTAATGAGACAGAGAGAGGCTTCGTTTGTGCCTTCAGCACCAAGATCACAGCTGCCTCCACCAGCTCCCTGATTTGAGAGCGGCAGTGGCAGCGGGAAGAAAGACTTCCTGAAAGCTAAGGGGAAGAAATTCAAGAAAGCTGGAAGTAGTTCATCCAGTTCGAGTGGCTCTAGACAGACTGGTCAGGGCCAGAGTTTTACAGGACCCTACTGTAGCACTTGTGGAGGGAAGCATTCCACCGTGCAGTGCCGAGGAGTGTTCGGCAACTGCCGCATTTGTAAGCAGCATGGACACTTTGCCCGAGTGTGTCCACAGCGTAGTGCCCAGGGATCTCAGGCTGCTGAGTCGTCTGGATCAACGGCTCAGACAGGAAGACGATCTTCTGCCGTTCATTCCTTTCAGCCATCACCGTCTACTCAGTGACAGCAAAGGCCAGGATGGAGCCAGACAGCGAGCCAGCCTCCTCGACAGCAGGCCCGACTATTTGCTTTGACTGAGGAGCAGGCACAGGATGCACCTGATGATGTCGTGGCAGGTAACTGTTTTATTTCTGGTTATCCCGCATATGTACTGATTGACACTGGTGCATCGCATACTTTTATTTCTGAGAGGTTTGCATTGAGTCATGCGTTACCTGTTGAGTCATTGTCTGCAGTAGTGTCTGTCTCTTCGCCGTTAGGGACAGGTTTGATGTCAGTAAAATCTGTTAAATCTTGTATACTACAGTACGATGGGCATGAGATTGAGTTGGACTGTATTGTACTTGGGATATCTGATTTTGATTGTATTATCGTTATTGATACATTGACCAAGTACAGGGCTACAGTCGATTGTTTCCACAAGATAGTGAGATTCAGACCTGAGATGGCTGAGGAGTGGAAATTTTATGGTAAAGGTTCTCGTGCCAGAATTCCTTTGATATCTGCAATGAATATGACTCGATTATTGCAAAAGGGAGAGGATGGATTCCTGGTATATTCAGTTGATTTACTGAAATCGAGCCCATCATTGGCGGACTTGCCAGTGGTGTGTGAGTTTGCTGATGTCTTTCCAGATGAGATTCCTGGATTACCTCCGATTCGAGAAATAGACTTCAGCATCAAGTTGATGCCAGGAACAGTTCCGATCTCGAGGGCTCCTTACAGGATGGCACCGATCGAATTAAAAGAATTGAAAGAACAGTTGGAGGATAGGGGTATATCAGACCGAGTGTTTCTCCTTGGGGTGCTCCAGTACGGTTCGTGAGGAAGAAAGATGGGTCGATGAGACTTTGTATCGACTACCGGCAACTGAACAAGGCAACGGTAAAGAATAAATATCCATTGCCTCGTATTGATGATTTATTTGATCAGTTGCAGGGTTCTTCGGTGTATTCCAAGATCGATTTGAGATCTGGATACCATCAACTGAGAGTCAGGGATTCTGATATCTCTAAGACAGCATTCAGAACCAGGTATGGACACAATGAATTTATTTTCATGCCATTTGGTTTGACGAATGCACCGGCGGTATTTATGGGATTGATGAACCGCGTCTTTCAGAAATATTTGGATGATTTTGTTATCATATTCATTGATGATATATTGATTTATTCAAAGAATATGATTGAGCATGCTAATCATCTGAGGACTGTGTTGAGCATCTTGAGGGCAGAGAAACTGTATGCTAAATTGTCGAAATGCGAGTTTTGGCTGAAACAGGTTGTGTTTTTGGGTCACATTATATCGGGAGACGGTTATATCAGTTGAACCCAGTAAGGTTGAAGCCGTGATTAGTTGGCCGAAACCTACATCTGTGCCGGAGATTCGCAGTTTCATGGGTTTGGCAGGATATTATCGCCGATTCATTAAAGATTTTTCGAGTATTGCCAAACCGATTACACAGTTAACTCAGAAAAATGCTCCGTTTGTTTGGTCTGAAGAATGTGAGACCAGTTTTCTTGAATTGAAAAAGAGATTGACCAGTGCGCCTGTGTTGACGATTCCTTCAGGTACTGGTGATTTTGTTGTTTATTGTGATGCATCTCACCGAGGATTGGGTTGTGTTCTGATGCAGAAGGGGCATGTGATTGCTTATGCCTCAAGATAGCTGAAACCCCATGAAACTCGTTACCCAATTCATGATCTTGAATTGGCAGCCATAGTCTTTGCACTGAAGATATGGCGACATTATTTGTACGGTGAGAAATTCGAGATTTATTCTGATCACAAAAGCTTGAAATATCTGTTTTCACAATCAGAGTTGAATATGAGACAACGGAGGTCGCTGGATTTATTGAAAGACTTTGATTGTGAGATTAAATACTATCCAGGGAAGTCCAATGCAGCAGCTGATGCACTAAGTCGAAAGATATGTTCTTTATCCTTATCGACTATGGGTGTTTCGAATTTAATAGAAGACTGATGTTTGTCTGGATTAGTTTTTGAAACAGATTGTCAGCCTCTGAAATTATGTGCGATTCGAGCGGAACCGGCATTGATATTGAAAATCAAAGAGGCACAGAAGGTTGATCAGAATATACAGAATTCGATTGCAATGGTCAGAGCTGGTCATCAATCGGAGTATCGAGTTTGTGACGGTATTTTGTAAGTGAATAATCGTCTGGTTGTGCCGAATGTCTCGGATTTAAGACAGAGAATACTGACAGAAGCGCACAACAGTCGTTTTAGCCTTCATCCTGGTGGCAGGAAAATGTATAACGATCTGAAGACACAATATTTGTGGAAACAAATGAAATCAGATGTCACTGAATTTGTAGCCAAGTGTCTGAATTGCCAACAGGTGAAAGCTGAGAGGAAGAAACCAGGAGGTTTGTTGCAGAGTTTGTCTATTCCTGAATGGAAATGGGATCACATTCCCATTGATTTTGTGACACAATTACCGAGATCCTCCCGAGGTTATGATACGATTTGGGTCGTGATTGATCGATTGACCAAATCAGCATGCTTTATTTCATACAAGATGACGTACAGATATGACCAGATGGCGGATATTTACGTCAAGGAAGTGGTAAGACTGCACGGAGTGCCAAAGTCGATTGTTTCAGACCGTGATCCTCCGTTTACTTCGCACTTCTGGCAGAGTTTGCAGCAAGCTCTAGGTACAAAGTTACATCTAAGTACCGCATATCATCCACAGACTGACGGATAGTCAGAACGAACGATTCAGACATTGGAAGATATGTTGAGAGCTGTAGTGCTTGATTTCAGCACTAATTGGCAAGATGCATTGCCACTTTGCGAGTTTTCGTACAACAACAGCTATCAAACGAGTATTGAGATGGCCCCATTTGAAGCGTTGTACGGAAAGAAATGTAGATCTCCTCTTTACTGGAATGATATCTCTGAAGTCCCTGAAACTGGACCTGATATGATCAGAGATATGACTGAGAAAGTGAAATTGATTCAGAAGAAAATGAAGGCAGCTCAAGACCGACAAGCCAAATAGGCCAACCTCAGACGACGATCGTTGGTATTTGAGGTAGGAGACCGAGTATTCCTGAAGATTTCTCCTTTCAGAGGGGTTGTCCGATTTGAAAGAAAGGGAAATTGTCTCCACGATACGTAGGTCCTTATGCGATTCTCGAAAAGATAGGAGATCGTGCCTATCGACTTGCCTTGCCGCCTTCATTATCAGGAATACATGATGTTTTTCATGTATCGATGCTGCGGAAATATCTCCCTGATGACTCTCACGTTATTCAGCCAGACGAGACTGAGCTGGATGAGACATTGAGTTATGTCGAGAAACCGATTCGGATTATCGATCGTAAAGAAAAACAGCTCAGAACAAAGACAATTCCACTTGTGAAAATTCAATGGACTCGTCATGGCATTGAAGAAGCCACTTGGGAGACTGAATCGGACATGAGACAAGAATTCCCAGCATTATTTCACTGATGTAAATTTGTATTCGGTTTTAATTACATTCCTTCTTAATGATATGATTTGACTACCTGTGATTTCGAGGACGAAATCATATCTTAGGGGGGGGGGAGAAATGTAATGTCCGGGAATTCGATTATGATAATCTGATATGAATTATTGATTTTGAAGTAATGTAATTATAGACGGACCACGCCGAGACCGGATTGGGCAAAGTATATGATTTAGGTGATATTCGGACAGAATGTCTGGCGCCCGAGCAGTAGAAAATGACCGCCCGAGCGCCAGTGTTTAACTTGATGAGCATTTGAGCAGAAAGTATGGCGCCCGAGCGGTAATATTTAACCGCCCGAGCGCCAGTGCGTGTCAAGCCGAGTGTTTGGGCAGAGGATGCCGCGCTCGAGCGGCAATTTTTCACCGCCCGAGCGCGAGCCATGCAGAAGGAAAATTGGACATTTGTACTGATGCATGTACGGGAGTATATACATATATATACAAGCTTCTGTGAAGTTGTGAAAAATCCTTACGCCTTTTGTGAGAAATCCGCCCGTTTGATTTTGAATCCGACTTCGGTACTGAGTTCCTAACAACGTAGGCTACAACTGGACGTAAGTTTTACTACGTTTTGACATGTTTTAGAATTATGATATTGTCAGAATTGAATGGAACTCATATATGTTGTTCTTGACATGTTAGACATCATAGAATCGAAGTCAGATTAAGAAACGGACTGATTATGGAATTGTTATAAATTTTTAGGGTATATTGATTTATACAAGACAAATATGAATTGTGATTGGATTACGGATTGTATCGGATATGGGTTATGGATTGTAACTGTTATCTGGTGATATGGTATTGACCGGGATACTGAGTTTGTACCGTTATGCCGTTGATTTTGAATTAAATCAAGATTGATCAGATTATTATTGATTGAAGGGTATATTGACATGAGATTATTGATATTGTCATTGCCAGAAAAATTGTGAGTTCAGGACTTAGACCGAGCCAGAAACCAACGAAAGAAAGGTATAAGTCAATGTGGTATTGGGAGATCGACTTGAGTCGGTTTAGACTTGAGTTTCCCTAAATCACATACTTTACTTTATTGCATTGATATTGCATTGATTTGGTTGATATACTTGTTCTCTCGATTTATATATAGCAGGTATTAGACGAGTAGTCTTATGACAGAAGTGCCTGATAGTGGTGGGATCACCACGGGCACATTGCACGATGTCATGAGATATTGTACTGGCGGAAGTGCCATCGTCTGTCGCTGGATAATTGGCTATCGATGTGGATAGGATTATAGCTCCTTCTATTACTGGCGATCCGTATTTTATCGATGTGGATAGAATTATAACTTCTTCTATTACTGTTGATCGAGGTTATATCGATGTGAATAGAATCGGAGTTCTTCTATTACTGGTGATCGATACTATACTGATGTGGATAGAAACAGAGCTTCTTCTATTACTGGTGATCGATACTATATCGACGTGGATAGAACTGGAGTTTTTTCTATTACTGTTGGTCGATATGGAATGCCAATGTCTGGAAACCGGGATCCCTAGACTAGGATTGAGTCTAGTCTGAAACGTGGAGTCACGTATATGTCGACAGTCTATGATTGATTATGTTTCAGAGTTTGATACATATATTTGTTACCTGATTACATGCTTTATATTTGTTTATATGATTGCATGTTTCGTTGATTTATACTGGGATTTATTCTCACCGGAGTTATCCGGCTGTTGTCTTGTCTGTATGTGTGCATGACAATAGGTGGGACATGATCAGGGTCTAGGAGATGAGGAGAGATCGTGATAGAGTGGAGACTTCGGACTTGGATGTATATAGGGTTTTGACACTTGATATTTAGATGTTGAACCTTAGTTTTACTGGTTTGTAGACGGTACAGGACATGTACTTTATTTTATACTGATATGTATATGAGTTTGATTTCACTGCGTTTCGCATTTAAAAAAAAAAATTTAGACCATGTTTATTATAATTGTTTGAATTATTCCTAAAGATGATTAAGGATTGAATTAGCGTCCGGGTCCCCACATTAATCATAGTTAAAATTAAAAAATAAACATCTAAATTATAAAATTAATTTATTATTTTAAAATGAAAACATATATTCAGAATAAAAAAAATAAAAATTAAATATATGTGATTACTTGTGTTTAAAAGCGCTTAATTAAAGCCTTAATTCCGCTTTTTTCTGCTTTTCTCCGAAGCTGGGTGTTTTTGTCGAGCTCCAAACTTAAATGGAGTTTAAGCGGGCTTTTTAGAACACTGATTATTATACGATGTAAAATATTTAAATTATATAATTATTATTACTTATAATATTTTGAAAAATGGAAAAATGATCGATGTTATAATCAAATTTAATATCATTTTGTTTGTCACGAAATTTGCGGGCGTGCCAGACACGTGTTCGTGCCAAAATTTGTGAAATAATCTGACTTCGTTTACCAAGCGTTGTAGGTCTCGATTCGGTCGTAAGTTCTAACTCCTTCGAAATGGCTTCAAAGCGAAAAAAATAAACTAAAGAATATAATGAAATTGTAGAGAAAATCCATTAACAACATCAAATTTAATTACGTTGTTATGAACATGAACGACATTTTAACAACAAAAGTTGGAGGAATATGCAAAAATTCAAGAAACTTGACTGCTGGGAAATTGAAAATACACAGACTGCTAATAAGAGAATTTGAAGAAGCTTTGATGTAGCTTTGTTGGATGTGTTTGTCGGGGCTTTTTCTGATTCCTCCATCTGCTTTTGTTACACTCCATAGGGAAGTTTCCACATTATTCCACGATCACTCCACGTCTTCCATCTTGGGTAATGGATGTAACCGGCCGCAACGTTCTTTCACTGGGCCAACTGCAACTCCACTGGGCTTTATCTCTTGGGCTACTGCTCATGGGCTTCAAAGTGGGTTTTTTGGATTATATTTTAGGCACAACAATTGCCTCCCCTAGCCAATTTGGTCCAATGGTCAATTTGGCCCATTTTGGCTATTTGGCTACTTTGACCAATTTGGCCCAGTTGGCTATTTAAAGCTCACGTATAGTCATATGGTTTTGAAAGGATTGGTTATATGGATTTGAATATGAATTGACCGAGACACATGTTTTTCTTCCATCAGGTTAAATCCAAGTGTGCATTCCCTGAACCCCCTAATTCCTCTCACTTTCCTTAAACCCTTCTTTATCTCTTTCTTTCTCACTTCCCCCAAACCTCCATCGGTGCCCACCGATTTTCCCGAAGAAATTCCCGCTCCATCGACTTTGTGATGTCATCCCAGTTTCTGAAAGTTTCCATCATCAATCTCCTTGACATCAAACCACACCTTCTCAAGGTAGGTATATTTAACCATCTTTCTCAATCCTCCATCACAAAAATATTGTAGAATATGTCACATTTCATGCTGCATGCAAGATGTTTGTGAATATGTCTGAATGAATTTTTGATAAATAACAATGGGTGTTGCACTTCAACAAAGGTGCTACCTTGCTGTGCATATTCAAAACTTGGCCTTTGGCTAGTGCACCTTCTGTAATCTTCATATTGAGAACAACCACATGAGTTGCTTTTCTTTTTTGCCCAAATCATTAGCTAGCACTGTATAAATTGGTTCTGATTGAGATGGCATAGTATGATGGGTTTCAGAAGATAGAAATGGCGTATGTATAAATCACCCAACTGTCATTCACTTGGTCATCTTCCATCATGCTTAGTAGATGCTCTTCTTCCTCGCTGTTATGTTGCACTATTATTTGAGCATTCATAGTTTATTGATCAACACTCTGTTATTCATCACTTGGTCCCATTTATTTTGCAGGAACATAGTTGGAGAAATCGAGAGTTTATCTCGAAAGCCAATACAAGAAAATACCTTAAAGACCAATAGAGATGAAAATTCCTCGTGGTAGTGCCGTTGGCCTATCAAAAAGAAAGTTACCAAGTTTTGATGAATATCCCTGCAACCAGCTGAGAATATACGTGTGGAGTGTCATGGAAATTGAGAGGAAATAAAACATGCAGACTAGGGACAATAGCTGCAACTTTTTGCACTTGTTTGCCATGATTTGGCAAGTTTTTTTTTTTTATGTAGAGTTGAAAAGGTGGCTTAAAAGCCAAACTTTGTTCTTGGAAACATGTTGTTTACCTTATACATGCTGCTTGGGAATTGTTTTCATGTATTTGTATTTCTGGGATGTCAAGTTTACAGGGGAAACTCTGCCCGGATTTCTGTAAAATAAATTAAGAACAACGGCTAAATAGCATGTTTCTTCAATATTGTCACAACATGTTATCACCATTGCTCATTATCACTCATACTTTCCAAACACCATCAAAGTATCGAAATATGTAATAAACGTACTCTACACGTCATCAATTTGGCTATCAAGACAACACATTCTTCTCTTAAAAATACATCACCTACAAAGGATTCCATGAGCAAATTTTCTTTTTATTTATTCACAGATGCTCAATCACTATTTGCAAACAAGTTCGGCAAAGAATGGCTTAAAAGCCTATTCCTCGCATATTACAGAAACTTCCTACGAGTCAATATCTCAAAATTAGCCAAAGTGGCTATCCAGCCTACTTTGTACAACACTTCTCATTTATTCCATATTTATAAAACATCGGTCTCCGGCTGTCGATCTTTCATCTGAGCCGGAGCTAAGATTAAATCCTCCATTTGTAACTCTTTCTCCTTGCTACCTCCATATTTGTAAGGGCCAATATCTTGATTTGTTAATATGAGATTTTGATTATATTAACTTGAGATTATTGAAATTGAATTAATTAATGTGATAATAGCCGGGCCATTTCGAGATCAGATTGAACAAAGCATATAAATTTCACAACTTTTGGACAGAGAGTCTGGCGCCCGAGCGGTAGTTTTTGACCGCCCGAGCGCCAGTGTTCATCCAATATTTGTTTCGGGCAGAAGATGTGGAGCCCGGGCGGTAGTTTTTGACCGCCCGAGCGCCAAGGGTTCATTTTGAAAATGCTTGGGCAGAGAGGGCCGCGCCCGAGCGGTATATTATCACCGCCCGAGCGCCGACCTAAATTCATGAAAAGAAGCCACGTTTCTTTTACATGCACATAGATATATATAAATCGTTCCTTCAGAATAAACAAGGAGAAACCGAGAAAAGCTTTAGAGAATCTTCGTGAAAAATCCTTACGCCTTTATATTTTGATCCGTCCGTCCAAATTTAAATCCGAGTAGGGCACCGTGTTCCTAGCAACGACAGCTACAACAGGACGTAAGTTTTGTCACGTTTTGTTAAGATTTGAAATTATGCTATGTCCAAAATCAGATACGTTTCATATATAGCGTTCTTGACATATTAGACAGCGTAGAATCGAAGTCAGATTAAGAAACGGAATGAATATAGAATTGTTATGAATTTCAGAATGAAATTGACTAGAATTGAAATCAGATTTGTACAGTGGTTGATTGTAAATTATTGGAATTAGCAGATACTGGTTTGGTATCACGGATATCGTAAGATGGTACTGTTGTACCGTCAGAAATTGATTAAACAAAGATGTCATGATTTGATTAGAATATTGATACAGCATACTGGTATTGTCATTGCCAGATTGAACAGTGACAGACTTTGAATCAAGACTGTGATTGTATCAGATCGACAGCAAGAAAGGTATAAATAAATGTTGATTCGGGATTGCACAACTCGAGTTAGGTTTGACTTGAGTTTCCCTAAATCACATACTTTATTTTATTGCATTGATATCTGCAGATTATCAGATTGATATGTTAATCTATTGACTTAGAGCAGAGTCAGAGTTTGAGTCTAGGGCAGAGCAGCCTAGCTAGGGCAGAACCGGCGAGTCTTTGTCAGAACCGCTGAGACTCTAGACTTACGGTGTATCGATGATCTTAGATGTAGATCGACGTCTATTGTAGACATTCGATACAGCATACCAAAGTCTAAATTAGATTGGGATCCCTAGATTAGAAATAAGTTGAGATAAGATAACAAGTCATTGTTTTAAATACAGATTCTTATTAATTCATGTAGTCAGATTGGATACATGTTTTTAATGATTGTTTATGCTTTTATATATGTTTTATATGATTCCATTGATACATTGTTTATACTGGGATATTTATATCTCACCGGAGTTATCCGGCTGTTGTCTTGTCTGTATGTGTGCATGACAACAGGTGGGACAGGTTCAGGGTCACAGAGATGAAGAAAGACCGAGTTAGAGTGGAGACTACGGACTTGGACTAGAGATAGGGTTTAAACACTTGATAGTTAGTTGTTGAACCTGAGATGTGTATGATTGTATATTTTATCAGATTTATACTTTTATACTGATATGTATAGGAGTTTGATTCCATTTTACCTTCCGCATTTTTAAAAAAAAAATTAGACCATGTTTATTATAATTGATTAATTAGTCCCAATGATGATTAAGAACATGATTAGCGTCCGGGTCCCCACAATATTCCTCCTCAAATATTTTCTTTTCTTTGAATGATTCCTCCACCTTAGATCTGCGCACAACAGCTTTTTCTCTCAACAAACGTCGTTTTTGGGTTCGAGAAAGCGGTTTTGGGAACTTTGGATGCTCCACCCGTTTCCATACACCATTGGGGATTGCTCTGGGAGGAATAACAAAACGAGATTTTCTTTCATATCTATTATCGGTGTCTAGAGGTGGTGGCCTCTGTATTAGCTTCTGGAATGACTGTCGATCACTCATTCCCTCACCATTCATTGACCCATGAAATGAAACCGTTCCGAGGTGCTGGTTCTCCGGCCTTTTGGCCATCGATCCCCTACTGTACCTCATATTTCTCCCACTATAATACATATCATCTCCACTGTGACAGCGACCCTTTCCATGAAAATTTTCTGTCTTGTTCTCCTTTACCTCAAACATCATTTTCCGAGACAGTGTTGCATACCAAATAAAAGCAGTACTAGTCAATGAATTGGGAAACAAACGTAACTTGTAGTTGGAAAAATTATCCAAATTTGCTAGTTCCCCACACTGTATTGTAAACCTCGCCACATGTTCCACGTTAGATTGACGGTCTTCCCCCGAGTATAAAGTAAAGTCTGAAATGTGATATCCTCGTGGGTAAGGATTTTCACGATCAACAACATCGGGGTATGGCTCATGAAACTCTGGTCGGTTGAATGGCCTCACTCCCGGGCCATAGAACTCTTGAATAACATCATGTACAGCCTCGGAGTCCAAGACTGGAGTTTTTCGCAATGGGTGCGGGGAATAATTTGCCCCCCGAGTGTTATTCCCCGAACCTGGAACTGAACACCTATGCATTCCCCCATCACCATACATCTCTTGATGCTTGTTAGGAGACAACACAGAGAACATATTACCAGCCATTTGTTTACTGTTACTGTAATTTTGGAATTTTAATCCCAACTCCTCGTCCCTTTTGTGCAGGAGGAGTATATCTTCCTTCCTTGGCAGATAGAGGAATCAGTGCCTCCCTCAAGCGGCGACTTTCACCTGCTTGAGAAACCCCTGATCCTTGGCCTTGATCTTTTAGCAATTTAACGTCAGTTTCTTGAAGTTCAACATTTTCTGGTGTAATAGCCTCTCCTTTTGATGACTTCTTCCATTCCTTCACTTCCGCCACAAATTCCATCATAACAGTAGCGAAAGTTTGGGTCATTTCTCTGAGATCACTGCGGATGTTTTTCTCCATGGCCAACATAAAGTTCAGTGAAGGTCCATCACCACCAGAAATAGCAATTCCTTCCTTCATAGTCTCCTCCTCGAACTGGTGAACAAGTCTTTCAACAGTTCTTCCATCTGCATCAGTTTCTTCTTCCTGTGAGCGATGAACTTTCCCCTGTGATGGAGGAATTCCCCCATTCTTCTCAGTACGCTTTGGAGGCATTTGGTCCCACTGGGCGTGCCAACTTGTTTGTCACGAAATTTGCGGGCGTGCCAGGCACGTGTTCGTGACAAAATTTGTGAAATAATCTGACTTCGTTTACCAAGCGTTGTAGGTCTCGATTCGGTCGTAAGTTCTAACTCCTTCGAAATGGCTTCAAAGCGAAAAAAATAAACTAAAGAATATAATGAAATTGTAGAGAAAATCCATTAACAACATCAAATTTAATTACGTTGTTATGAACATGAACGACATTTTAACAACAAAAAGTTGGAGGAATATGCAAAAATTCAAGAAACTTGACTGCTGGGAAATTGAAAATACACAGACTGCTAATAAGAGAATTTGAAGAAGCTTTGATGTAGCTTTGTTGGATGTGTTTGTCGGGGCTTTTTCTGATTCCTCCATCTGCTTTTGTCACACTCCACAGGGAAGTTTCCACCATATTCCACGATCACTCCACGTCTTCCATCTTGGGTAATGGATGTAACCGGTCGCAACGTTCTTTCACTGGGTCAACTGCAACTCCACTGGGCTTTATCTGTTGGGCTACTGCTCATGGGCTTCAAAGTGGGCTTTTGAGATTATATTTTAGGCACAACACATTTATTTGATTTTTATGAGTCTTGACAGATTCAAATTATTAAAAGATAGATTGAATGCGAACGATAATTATACATTGCTGCATCATTTTAAAGATATGAATTCTATTGTTATTGTTATTTATGGTTTGATAACAAAGAATTGCGTTTGAATTATTGTACATTGAAAATATTTGAATTATATAATCATTGTGAACTATATTTTTTGGAAAATAAAAAGTGTTTTATTCTACGATCAACATTAGAGTTAAGATCATGTATTTGATTATCCTGAATTGCAAAGTAGTGCAATCATTAAGATGTATATTGTAGAGAAACGATAATTTTTCAAGCTGGTAGAGCGATTGTTTCGATCATATAACTTATATTAATTTTTAAAAATTTTAACAGTTGTTTTTCTGCAATATTGTTATAAATTACTTTAAAATAACATTTTTATTAGGTATTTTTAGTTGTTCACAAGATTTATTTTAATTATTTTGATAACGATAAATTTCTGGCTCAAAAAGTCTCTATATATTGAGACAGGACACTTCAATTGAGCCAAAGGCTAGTGGCTATTTCGATTCGTTTTGATGTTGATAAAATTGTGAATTATCATTTGTTGTAACAATGATATTTTGGGTGTCGTGTGACCGACGATTTCGGTTAAGAATAAATCTAGCAGGCGGACTAGGTCAAGTTATAATAAATGGATGATGAGTCCAAGTATCGATCCCACAGAGACTAATATTTAATTATTAGAATTTATATCACTTAACTTAAGCTAGACAAAATAAATAAAAAGATGATATGTGGATTATTAATCTAAACTTGAAATAAAATAATTGTAATTAAAAACGACGGATTCAGATATCAAGGAGGGATTAAAATTCAAATAAATAACTAAGACACACAACGAACTATACTATGTTGACACGTGTTTAAGTTCAATTAATTATTTAATTCTTGACAATCACGGTGAAATCCCCAAATTTATTTATTAAATGATTCCTCGAGTTAATAAACATATTTAAGTCTAACAGTCCAATTATTTCTAATTGAATTTAATTAGATTTAAATGCATTAAATCTTCGTGGAATTTTAGTTTTCACCTAAAACCGCACACTGAAACCTAATACTATTTCTAGTCAGTTTATCCATGTGTTGATGACGTCTTTGTTGCTATATTTAATCAATCATCTTCCGATTCGTGATTAATCAACATACATGTAAATAGTTGATCAGGCTATTAACAAGAAATATTAAACTAACATCAATGAATAATTAAAATCTAGAAAAATAATATAATGAAAATAAAACAAATATCAAATAAAATATTGTTTGGCCCTATTGTGGTCTTAGTCTAAATAAAATTATTCCATGAATTCAAAATAGAAGTGAAAAGTCATATTTAAGTTCATAGAAAAAAAACAAAATAAAGAAAGAAATAAGAGGAATTCTCTGTGATTTAGACGTGTGTGAGGAATTCCTTCAGCTTCTGTCATCCAATCTTCCTCCCCTTGTCTTCTTCTTCCGCGTTTGTCGCTACTTCACTGTAGCTTTTTTTCTTCTATGTTTCCTTCCTCTTCTCTCCTGTTATGGCTCTCCTCCTCTGTTCTGCTCTCTTCCTTCCCTCTCCTTCTGCGATGCCTTCTTATGTCTCTTCCCTCTGTACGCTTCTCTCTTCTCTCCTCTCTTCTCCGTTATGTCCCTTCCTCGCTGGTTTTTCTTTTGTTTTGCGCCTCCCCTTCACGTCTCTGACTTTTCTCTTTTTTATTCTTACTCAACGGGCCTCCTTCTTTCTTTCCTTCTAAGCCCATGTCAAGTAAAGAAAGTATAGATAAGATATTTATCAAGATTTACATAGATTTTTCAAGATTTCAATATCATCAAGGAATAAAAATATTTTATTTCTCTTCTTTTGGTATTTTGTTTCCTTTGAAATCTAGTAAATTTATTTTATATCTCAATTTAAACACTTTTTCACTTTTATTGAAATCTAAAATTATTAATTCAAATAATCACCTAATTGGATATAAATTCTAGATAAGAGCAAATATTATAAAATTAAATCCCTAAAATATTTGCAAGATTTGGCCTTATCAATCCCTCCACACTTAGCCTTTGTTCGTCCTCGAGCAAGCCAGAGAATAAAAGTATTACGAAGGAATATTCAATGATTTACAACAAAAAAAATGACACAATCAACACTTTTCAAACTTCCAAATTCCGTCACATCAATCAAAAGATCACGATTCGAAAATCATAAAATTCACTTTCATTGCAACTTTAAAACTCAAGCATTCACTAGAAAAAGATCAAGATAATGAGACGTGTGTAGTGTGGAAGTCAAAACTCATATTCCTCAAATGTGTTTTAGTTCAAGGAGTGCTCATATTTTTTGATTTTTTTTTCTTTTCATATAAAGAAACTCTCCATAAGCTTATCTTTCATATCTTTCTCCACTAAATGTTGGAGGAATATGATCCGGTCAATAGGTCTTTTCAAGCTTATAATGTTAGGCCACGGCTCACGGCTACAATAAAGGTAAGGAGATTCAGAATGAGAGAAAATAAACAATTATTTCTTCAGCGCATTCCTTCATCTCTTATCTTCCTTCTCTTATGGAATTTCATCATTCATGCACCTAACTTTTTCATCTTCCTTGTACCTTCATTCATATTCCCCCACATATATATTTTTCTCTTCCTCCATTCCCCCTTTTTTTTCAGCATTCCCTTTTAGTTTTTTCGATCACCACATCATACAACATTCATTCCTCCTCCTTTTTCTTTTATAATTATATATATCTTTTCATCAACTTCTTTTTCATTCTTCATGATTTTTTCAAACTCCTCCAATTTTTTTTTCAATTATCAACACATGAGATTTATTGAACATTTTAAAGCGCTAAAGAGTTTATTTCTCTCAAAATTAAGGTAGAGGAATAATGTATGAGCTAAAATTGGGTAGTTGATGTGGGATTTTGAAGGGATACGAATTGGGGCTAATTGTATGTCTTTGACACACTCAATTCGATTTATTAGGCTCAAAATGGGATATTAGGGATATAAATGATGCATTGGATAGGTTCGAAAGGCTCAAACGGTCCAAAGATCGCTTAAATCATCCCTACGTCATTCTCTTCCGTATTTTCGTCTCGAAAGATAATCAGACAAGTTCTAGATTGTTTCTTTTCTTTATTTTTTTTTCGATTTTTTATGAGCCCACCTCTTACCAATTCACGATTAATTCATATAAGTATGACCTAAAGTGCATAGATTATGTCTCAAAATATGATACAAAACTAGTTTGTGCTCAAATCCTTCGGGTATAACTACAGATCATCTCAATCAATTTTAGGTGTGATTCAATCTCTCGAGTGATAAAAAATCCAGAAAATCAATTAGTGTGTCTTGTAATCACAAGTGCAGTTTCTCAAAGAACAACCAGAAAAAAAATTCATGCTCGAGGATTAAACAATAAAGCACTTGCTAAGTGTTGTGACGTGAAACCAAACACAAATTCCAAAAACTTGACCGACTATTTCGGTTAGGAATAAATCTAGCAAGCGGACTAGGTCAAGTTATAATAAATGGATGATGAGTCCAAGTATCGATCCCACATAGACTAATATTTAATTACTAGAATTTATATCACTTAACTTAAGCTACACAAAATAAATAAAAAGATGATATTTGGATTATTAATCTAAACTTTAAATAAAATAATTGCAATTAAAAACGACGGATTGAGATATCAAGGAGGGATTCAAATTCAAATAAATAACTAAGACACACAACGGTACCAAACTCTACTATGTTGACACGTGTTTAAGTTCAATTAATTATTTAATTCTTGACAATCACGGTGAAATCCTCAAATTTATTTATTAAATGATACCTCGAGTTAATAAACCTATTTAAGTCTAACAGTCCAATTATTTCTAATTGAATTTAATTAGATTTAAATGATTAAATCTTCGTGGAATTTCAGTTTTCACCTAAAACCGCACACTGAAACCGAATACTATTTCTAGTCAGTTTAACCATATGTTGATGACGTCTTTGTTGCTATATTTAATCAATCATCTTCCGATTCGTGATTAATCAACAAACATGTAAATAGTTGATCAGGCTATTAACAAGAAATATTAAACTAACATCAATCAATAATTAAAATCTAGAAAAATAATATAATGAAAATAAAACAAATATCAAATAAAATATTGTTTGGCCCTATTGTGGCCTTAGTCTAAATAAAATTATTCCATGAATTCAAAATAGAAGTGAAAAGTCATATTTAAGTTCATAGAAAAAAAACAAAATAAAGAAAGAAATAAAAGGAATTCTCTGTGATTTAGACGTGTGTGAGGAATTCCTTCAGCTTCTATCCTCCAATCTTCCTCCCCTTGTGTTCTTCTTCCGCGTTGTCGCTACTTCACTGTAGCTTTTTTTCTTCTATGTTTCCTTCCTCTTCTCTCCTGTTACGGCCCTCCTCCTCTGTTATGCTCTCTTCCTTCCCTCTCCTTCTGCGATGCCTTCTTCTGTCTCTTCCCTCTCTACGCTTCTCTCTTCTCTCCTCTCTTCTCCGTTATGTCCCTTCCGCGCTAGTTTTTTCTTTTGTTTTGCGCCTCCCCTTCACGTCTCTGACTCTTCTCCTTTTTATTCTTACTCAACGGGCCTCCTTCTTTCTTTCCTTCTAAGCCCATATCAAGTAAAGAAAGTATAGATAAGATATTTATAAAGATTTACATAGATTTTTCAAGATTTCAATATCATCAAGGAATAAAAATATTTTATTTCTCTTCTTTTGGTATTTTGTTTCCTTTGAAATCTAGTAAATTTATTTTATATCTCAATTTAAACACTTTTTCACTTTTATTGAAATCTAAAATTATTAATTCAAATAATCACATAATTAGGGATATAAATTTTAGATAAGGACAAATATTATAAAATTAAATCCCTAAAATATTTGCAAGATTTGGCCATATCATCGTGAAATTGACATAAAAATGAGAATGGATCTGGTTCAGGTATAATTTGATGTCTCCGTCTTCATCCTCATTTAATATATCCACCTCATCATCATTATCATCATCGTCGTCGTCGGTATTCAACTTTTATCAACATCCCCATATTCATCAGAAAACTAGGTATCTATATCATACCCAAATATCTTATTATCACATATAATTTTTTTTCCCCAATTTTGAATTATTTCGATAAAATATGCTTTTTTTCCAAATTCTTTAAGGGAACAATAAGAAAAAGATTGAAGATAAAAAAAGGTAACAAATTAAAACCATATAAGAAATAAAAAAAAAAATTACGAATAATTTATTTCAATGTCATTATCCAATAAAAAAAACATTAGTTTTATACTAATAATTTTATTCGTTCCATCCATGGATAGATGTTATTACATTCACCTCCATCTTCGTATCTGAAAATCCTCATAAATTATCTATTTATTTAATCACGTAAAAATATCTTCATATATATATATATATATATGAAGATGGATGTTACTACATTCACTCCATCTTCATATCTGAAAATTCTCATAAATTATCTATTTATTTAATCATGTAAAAAATAACATTCATATCCTCCTCAATTGTAATTAGCTCCATCGGATTTATAAGAAATGGTCACCCCTGATTTGACACTGTTGGAACAAAGAGTCATTATCACCAAGTCAACCATCGTAATATTGCATAAAAATTAATCCAAAAAAGTATATTACATAAAAATTAGTGATAAAAAAAATATCTCATAAATTAGTTATATATTTTACTGATTTCAAAGGTAAGATAGTAAATATAATATATAGCAAGAGGTGTTTTATAAAATCGAAAAAACTTAAAAATTTCTAATGAAGTTTTCATTTATTATATATGGTATTTTAAGAAGAATAAAGGAAATATACAAAGAGACCAATATATTATTTAAATAATTATATAGTGAATATATATATTACACTTCCAACCAACACATGTTCTATACATTCAAAAGCAAAATTGATTTGAAAATATTATGTTGGTTGCAATAATTGTCATTGTTTGGTAGAGCGATCGAACTGTGGTGCTTGAGCTGTTATACAGTTTAAAAGATTTGAGTTGCACCATTACCACCGGTCATAGCTTTTGGTAAAGCGACAAACGTTCAGTCCTACAATTGATATCAGAATCAAGGTCACGGATTTGATTCTCATTTATTGTAAGGAGTGCAATTATTGAGAAGGGAATTATTGGGTGCAATTGTCTCTGCTTGGTAGAGCGGTCGAACCATGATGTTTGAACTGTTGTGCGTTTTAAAAGATTTGAGTTACATCATTACCACTAGCTATAACTTTTGGTAAAGCAACAAGCACTCGATCCTACAATTGTTTTTAAAATAAAATATTTTGTTGTTTTTTAAAAAAATTAGCTGTAAAAGTGTAATTTAGATTTCAAATCGTCCTGTGTCAATCACTCTTATAACAGATACAATTATTGGTTCTTTTCTACTTCCTCCTAATATGTACTTTGCAATTCATGAGAGTAAATTTGATCTTAACTATGATCTTCGTTGTACGATTAAATGTAAAACTACTTAAACATCATAAATCGATTTTTGTCCTAACGAATACAATTATTACATCAAAACATATATATATATATATATATATATATATATATATATATATATATATATATATATATATATATTAAAAATACTTACCCAATTGAATATATTATATTAGTCGGTCGTAATATTTTAGTCCCACCCAAGCTAATGAGGAAAATAATATACTTGATTCGAGGCTCAAAAGGCAGCCTAAGAAATTTTAAAGTCAAATCCAAAGCCTATGTCAATGTCATTGTGTATAAAAAAAATTAAAAATAGAAATTATTGTGATAGTTGACAAATTTAATTAAGACTTAATAAAAATTCATTAAAAAATTTGCTTAATGATGCAATGATTTTGCACATAATTACTCATGAGGTGCATTTAATACACACGCATATATTTTTATATATATATATATATGGAATAAAATTACCAAATTAATGCTTGACTTTGGGATTTTGTAAAATTTATTGTTTTTATTTTCTAAATCAGGAAAAAAATTATTACTACTATTTGGTTTGTTTTTGGATTGGGTGTTTAAAATTCTCTAAATTTGGCACCGATGAATATGTTGGGTGCAATAATTGGCTCTGCTTGATAGAGAGATCGAACCGTGGTACTTGAGCTGTTGTGCGGTTTAAAAGATTTGAGTTGCACCATTACCACTAACTATAGCTTTTGGTAAAGCGACAAGCATTCGGTCCTACAATTGGTATCATAGTCAAGGTCACGAGTTCGTTTTCCATTGATTGCAAGGAGTGCAAATATTAGGAGGGAGATTGTTGGGTGCAATAATTGTCCCTACTTGGTAAAATGATCGAAGCGTAGTGCTTGAGCTGCTGTGCTGTTTAAAACATTTGAGTTATATCGTTACCACCAACTATAACTTTTGATAAACCGACAAGCGTTCGGTCCTACAACAATATTGGCCTTCCTCTATATGGATCCATCTCTATTCCTTGCAGCTAGATAAATACACACCATATAATAAATAAGAGAAGAAATAGATGAAATAATCAAATTTTGACTTTTGAAAAGGTCTGTTCGAATAAAAATAAATTTTGCTTATAATTTAAAAAAAAACACCTTATTTTAATATTTGTACTTCACGTTTTGACTTTTATAAGCCTATACGATAGATATATCGATCAGAATTTGATACTTATTTACTATATATTTCAATTTTTTTTTAAAAAAATTGAAATATATAGTAAATAAGTATCAAATTCTGATCGATATATCTATTTCAATTTTTTTAAAAAAAAAATTGCATTCTTATTAATTCTTATTATGATGCTTAATGGTAAAAGACATTCTTATTAATCTGATTATAAAATACATTCTTATTAATTCTTATGTTCCGAAACACTCTTTAAATTGAGATCTTATGAAAAGTATTATGATCATTTAAGAAACAATCTGAGTATTGTTGAAAATCTTATTTCGCGACATATACTGATTTATATTATAAGATCGGGATAAAAACTTATAAAATTATGTTGTTATGATAGTCCGTCGATATAGACAAATTTGTTTCTTCTGTTCTCTCTTACTATCAATCACATCACGAAAACTAAATATGTTCTAATAATTTCTCCATTTGTAGTGATGCTAAAATTCAACAAAGATAAAAAAACAAAGAAGCTTAGATTATCAACAAATATCATGAGTAATTCAAGTAATTGCATCATCAGGACAAAATAACAAAGATTAAAGAAATAACCAGAGACAAATCATTTAAAAATCATGCGGAGGGGAAGGGTGAGGACGTATATGAAAATGTCTTAGTTTTGGAACACTTAGAGTGTGTCTATTTTCTCATCAATGATCTGAATTTTGTTCCGTAGGATAGAGTGTTTGCCGTTTTACCAAAAGAGATAAATGGTGGTAATGTTGTAACTCAAATATTTTAAACTGCACAACAACTCAAGCACAGTTCGATCGCTCTAACAAGCGGAGACAATTATGGAACCCAACAATCTCTCTCTCAATAATTACACTTCTTGGAATCAAACACATGACCTTGGCCCTGAAACCAATTGTAAGACCGAGCACTTGCCGCTTTATCAAAAACTATAGCCGGTGGTAATGGTATAATTCCAATCTTTTAAACCAACAACAGCTCAAGCACAACGGTTCGATCGCTCTATCAAACTAAGACAATTATTTCACCCAACATATTCACTTTGGTATGTAGATCCTGTTGCCGAAAGAGATGATTGAGATAAAATGATTGTAGACATCGTATCTTCATATTTGGCTCTTTCAATCCTACCAATAGAATTTGTAGATCCTCTACACTTTTTTCAATGGTAAAAATATATTTCAGCCCTCTCTCTTTGAAAAAGTAAAATTATGATTTGTTTCTTAGCTGATCATACTTAACTTCTTCAATTAGTTGTCCAGTGCACGACATTGTTTGCTTAGACTGTCCAATTGTACTTCTGAAGGCTCGTGTGCTGGGCATCTTGAGGTGCTTCAAACACAATATTCTCCAAGATCTGCAATAGCTCGTGTTCTAAGAATGTTTACACCGATGAATTAAATCGAGTTTGATATTAAATCAAGAGAAAACACTCGAAACAATCATTCGTTAAGAAACTCTGATATATTTTATAGCATATGTAGCTGAATAACTGAAAATAAAGTGAATCACTTGTGACATATATCAGTTCAGTTATGGTGAAAACTGAACTGACGAATTCTCTATCTGATCAAATCAGTTTGAAAACAATAGTTAAACAATTAAATACACAAGATATATTTATGGATGTTATGAGACTTCAACTGCTCCTACGTGACCCCTTCTACCACCTCGGTTAGGATCTACTAGAAGACTTTGATCTATACAATTGATTTGTACAAACTCACCCAGCTTAGGACTTACCCAACTACCTAACTGAACTCCTAGACTAGACTGAAGGCAGCACCTTCTATCCAAAACTTGTTTAATGTCTGTGTGTCAAGACTACATACACAATTTTATTGTCTTTGTGTAAGAATATATTAGAGTGTTGGTGTGTGTGTGTGTGTGAACTGATCTCTAATTACAACAAAAAAGTTTTCTCACACACTGAGGGAATTGTGATTCTAATCTAAGTTGATAACACGATGAAGTGTTCCCTCTGGGCTGATTGCTTCTTGTAAGCTGATATGAAATATGTGTGCCCCTTTTTCTCTGTATCTTCACACACTTGTTCTATATTGGTCTTCACTGATACTCTATTTATAGGCGAGAAAATGATCATTCAGTGAGACTCAATCATTGTATTCGTTGCAGCTTGAATGCGTTCTTTGATATTCGTGTCTTGACTCTTCCGACAGCTATTCTGGAACATTTTGTCTTTAAGCTTTGCTGCGACGTCCATTATTGTACTTTTGATCGTACAATAACTTTTGTACCTTTGTGCACAGCTGGATTCCATTGAATAAACTTGCCGAGATCTGCAACTGATTGAATCCTAACTGATGCACTTGACCGTTCTAAACTGATATTCAGTTGGGCTGGTGAAACCAGTTGACTCGTCAGTAGAACTGATTTCACTCTTTCAGTTGAACTGGTTAGCTGGGCTCTTCATAAGTTGGCACTTAATCAGCCGGCCGAGCTTTAGAAGGACTTCTGCTAAATTGTCTATCAGCTGAACAATTAGTTGAACTATACTTAGAATATATCTGTTGAGCTGATTTAGTTTGGGCAATCAGCTGACACTCTCAATTCGCATCTGTTAGTTTCAGTTTTGACTCATTTAACTAATCAGTCTAAATCCTGATCAGTTCCAGCTTCCTGCACACTTAGGTAAATCATTGGAAACAAAATAACAAATTTTATAAACATAAAAATCAAGATTGCGAACATTCCAACAATCTCTCCTTTTTGATGATCACAAAACTTGTACAATTAAAGCGATTTAAAAAGAAAATTTAAAATTTTTAAAAAAATTAACTTATACTCCTCTTTTGTGAGAATCAAAAAAATTACAGAAAATTTTTTAGTTCGAGGGAAAAGAAAGCTCCCCCTCAATAACTGAATTTAAAAATGAGTTAAAAACAAGTTTAAAATATTTTTCAGTTCAAGGTAAAAAAAAGCTCTCCCTCACTAACTGGATTCGAAACTCCTCTTTAAAAATAAATATCTACGCCAAAATTTAGTAGCTTTAATCATTCAACTAATTTAGACAAGAATTCTACAGATATCAGTTCAATTATATAGAAACATAATTGGATAAACATGATGTTTATTTAATCAAATAGATCTCCCTTAAACATTTAAGTACATCATCAATTATAAGGAAAATTGCTACTACAAAAGCATATTTTAAACAACATCTAATATCAATCACTTTATGCATGACAGAACTGAATACACCAACAATTGGTTGCCTTGAACTCTTGAAGTGCTGCAACGATCTTGAGTCTTCTTGCCAGAAAAACAGCTAACTTCCTTGGACATGATCTCTGTGTTGCCAAACTGGTCGTCTGACTCAAACTGGACTCAGCTGATGTTGAAACGTATTGATTCTCTACTTGATCTGATATGGCAGTTAAGCGGCGGTATCCTGTTGATGATTAAGTTCCACTTTAATCATCCAACATCACAAAATAGCTGGGCTTCGTTTGTAGATCAGCTTCAACTGGAATTGTCTTCCGATCAGTTTTGCTGAATAGCCAACAGGTTGGATTCATACCCCTGCAGGCTAATTAAAGCCCCAAAGCTCTGATTCGAGAGAAGTGGCTACAACGTTAGTTGCAGAATCAATCCTCTCTACTCTTTGCAATGAGCGTTAGATAAATATTTTCATATAGTTTTGAAAATAATATAAAGTATTTTAAATAGCTTTTAAAATTATTTTAAAGTAAAATAATTTTAGTCAGTTTTTAAATGTCCTTCTTAGAACAACTATGTAATAGCCAACCTTTTATCATGTTAATATCTATAGTTTATTATTGTTATGAACATGTTTTATGATTTACTGATTGAGATTATGTGGAATGGTTATTCGTATTAATTCTTATTATGACGCTTAATGGTAAAATACATTCTTATAAATTTGATTATAAAATACATTCTTATTAATTCATATGTTCCCAAACACTCTTTAATTCGAGATATTATGAAAAGCATTATGATCATTTAAGAAACAATCCGATTATTACTGAAAATCTTAATTCGCGACATCTACTGATTTATATTATAAGATCGGCAGAAAAACTCATAAAAATGACGCTCAGCTAATATGGACAAATTTGTTTCTTATGTTCTATTTTACTATCAATCACATCATCAAAACTAAATATGCTATAACTATTTCTTCATTTTTAGTGATGCCAAAATTGGACAAAGATAAAAACAAATAAGCTTAGACTATCAACAAATATCATGAGTAATTCAAGTAAATTGCATCATCAGGACAAAATAAAAAAGATTAAAGAAATAACCAAAGACAAATCATTGGAAAATCATGCGGAAGGGAAGGGTGAGGACGTATATGAAAATGTCTTAGTTTTGTGATACCCCATAAGACCCGGGTTATAGATAACTCGGTAACATTGGAGATAAACCAGATCATGGGTGACTTAAGACAGTGCATGGATATCACGGGTCGTGGAAGGGTGGTAGAATGATTTTGTGTTTCACCGGGCAAAGGAAGTTCTCGGAATGTCGTCATCTATCCGGGCAGGAAGAGGCCCGACTTCTCGGGTAAACTCTCAGGTAATGATTCCCTAATCGGTGTGCCTCGATAACAGTACCGCACTCGAGTGCTTGAGTAGGTAAAATCTTGTCTCGATAAGCGTACCTGAGAAAATCGTACTGATGTGACATGATGGAAAGGGAGGCGTGACAGGAAGTCAACATCAATAGCTATAAGTGGCATGTATACACTAAAAACGAGGTAATCATTGACTTTTTTTTCCTATAAATAGCAAGTTCATTGTACATTAAAGACATTCAACCACATATATTTACACCAGTAGCATTTATTTCTCTCCTAAGTTACACCGGTTATCTTCATTATCTTAACCTGACTTAAGCATCGGAGTGGCCACGTCGGACACCCCTCCAGTGCCCATTCAGTTGTTTCTCTCCTTGATTTCAGGACATCATACCTACCTTGGGAGGCATTTCCTTGCTCATTTTTCCAAAGCAACAACTTTTATACGATTCGGTGGATTACCCCAATCTAGCTCACCCAATTCAACCGAATTACATCATTTTGGAACATCTTCTCCTCTATACCAGTAACCAACAACCCTTGAACTTTCAACTATTTCCCTTTTTTTGGCATCAATATCCTTTATATTTTTTGGAGAACTACAAAGTCACACACACTTACAGAGTGTCTAATTCCTCATCAATTATCTGAATTTTGTCCTATAGGATCGAGCGCTTGCTGCTTTACCAAAAGCTATAGCCAGTGGTAATGTTGTAACTCAAATATTTTAAACTGCACAACAGCTCAAGCACGATTCGATCGCTCTACCAAGCAGGGACAACTATTGCATCCAACAATTTTTATCAAAATAATTGTACTCCTTGCAATCAATGGTAATCAAAATCCTGACCTTGACTCTGATACCAATTGTAGGATCGAACATTTGTCGCTTTATCAAAAGGTATAGCTGATGGTAATGGTGTAACTCAAATCTTTTAAACCGCACAACAGCTCAAGCACCACGGTTCGATCGCTCTGCCAAGTAAGGACAGTTATTGCACCCAACATATTCACTTTGGTATGTAGATCTTGAACTGTTGCCGAAAGAGATGATTGAGATAAAATGATTGTAGACATTGTATCTTCATAATTGGCTCTAATCTTACCAATAGAAAGCTGTAGATCCTATACACTTTTTTCAATGGAAAAAATATATTTCAGCCCTCTCTCTGAGAAAGGAAAATTATGCTTTGTTTCTTAGCTGATCATGCTTAATTTATTCAATCAGTTGTCCAGTGCACGACATTGTTTGCTCAGACTGTCCAATTGTACTTCTATTGTCAATATATCATATTCTGGCAATCTTGGACTATGTTGATCAAGCCTGCAATGCCTAATGTCCTCAAGTTGAGCTACTATGGTTGTTGAATTTTCTAGGGTCAGATTTTTGGAAGAAATTGGACCCGCCTAAGGGACCAAGTCGAACTGGAATTTGTAAAAGAGCAAGAGAATGCTGAGCAATTTCATCGATTATTGTATTCTCCATTGTACGTATCTATGTTTTGGGGTTTTTTTTATTGTGTGTGTTGATTGTGTTAGAGTAGATGACTTGTTGCTTTGAGACAGTTGTTTTAGTCATATTCCTGTGTTTATGTTTTATTTGGTTTTTGTGGGCGTTTGTGTCTTATTTTCACGTTTTTCATTTAAAAATAAAAAATATTGGTTAGTATTTTTATTTTAAGTATCTCGTTGTATCAAAGTTGTGAAAGATTTAATTGTGTGGTCGATGATGAGAAAGAAATCCATTTCTAAAACCAAGTTATGGAATTTATGTATGTGTTTATGCTAGCTTTGAAGTTCAGTACACGTACTTTTGCCACGATCATTGATATTATTAATGCTTAGAGAACATTTATGTACTTGTGATATTGAATAGGTAATTGGATTCTAAGGCTTAGGCGATCTTTACATAACACGAAGATAATTTTTTTGCAAGAACAGAAATTATTTAGGCAATTATTCGAATTTGTTGGGCCAATTTTTATTGATTATATGATGTTGTTGCATACTTTGAGCTTAAATTCAAAAAGAATATGATGTATTAATTTTTTAATTTCTTATTGATAAAAACAGTTGATTTTTTTTTTTTTTGAAATACACAGTCAATATGTATGGAGTTGATTTGTGAATCTAAAGTAGTCTAGATATTGCTTTAGCTTTTTTCGAGATAAACAATGATAAGTTATGAATGATCCAAGCAATTTTTGAATCGTTTGAGACTTTCGAGCCTACATAATACATCTTGTTATCCCTGTCACTTTGAGCTTAATGAAAATCGAATAGAGTGGGTCAAAGACAGACAGTTAGCACTAAAATCCCGCATCAACCACAAAAAAATTTAGCCTATATAATTCCTACTAATTTTCGAGAGAAATAAGCCTTGTAGCGCTTTTAAGTTTCAATAACTCTCATGTGTTACAAAATAAAACAATATTGGAGTTGAATAAAAAAGTGAAGAAGAGGATGGAAAATAATGATGAAGGAAAAAATTGGAGGAATGAGTGTGATAGAAGTGATTATTAAAAATAAAAATAAGGGATTACGGTTTAGGATGATTGATACCCTCATAAAGATCCGGGTCATTTCAGCGATGACCCGGGCACCATCAAGAACCCGATCAATACATCTTTTCCCGAGTATTCAACAAACAGAGCGGTCTCTCGCACAACCACCCGGGCACTTTCTCCTCTTCCCGTGCAGTCATCACAGCTTGGGCTCTCATCCAAATACCCGGGTAACCGACTACCCGGGCTACCTCGAGAATTGAACCACACTCGAGTATGATTGATACAGGCCGTCCAATATGTCAGGACAACTTGGGCTTGGAGTGTCCTAGAAGCCATCAGAAGCTAGAGAATGGGCAACCGACTTGTCGTACTTAGTAGGTGGCACTGGAATCGAGGTATCTACCTCATTTTCTACTATAAATAGCAGGTATACTTCTCATTTAATGATTCTGAAATCTTTTAACTCTCAAGCATTACACTATTTTCTCTCAAATATTGTTTGTGTTCGCCTAAAAAACCTGCTGACTTAAGCATCGGAGTGGCTACGCCGGACACCTCTCCGGCGCCCATTCATGAGTTCATTTCATTGTTTACAGGTGCCATCACAGTCATTATCCTAACTCAAAATTCCCAAACATTATAAATTGTTGATCTGATCTGTTGGAGCTTCTTACGTTGCTCACCCATTTCAGCGAGATTATATCATTGGCACCATCTGTGGGAAACTTGAGCTCAAGACGTTGATATGGCTCGTACCAGAAGAACCAACCAAGATAATTCTCAGGCCCAGGAAGATGGAGGGGAGACTTCGAGACAAGTTGATGTTAATAATACCGGGCCAAATCTCATTACCATGACCCCGGAAGGGTTGAAGAAGATTGTATCTGATGCCGTAAAGCAAGATATGGCCATGAATGAAGTTTCTCAGCATGTTACACCACCCGGAAACAGACAAGAGCGAGAGCAGGAGCAAGAGCAAGAGGTGAGGGAGGAAGAGGAGGTAAGAGGAGAGGACGAGGAGTCCAGCGCCGGGTCCAAATCTCCCACTGTGGCGGAAGAGTTGTTGGAGTTGAGACAGAAGATGAAGGTGCTGGAAAGGCAGTTGGAGAGTCAGGGCACTTCTCGGGTAGTCACCAGGGGATGCCCGTTTCTGAGACCATTGTCCGGGAACCTCTTCCTGGGAATTTTAAATTGGCCAAAATAAAGGACTATGATGGCAATGCAGATCCTGAGGAACACTTGGCCAGATTTGAGAACATGGCCATGCTACACTGTTACACTGATAGAATAAAGTGTAAAGTATTCCTGACAACGCTGGTAGATTCAATCCAGAGATGGTTCGAAGGATTGTCCCATCAAAGCATACATTCCTTCAAAGACTTTCAAAAGTTGTTCTCACACTACTTCAGTAGCAGCAAAATGTACAAAAAGTCTGCTTTCAGTCTTTTTGTTGCGATTTTGATTGTTGCACTCCCAAGAGCAGGTTGTCCACAAGTAATATAATTCGGTGAGTCCGAATATCGTATCCACAGGGAAGCTAAGGTAATTACAAGTCCACTACAATGTCTTTTTGTTTTGTTATTGTTTTTGTTTCTTTTTAATTTTAATTGTTTGAATATTTAATGGGTAAATTTTAATTGTTCAAATTTTAATTTAAGTAGTTGAGATTAAAGGATCCACTCTTGGTATTTTAATAAAGTTAACATTAACGAACAATATTGAAATCCACTTAATAAAATGGTTCCAATATATTAAATAATCATATTTATATTATGTTATAAATTATTATCTCATAAATATATAATATATACCAAAACTTATAAATGTGGTCAAGTATTTATTGTGCTATATATATTTGTAAACACTAAATCAAGGTTCCCACTTTAAATGGTTGGTGAAACCAAACTAACATTTAAATGGTACCAAGAAAATATTATTATGATATATTTATATATAGTAAATCAAGGAATCCAAGTTAAATGGTTGGTAAAACCAAACTAACATTTAAATGGTTCTAAGAATTTAATATTATAATATATTTATATATAATAAATCGAGACATCCACTTTAAATGGTTGGTAATACCAAACTAACATTTAAATGGTTCCAAGAATTTAGTGTAACATATAGCAACAATAGATCAAAACTCCCACTTATAAGTAGGGTATAAAAATGCTTAAAGAAATAAATATAACATAAACAATAAATAATGATTAAATAATATAAAACATAGATTCTTATCTTATTATCATGCCAAGAGTTTCACCTTATAATCTCAATTTTAGGAAGTTAGCTATTCATTATACAAAGTATAAAACTTTGAATATGAAATTAACATGCTAATTATATTTAAATGAAGAAATAAAGGAAAAATATAGAGAGAAATATTATGAACTCAAAGATTTGTTCATAGAATGAGGGATATCTCAATACCTTACAATGCACCCCTATTTATAGTCAAATTTGGGGAGACAACCACAAATAAAATATTATTTTTTTACATAAAATATTACACACCACTTTTGAAAATCTTCTTCTCCGAATTTGCTTCTTCACATAAAATGAAACATGTGGATAATTGAGTTGTCTAGTTGTGGTATTTTTTTCAGAATATTTGACCAAGTAATTTGAGAGATATGGTCAAAATACTAGAGCATGGTAAAACTGCCACTCCTTTGGTAACTTTAATTGTTGCTTAATTTGATCCCACTTGTGAGAGGATTTTTATCTCATGCTTGACAACAATATTGTAGATCTTATAATCAACTTTCTACAGGTCCAAGAATCATCTTAATCCCATTTGCAACGCCAAGGTTATTCTTGTTTTATCGAACTTGTAAAAAATAGTAAAAACTTATAATTACACAACAACTTATATTTTATACAATTTATTATAAAACATATAATATTTAAACATTTAATAAAACAAAAACTACATATTTATATTATAAAAAATTTAATTAATGTACAATTTTTATGTTTATCACACCTCCCAACCAGCTTATTGCTAGTCCCTAGCAATTTAAGCGTTAATAGCAATACAAAACATATTGATTAATTTAAATAGAAATGTAATCAGAACTATCTAAGTGTTTAAATTAAATTTGAAAACTGTCAAAGTTATATCAAGATCATCATAATTATAATTTATGAAATAATTTGAGATGATTAATTCAAAGCTTATTTCAGGTAGTTAAATGTACACGGCCTTCAGAAATTCCTAGTAAGAGTCTCAACTCCATATCCTCACAGGTTAATAAATGTTTCAATTTATGGCAACGATTTCTCTCATGGAGTTGGAATACAGATAAATGCTCAGGAAAATGGTTTACAGAATGCAGACAGACAAACGAGCCAAACTAATCAAAAGATAGGAAATCCATTGATTTAAAATCCAGTTGTTCTTATTATATATATTTTTTTTCCTGATTTTTTTTTTTTACATCATGGAATCAAACTAAATTTATGCTTCTGGACCACATATTTATTTAATTTGTACAATGTATTTCTCTCTCTCTTTCTTTTTTTAATTTGTATTTTTATGAGAGAAAAATGGATCGCAGCATATAACTTAAATTACATAAATCTTCAACATCTTTCTTTCTTCTTTTTTTTCTTCGCTTTTTTTTTTTTTTTCAGGAAATATCAATTTTTTTTTTCAAAATAAGAACTCAAGATCTAAACAATTGATAGCCTCTCCGATGATCAATAAAGGCTCGCAAGCTGTTTTCTCAATCCTCTCCACTCACTCACAAAATATGTGTGAGTTCAAAAATTTTAGGAACTCTTATAAGGTAGATCTTGGAACATATACTTTAATACCTAATTTTATCACAATTGTTAATCACTCAAAAAGATTTCATAAATCATATTTTTATATTGATCAGAATATTAAAAATGACCTTTTTTCAAATAAAAATTTAAACATTCTTAAATAGATTTATGCATGTTCTAATTTAAATCTTTCAAATATGTAATGTATGACATTTTTGCAAAAATTACTAAGGTACAAACAATAAACATGGTTTTATTTTAAAATAATATTTAATTTTTTTTTAAAATTTGATTTTTTTTTAAAATGTGTTCTCCCCCCAATCAGAATATGACATTGTCCCTAATGTCAAAATAGCTATTAATAAAGAGTACATAATGAAAGAGATATCACCTGGAATTTTATTGAAGATAACAAACTGAAACAAACGCAAACCAATCCACGACTTTTGAATCAATGATCCAACTTCCTTTTCTTACTGCTTGATTGTGACCAATTGATCTTTGTTATCATCGGATCAGGCTTATGAACAAAAGCTTCCAAATCATCAATTAATTGATTGGCAGTCGAAGCACAGATGAGCATCCGTCGTGAATTTTCTGAAATGAAATTAATTTTCCTCTGGTTTTACGTCCAGAAACGGCTTCAACGCCTTCTATGAGTCGAGGATATGCTTCCCATCCAATTTTCTTATAAATTGGCAAACAGGGTCTTTTTTAGTCGGATTCCCAAGACTATGACGCTCATCTTGAAATTGTTTCCATAAACGGAGAAGTTCAATATGCACATGTCCACTAGAATGCGTCTCAAGAGTCAATAAGATGTTATCTAAAGACTCCTTACTCAGCCCATTCTTAATGAAATCAATTTTATCTTCTCTGTTATTGGAAACACATCCCAAAGATCTGCATCGTTTGTCACAAGTCCATCTTGCACACTTATGACAAACCCCTAACCTTTTGGCCCTTCGTTTTTTCGCATAAGTGCTTTTTCCTAATCCAAGCAAATACCGAATGAGCAATGATTGTGGAACTTCTCCTCCTAATCGGACCTTAGCTTCTATTACAAGACGAATATCTTCTGGAATTCCTTTTTGCATTAGCAATCTCAATCTTTCACACCTTCCTGCATAAATTTTTCTTAGAACATTTTCAGAAACAGAGGGAAAATATTTACAAATTTTTGAGAGAATTTCATCCATTTTGAAAAGAAAAGAAATGATTTTTTTTTTGTATCAGCAATTGTGGGAAACTGATTTAACCGACTATGAGAGTCACGGAGTACCGTTATCCGCCATTTAACCGGGAAAATAAAAAGATTAAGGAAACCTGAAATAAAAACAAACAAAATTAAATGCAACATAAAAATTTAAAGATCAGAAAGGGAAGTAAACTCTTCTTGAAAGATTTCATTTTCCAAAAATGGTTTAAGCCTTTGTCCATTCACTTTGAAAACATCACAATTTTTAGGATTTTCAATATCCACAGCTCCATAAGGATACACATGCTTTACAACATATGGGCCTGTCCATCTTGATCGTAATTTTCCTGGGAATATGTGAAGTCGAGAATTATAAAGCAAAACTTTTTTATTAAATCTCAAAAGATTTTCTAAGAATTGTTTTATCATGAAATGATTTGATTTTTGCTTTATAAATCCTCGAATTCTCATACGCGTCATTTCTGAGTTCATCAAGTTCATCAAGTTGCAATTTACGCAATTTGTTGGCATCATCCATGCTTGAATTTAAAGTTTTGATCGCCCAATAAGCTTTATGTTCCAATTCCACAGGAAAATGACAATGTTTTCCATAAACCAACCTATAGGGAGACATATTCAATGATGTTTTAAAAGCTGTTCGATATGCCCACAGTGCATCATTAAGTCGCAGAGACCATTCTTTTCTATTTGAGTTAACAGTTTTTTCCAAAATTTGCTTTATCTTCCTATTAGCTAATTCAACTTGTCCATTTGTTTGAGGATGATAAGGAGTTGTTACTTTGTGAGTAATACCATATTTTTTCATTAATGAAGCAAATGGTTTATTAACAAAGTGAGTTCCCCCATCACTTATCATAGCTCGAGGAATTCCGAATCTACTAAAAATATTTTCTTTCAAAAATTTGATGACGATTTTATGATCATTTGTTCGACATGGAATTGCCTATATCCATTTGGAAACATAATCAACTGCAACTAAAATATACAAGTATCCAAACGACGGTGGAAAAGGTCTCATAAAATCAATTCCCCAACAGTCAAAGATTTCAATTTCAATGATAGGATTCAAAGTCATCATGTTTCTTTTTGAAATTGCACCCAATTTTTGACAATTTTCACAGATCTTGCAGATTTCGTGGGTGTCTTTAAACAAAGTGGGCCAATAAAATCCACACTGCAGGATTTTTGCAGCTGTTTTCTTTGAAGAAAAATGTCCTCCGCATGCTTCTGAATAACAAAATTTAATGACACTACTTACCTCATTGTCGGGTATGCAACGTCGAAAAATTTGATCTGGGCAGTACTTGAACAGATACGGATCATCCCAATAAAAGTTTTTTACCTCATTCAAAAATTTTCTTTTATCTTGGGAACTCCATTGTGGTGGCATTTTTCCTGTCACAAGAAAATTTACTATGTTAGCAAACCAAGGTGTAGTAGTAACTGAAAATTGATGTTCATCAGGAAAATTATCGTTAATTGGTGTCATTTCAAAAGATGATCCTGTTACTAGTCTCGATAAATGATCGGATACGACATTCTCGGTTCCTTTTTTATCTTTGATCACAATGTCAAATTATTGGAGCAACAAAATCCATCGTATCAGTCGTGGCTTTGCATCCTGTTTCGTCAACAAATATCTAATAGCAGAATGATCAGTAAACACAATAGTCGTTGATCCAATCAAATAAGAACGAAATTTATCTAATGCAAATATTACAGCAAGTAGTTCGTTTTCAGTTGTGGAGTAATTCATTTGAGCATTGTTTAAAGTTCTACTTGCATAATATATCACATAAGGCTTACCGTTTCTTCTTTGACCCAGTACTGCACCGACTGCATAATCACTCGCGTCGCACATGATTTCAAATGGTAAAGACCAATCAGGAGGTTGCATGATAGGAGCTGATGTTAAATGTCAAATGATTTTATCAAAAGCATTTTGACATTCTTGAGTCCACTCAAATGCAGTGTCTTTTGTTAAGAGGTTACAAATGGGTTTAGAGATTAAACTAAAGTCCTTTATAAACCTCCTATAAAATCCAGCATGTCCCAAAAATGAGCGAATTTCTTTAATGGTTTTTGGAGGGGGTAAATTGGCAATGACATCAACTTTTGCTTTATCAACTTCAATTCCATGAGATGACACGACATGTCCCAAAACAATTCCAGAAGTAATCATGTAATGACATTTTTCCCAATTTAAAATAAGACCTTTTTCCTCGCATCTTTTTAAAACTTTTTCCAAATTTTCAAGACAATTATCAAATGTATTCCCAAAGACAGTTAAATCATCCATGAAAATTTCCAAACAATTTTCAACCATGTCGCAAAAAATGCTTAGCATACATCTTTGAAATGTTGCTGGGGCATTTCATAATCCAAATGGCATCCTTCTAAATGCAAATGTTCCAAAAGGACATGTGAATGTAGTTTTATCTTGATCTTCGAGTGCAATGGGAATTTGATAATAGCCTGAATATCCGTCAAGAAAACAGTAGTAGGGATGACCAGCTACTCTTTCTAAAATTTGATCCAAAAATGGTAATGAAAAATGATCTTTTCTAGTGACATCATTTAATTTTCTATAGTCAATACACATCCGCCAACTAGATGGGACTCGACTTGTTAACAATTCACCTTTTTCATTTTTTATCACTGTGATGCCAAATTTTTTTGGAACTACTTGTGTTGGGCTTACCCACTTACTATCAGAAATAAGGTAAATAATCCCAACATCAAGTAGTTTGAGAACTTCAGTTTTCACAACATCTTTCATATGTGGATTTAATCTCCTTTGTGGTTGTTGAGATGTTTTAGCATTTTCTTCTAAATGAATTTTGTGTGTGCAAATTAGTGGATTAATGCCCTAGAGATCTTTTAGTGTCCAACCAATTGCATTTTTTTGTCTTTTTAAGCATTTCAACTAATTTACCTTCTTGATCACTTTCTAGTTTGGAAGAAATTACCACCGGATATGTTTCATCTTCTCCAAGAAATGCATACTTCAATTCTTCTGGCAAGGGTTTTAACTCCAATATGGGTGGTTCGTCTTTGTTCTCATATTTTGCCTCAAATTCTTTCTCTGATCCTGGTAACGAGTGATACCTGATAAAATCATCAAGATCAATTTCAATATTTTCTTTAACAGTTTCAATTGAACAAATATCTAATTGATCACGAGTACTCCCTTCTTGAATGTTTTCTTCCACAAGAGTTTCAATAAGATTTTCATCTTCACTTTCATCTCCTTTGTCATGTGGTTGCTTACAAAGATTAAAAACATTGAGCTCCAAGGTCATGTTACCAAATGACAACTTCATTATTCCATTCCTGCAATTTATAAGAGCATTAGAAGTTGCTAAAAATGGACGACCCAAAATTACAGGAATTGCATTACAAGCTTCGATAGGTTTTGTATCTAAAACTATGAAATCGACAGGATATACAAAGTTATCAACTTGGACCAACACGTCTTCTACCATACCTCTTGGCACTTTAACAGATCTATCGGCAAGTAAAAGTGTTACCGAAGTAGGTTTTAACTCGCCTAGATTGAGTTCTTGATAAACTGAATATGGAAGTAAATTCACACTAGCTCCAAGATCAAGCAAGGCTTTTTTAATCTTTCGTTCTCCAATAATACAAGAAATAGTAGGACAACCAGGGTCTTTGTATTTCAAAGCATTATTATTTTGAATGATTGCACTTACTTGTTCTGCTAAAAATGCTTTCTTTTTCACATTCAATTTTCTTTTCACAGTGCACAAGTCTTTCAAAAATTTGGCATATGATGGTACCTGTTTTATTGCATCTAATAAAGGAATATTAACTTTTACTTGTTTAAAAATATCATATATATCAGAATTCAAATTTGATTTTTTTGTATTTTTCAATGCATGAGGGAATGGTGGTGACACTGTCTGTTGAACCTCCTCTTCGCAAGTTATGAGTTCCACTTCCTTACCCTTTGGAGTTGATTTATCATCATCTTCACAGGGTTCGAGAATGGATTTTTCCACAACCTTACCACTTCGAAGGGTAATAACAGATTTTACCTGATCCATCGGTTGAGTTCCAGAAGTTCCAGTTTGTGTATGATGATCCTTGGGATTAGGCAGAGGTTGTGAAGGAAATTTACCTTTTTCATGAACATTAAGTGCAGATGCAAATTTAGCAAGAGTATCTTTCAAATCTGTCATGGTTTGAGCAGTTTGATTATTGATAGACTCTTGCTTTGCAATGAAAGAATTCAATGTATCTTCCAAATTTCTTTTCGGCGGAGGAACATAAGGTGCATAATTTTGAAAATTTTGTTGATTTTGAAAATGTGGTTGCGGAAATTGTGCAGCATTATCATTCCTCCAACTAAAATTTGGATGGTTTCGCCAACCTGGATTGTAATTTTGAGAAAATGGTTCAAAATTTGGCCTTTTGAAATTGTTCAAAACATTGGCTTGTTCATGGAGACATTCTTTAAAAGAGGGCAAAGTGGGACAATCTTTTGTAGAATGATCACTTGTATCACAGATGTGACACGCAATTTCTTGAACAGATTTTAATTGACCATTCTTTTTCAATTCAAGTGCCTCAACTTTTCTTGCCAAAGAGGTAAATCTAGCTTGAAGATCATGTTCATCTTTGAGAGTGTACATACCTCCACCAGATGTAGGAGATTGAATCTTGTTTGATGGTTCGATTGTGCCTATAGTGTCCCAATTTTGAGCATTTTCAGCTAATGAATCGAGATACTCAATTGCCTCGTTTGGATCTTTATCTTCAAATGTTCCATTACACATAAATTCAACCATTTGCCTATCTTTAGGTGTTAAGCCTTCATAAAATTGAGAAACAACTCTCCAAATTTCAAAACCATGATGTGGACAAAGATTAAGCAATTCTTTGTATCTATCCCAACACTGATAAAAAGTTTCTCCTTGTTTTTGAGTGAAAGTGATGATTTGCCTTTTGAAAGAATTTTTTCTATGAGATGGAAAAAACTTTTTCAAAAATTGTTGTTGCAATTCATCCCAAGTTCGAATGGATCCCGATCTAAGATTTTGTAGCCAAGTTTTAGCTTTATCTTTTAAAGAAAAAGGAAAAAGCTTAAGTCGAATGGTGTTCATGCTACAATTTAGATCATTATATGTGTTGCACACTTCTTCAAACTCTCGTAAATGCATGTATGGATTTTCAGAATCTAAGCCATGAAAGTTGGGTAAAAGTTGGATAATACCAGGCTTAAAATTGAAATGAGATGCATCAGGAGGAAAAACTAGACATGAAGGTGCACTAGTACGTGTGGGATTCATGTGATCTCTAAGTGTTCTTCGTCTATCATGATCATGTTGAGATTGAATTTCATCTTCATTTTCTTGGATGGGTTCCTCCGCCATGTTTTGTAAAAATAAAGAGTTGTTTCTCATGAGTCGACCACTAAGTGTACGTGACCAAATGCTCATGCAAATGCAAAAGAAAAAGAAAAAAAAACACACAAAAGCAATAAAAATTCAAATAAAGAAAAATAAACTATAAAAAATATTAAATAGACTTGAAATTAAATTATACTTCCCCGGCAACGGCGTCAAAAACTTGTTGCGACTTTGATTGTTGCACTCCCAAGAGCAGGTTGTCCACAAGTAATATAATTCGGTGAGTCTGAATATCGTATCCACAGGGAAGCTAAGGTAATTACAAGTCCACTACAATGTCTTTTTGTTTTGTTATTGTTTTTGTTTCTTTTTAATTTTAATTGTTTGAATATTTAATGGGTAAATTTTAATTGTTCAAATTTTAATTTAAGTAGTTGAGATTAAAGGATCCACTCTTGGTATTTTAATAAAGTTAACATTAACGAACAATATTGAAATCCACTTAATAAAATGGTTCCAATATATTAAATAATCATATTTATATTATGTTATAAATTATTATCTCATAAATATATAATATATACCAAAACTTATAAATGTGGTCAAGTATTTATTGTGCTATATATATATTTGTAAACACTAAATCAAGGTTCCCACTTTAAATGGTTGGTGAAACCAAACTAACATTTAAATGGTACCAAGGAAATATTATTATGATATATTTATATATAGTAAATCAAGGAATCCAAGTTAAATGGTTGGTAAAACCAAACTAACATTTAAATGGTTCCAAGAATTTAATATTATAATATATTTATATATAATAAATCGAGGCATCCACTTTTAATGGTTGGTAATACCAAACTAACATTTAAATGGTTCCAAGAATTTAGTGTAACATATAGCAACAATAGATCAAAACTCCCACTTATAAGTAGGGTATAAAAATGCTTAAATAAATAAATATAACATAAACAATAAATAATGATTAAATAATATAAAACATAGATTCTTACCTTATTATCATGCCAAAAGTTTCACCTTATAATCTCAACTTTAGGAAGTTAGCTATTCATTATTCAAAGTATAATACTTTGAATATGAAATTAACATGCTAATTATATTTAAATGAAGAAATAAAGGAAAAATATAGAGAGAAATATTATGAACTCAAATATTTGTTCATAGAATGAGGGATATCTCAATACATTACAATGCACCCCTATTTATAGCCAAATTTGGGGAGACAACCACAAATAAAATATTATTTTTTTACACAAAAGTCTTCATTGGTGTTCCAAGATATTATATTATATTACACACCACTTTTGAAAATCTTCTTCTCCGAATTTGCTTGTTCACATAAAATGAAACATGTGGATAATTGAGTTGTCTAGTTGTGGTATTTTTTTCAGAATATTTGACCAAGTAATTTGAGAGATATGGTCAAAATACTAGAGAATGGTAAAACTGCCACTCCTTTGGTAACTTTAATTGTTGCTTAATTTGATCCCACTTGTGAGAGGATTTTTATCTCATGCTTGACAACAATATTGTAGATCTTATAATCAACTTTCTACAGGTCCAAGAATCATCTTAATCCCATTTGCAACGCCAAGGTTATTCTTGTTTTATCGAACCTGTAAAAAATAGTAAAAACTTATAATTACACAACAACTTATATTTTATACAATTTATTATAAAACATATAATATTAAACATTAATAAACAAAAACTACATATTTATATTATAAAACATTTAATTAATGTACAATTTTTATGTTTATCACACCTCTCAACCAGCTTATTGCTAGTCCCTAGCAATTTAAGCGTTAATAGCAATACAAAACATATTGATTAATTTAAATAGAAATGTAATCAGAACTATCTAAGTGTTTAAATTAAATTTAAAAACTGTCAAAGTTATATCAAGATCATCATAATTATAATTTATGAAATAATTTGAGATGATTAATTCAAAGCTTATTTCAGGTAGTTAAATGTACACGGCCTTCAGAAATTCCTAGTAAGAGTCTCAACTCCATATCCTCACAGGTTAATAAATGTTTCAATTTATGACAACGATTTCTCTCATGGAGTTGGAATACAGATAAATGCTCAGGAAAATGGTTTACAGAATGCAGACAGACAAACGAGCCAAACTAATCAAAAGATAGGAAATCCATTGATTTAAAATCCAGTTGTTCTTATTATATATATTTTTTTTTCCTGATTTTTTTTTTACATCATGGAATCAAACTAAGTTTATGCTTCTTGACCACATATTTATTTAATTTGTGTTAGATATGAATTTTATTGTGGCGATGATAACTAAAACCAGTAGACCAGCAGACCAGAACAACAGAATAGATTATCAGTAGCTGCTGCTCTAGTAAAACTAAACCAGTAGAAAAAGGATAACAATACAAACCAGTAGAGAATGTCTTCTAACGTTGCTATCTTAATTGTTACCGTTAAAGAGTTCCTAGTACTAGTATTAATTGCAGCATTAAATACTATACGGAGTCATTTAATGCATATTACCCAATTAAGTATAAAACAAGACTGATTGTTTTATAGCTTTTCTGCAGGAACCCATTTCGGTAATAAAGCAGATTGTATCAGTTATCTGAAGAATTCTCTGATTGTGAACGTTGAACTCAGTCGATTATATATACTTGGATCAAATCCTTGTTAAAAAGACACTTCGCATAATATCATTTTCAAGGAACAAAGCTACTCTCTTATCAAACGAATATCAGTTTTCCTTGAGCATTTTAAAATTTCAACACAAAGAAAAGTAGCACACGCTTCATAGCTTATATCTGATCTTTTGTAGATCATCTTGTGCTACTAATTCTTACACTCTTCACGATCTTTACTGCACTAATATTTTATCAGAAGAGTCTGTAATCTGAAAAGAGTCTTTTCAGAACTTTGTGTTTCACATATTTGTGAGTTGAGAAACTAAGAGTTTCAATAGGCTGAGGTGTAAGTCCTTCTGAAGTGGGTGTGTACAAGTGTTGTACTGTAATATCCAAAGTCTTTTAGTTATACCTTCTGGAAACAGAAGAAGGGGAGACGTAGAAGAGTTTATCTTCGAACTTCCATAAACAACTGCTGTCTACTGCTTTATTGTTGTTTCAACTACTTCATCAGATTGTTTCCGCACGTTCTACTGTAATCAGGTGAAAGTATTCGCACAAGATCAACTACTATCCTTAATAGGATTTTAGTACCTCATCAGAACGAAAAACGAGTAGAGTTTATTCACCCCCCCTCTAAACTCAAGTTCGATCCTCAACAATTGGTATCAGAGCAGGTTATTCTTGTTTGTGAAAAACTACAACAAATGGCACACTTCAGCAAGATCCCTATGTTCTCTAAGGAAGATTTTGACGACTGGAAGATAAGAATGCAAGCTCATCTTGCAGCACAAGATGATGACATGTGGTATGTCATCACAGATGGTCCACTGAAAATCTTAAAGTCTAACACAGCTGTTGCTGTTGCTGTTACTGACAGTGCACCACAGATGGTCGAAAAGGCAAGAAGTGAATGGACCAGTGAAGATAAGAAGAAGGCCAATCTTGATAATGTGGCGAAGGATATACTGTATAAAACTCTTGACAAGAACACTTTCAGCAAGATAAAAATGTGCTCTACTGCAAAGGATATTTGGGAAAAGCTCATCCAGATATGTGAAGGAAATGAGCAAACAAAAGAAAATAAACTGTCTGTAGCAATGCAGAAGTTTGAAAATCTGAAAATGAGAGCTGGTGAAACTCTAAATGAGTTTGATGAAAGATTCAGTAGCTTGGTCAATGAGCTAGCTGCTCTGGGTAAAGAGCATAGCAACAGAGAAATAGCCCTCAAGGTAATGAGAGCCTTACCCAGAGAATGGGATGTTAAAACAATGGCTACGAGAGTATCCAAAGATTTGAACAAATTGGAACTGCACGACTTATTTGCAGATCTAAAGGCCTACGAGTTCGAATTGGAAGTGAGAAGTGGAGAAGAGCCTTCAAGCTTACCCACCAAGGCTCTTGCTGCTACTGCTACTGCCTCGACCTCCTCTACTGCTGCTGCAGTTGTACCTCAGGCATCACCTGCCGTGATCATTGACAATACAATGGAGAAGACTGCTGAACAAATCAGTAGTGATGCTATGTCCTTATTTGTAAAGAAATTCTCCAGGTTTATGAAGAAAAACCATCGAACCTATCAAGGTCCCAATCGCAACTTCAAGAAAGATTCACCATCTGGTGATATGGGATGCTTCAACTGTGGAAAGATAGGTCACTTCATTGCTGATTGTCCTAAACCAAAGAAGGATGATCAAAAGAGAAAGGATTACAAGAGGAATGACAAAAAGTCCAGAAGAGATCGAAAAGCGATGAATGCCGAAGAAAGCAAATCTAAGTGGGCGGACTCTAGTTCTGAGTCATCTGACTCAGAAAGTCATTCCAGTGACAATGATGCAGAAGAAGTCAAATGTCTAATGGCAGACAATGACTCAACCTCGACATCTGGAGAGGTATTTGATTTTGACTCTAGTGAATTTACACGAAATGACTTGATTGATGCACTGCATGAAATGGTAAAAGAGTATTCCAGACTTTCTCAATCATTTGAAGAAGTTAAGATTGAAAATCAGAACTTAAAAAATCAGAACAGTAAGTTAACTTGCTTGCAAGTAGACAGCTGCAATGATTTACAAGTTAAGATGAGTAAATTAATAACTGAGAATGAAAGAGCCAAAGCAGATTACCAGAAAGTGCTTTCTGAAAACCAGAAGTTGTCGCTACTGGTAAATGCTTGGAACAAGTCTTCTGTTTCATTGGAAAAGATGCAAGAATTACAAAAACAGTCAGGAGATAGGAGTGGTCTCGGTTTTTGTAATAATGAAGGCACTTCTGAAACGAATACTAAGCCAACACTGAATATGTGCAAAGGGAAATACATTCACTTTATGAAATCCAGTGTGGTACATGAACCAGAAGTACCTACTGCTTCAGTTGAAAGGAATGTAAATCTGACGAACAGAAGAATACACTATGGTCTGGGTTACGTTAAACCTAAGGAAAAAGTTGACCAGAGTTCTAGATTCAGAAAAGAATTCAACTCTGGAAGACAACATCCTATGAAGGTTAAAAACTACCAGTACTACAACTCTAAACCTGTTCAGAAGAGATACAGACTGGAAAACAGAAACAGAAGGGAAGAACAACATTTTGGTATGCATACTGTTAGAAATAACATACCTTCTGTTGCACACACATCTTTGGATACCCGAAGTACAAGGTCACCAAGAATTGTACAAATGTGGGTTCCCAAAGGACTGATAAGGCTTGGACCCAAATAGATTTGGGTACCAGTTACTAAAATTTGTGTTTGCAGGAACAGCAGAAGGAAGCAGAAATCAGTAACTCTACATGGTATCTGGACAGTGGTTGTTCCAGACACATGACTGGACAAAGAAACCTACTTTCCGAGATAGTGAGCTGTACTGGACCAAAGATAACTTTTGGAGACAACTCAAAAGGTAAAACCATGGGTAAGGGTAAGATTATCCATGGTAATATAACTATTAGTGATGTGTTATTAGTTGACAATCTTTGTTACAATCTTATCAGCATTAGCCAACTATGTGATAATGGGTATTCTGTGGCTTTTCAAAAGCATTCATGTATAGTTAGAGATTCTGCTGGAACTACTGTATTAACAGGAAAAAGAGAAGGCAATACTTACAGAGTCTCTTGGAACTCAAATCATGTTTATACTCCTACATGCTTAGTTGCTTCTCTTAGCAATAAACATTGGCTATGGCACAAGAAACTGAATCATCTGAATTTCAAGTCAATCAATTATCTCAAGAAGCAGAATATAGTCGATGGATTACCTGACATTAATTTCATTAAAAATCACGTTTGTTCTGCTTGTCAGCTTGGGAAACAGATAAGATCCAGCTTCAAGACCAAAGATAGCAAATCAACTTCAAGATGTCTGGAACTACTACATATGGATCTATTTGGTCCTATCCCCATCATGAGCTTAGGGGGAATGAAATATACTGTTGTTGTTATTGATGATTTTTCTAGATTCACGTGGGTAATCTTTCTCACAGGAAAAGATCAAACCAGTAGTCTCTTGATCAAGCTTCTGAAAAGGATTCAAAATGAAAAATCTTCTACCATCATTAAAATCAGAAGTGATCAGGGTACTGAATTCACTAGCAAGTATCTTGAGTTATATTTGAATGAGCAGGGAATTCATCATGAATATTCAGCTGCCAGAACTCCTCAACAAAACGGAGTGGCTGAGAGAAGAAATAGAACTCTAAAAGAAGCAGCTAGAACAATGCTAGCAGATGCAGACATTTCTCAGCGCTTCTGGGCTGAAGCTATCAATACTGCTTGTTACACGCAAAACAGATCTATGGTCAACAAAAGACACAACCAGACTCCGTATGAAATATGGAAAGGGAAGAAGCCCAATGTATCTTATTTTCATGTGTTTGGTTGCAAATGTTTTGTACTAAATAATGGCAAAAATCATTTGACGGCATTTGACTCAAAATCAGATGCTGGAATATTTCTTGGTTACTCTGCTGTAAGCAGAGCCTTTAGAATCTTCAACAATAGAACTCTTAATGTTGAAGAATCAATTCATGTTGTCTTCGATGAAGACAGCAGTGCTGAAATTTCTAACATATCTGATTTAAGTAACAGGTTAGACAGGATTCACTTGGAAATCGACAGTGAAGATGATGTAGAAGCAAATACCAAGGATCTTCAAAATCCAGAACCAGACATTCCTATAGTGGAACCAGAAGCACAGACTCTGGATCTACCAATACCAGCAGAAGATGCTCAAGAACCTACTACTGGTTCTGTAGAAGACAATTTAACATATCAAATCAGGAAGATGTCCACTTAAATCCGTTTATCTGGAGAAAATCTCATCCTCCATCATTGGTTATTGGTAATCCAGCAGTGCCGTTGAGAACCAGAAGGCAAATGCTTAATGAATACATGCATGCTGCTTTTATATCTCAGGATGAACCAAAGAAGATTGAAGAAGCTCTTCTGGATCCTAGTTGGATTGAAGCCATGCAAGAGGAGCTGAATCAATTCAAACATAATGAAGTGTGGTTTCTAGTACCTAGACCATCTCATCAAGCTGTCATTGGAACTCGGTGGGTATTCAGAAACAAACTCAATGAAGAAGGCACAGTGGTGAGAAATAAAGCTAGATTGGTAGCTCAAGGCTTCAGACAAGAAGAAGGCATAGACTTTGATGAGACTTATGCACCAGTAGCAAGGCTCGAAGCAATCAGAATATTCTTAGCCTTTGCTGCTTTCAAAAATTTCAAAGTAGATCAAATGGATGTGAAAAGTGTTTTTCTAAATGGTCTTTTACAAGAAGAAGTATACGTCGAACAACCTCCAGGTTTTATCGATCATTTCTCTCCGCATCATGTATTTAAATTACACAAAGCATTATATGGTCTAAAACAGGCATCTAGAGCTTGGTATGACACTTTATCACAATTTCTTATTGATCATGATTTCACCATCGGAGCAGTAGATAAAACTTTATTTACTTTAGTCAAGAATAAGCACATTCTTTTAGTACAGATCTATGTTGATGATATTATTTTTGGGTCAACTAACCCCAAATTATGTGCAATGTTTGGAAAATTGATGCAGGATAAATTTGAAATGAGTATGATGGGAGAATTAACATTCTTCCTAGGATTACAGATTAAGCAATGAGAGACTGGAATCTTTATAAATCAAGCCAAGTACACCAAGGAGCTTCTGAGGGAATCATGCTCTGCTGCTTCTACTCCAATGAGCTCATCTATTAAGCTTGATAAAGATGAAAGTGGTATTTCAGTAGAGGTAACTCAGTATCGAGGTCTTATTGGTTCTTTATTATATTTAACTGCCAGTAGACCAGATATCATGTTTGCTGTTTGCATTTGTGCTCGATTTCAATCTAACCCCAAACAATCTCATTATATTGCTGCTAAGCGTATTTTGAAGTACTTGAAAGGAACTCAAAACGTCGGCTTATGGTATCCCAATGATTCATCGTTAAATCTTATTGGATATTCAGATGCTGATTATACAGGTTGCAAACTAGACCGAAAAAGCACAAGTGGTTTTTGTCAATTTCTTGGTGATAGGCTAATATCCTGGTTTAGCAAGAAACAGACTTCCATAGCCACATCTACTGCAGAAGCAGAATATCTGGCTGCTGGAAGCTGCTGCTCTCAAATACTGTGGATTCAACAACAGTTAAGAGACTATGGGATTCAAGCCTCCGAATCACCTATATTCTGTGACAATACCAGTGCAATTGCAATCACACAAAATCCAGTACTCCATTCCAGAACGAAGCACATAGACATCAGACATCACTTTATTAGAGATCATGTGCAGAAGAAGAACATTTGTCTGGAATATGTTTCTACTGATCAACAAACAGCAGATATCTTCACGAAACCCTTACCAAAAAATAAGTTTTCTTACTTTCGTAATTCTCTTGGGGCCCGTTTGGTATCATGGATTAGCCCATGATAAGTTAACAATCATGGGCTAATCCAATGTTTGGTTGGTTTTTTTTATCAAATATATGGGCCCGTGACAATAGGAAAAAGCCCGCACTGTAGCTACAATTTGTTGGACAAATAATACTGATAATTTGGGTGTGATAACTTATCCCACTCTTAATACCTCCTACTTTTCCAATTTTACCCTTCTCCTAAATTCAAACTCACCACCACTTACCGCCACGACCGCCGCCGGCCGACCACCGAAGGACCGCCGACCGCGGCCGAGCACCGGCCAACCGTTTACCGACGGTTTGTAAAAATCCGTCGCAAATCGCGACGTTAGTCACAAAAACCGTCGCTATGAGCGACGGTTTTTCAGAAACTGTCGCCGATCTAACAAGATCGACGACGGTTTCTCAAAAACCGTCGCTATTAGCGACGGTTGTTGATCAACCGTCGCCGATTTTCCGGCAATCGTTTCAGGCCCTCTCACCCGCCGACCTTTTCCGGCAGACCATTTCCCACTGTCGCCGTCGCGAATGGGAAGGGCAAATTCGTCTTTTCATCAAAAAATTCAAAATTATCCTACACTTAAAAATCTTACCAAACATAATATTATTTTACACCATATATTACAATCCTATCACAATCATTTTCTTTATCATTTACGTACTAATCATAGTTTACTCTATCCTTCCAACCAAACGTAGCCTTGGTTTAATAGATTTAACTTAACTGTTTTCTGATATCTTAGTTAAATTTCTATTATTACGTGTTTGTTATCGCATTGCACTAACAGTAAGCTTGTTGCAGAAAAGCAGAAGAGAAAAGTCAGATAAGCAAAACTGGAATTTTATTAGAAACCATTTCAGTACTTTACACAATGCATAATGAAAAACAGTAGATCTTCTTTGCTATTTAACCAGTAGCGTTACATGTAGTGCTTGTCTTCTGAAATAGGAGCTTTCTGACATTTGCTTGCAAAGTACTTCAACAGGAAAAAGATGGTCTTCTTCGAAAGAGAAAGGCCTAGAAAGAATCTAGCACGCTTAGGTCTTGCCAGCATTAATGTAATTTTTAGATGCCTTACAGGGCATCAAAGAGGATTTCAACATCATCAATCCACCAGCACTCTCTTATTGCATTAGCATGCTTCTGGAAGAAATCGATGCTATATTTAAACTCAATCGAAGCAAAAGATCTGCATAACTGTGGAAACTACAACTCAAGGAGTGTATTTCAAGGATCATTACGGCATTTTTGATATCCGCAAACTTCTCTCTGAACAATTTTGCTTCATCTCCTGAATCTAACTCTAACTCTCCTTTTACTTGAGTTGTCATTGTTCTTGCTTACTTTCATTCAAGCTTTGCAGATATTTATAGAGGGAACAAAGACTCTTGTGAATCACACGATTGCGACTGTTCATTTTCAACGACTCAGATTGAGAGATAGCCAAGAGTCACTTGTCGCAATTATGACTACTTATTAATTGCATCTACCGAGGGGGAACAGTATCTTAGTCAGACTAAGAATTTGACACCTTTTCAGAAAACAGATAGGATATTTGTCTTTTCGATAAATCTACAATTCTGCTGGTTTTGACAAAGTGCTCGCATATTTCAGCACTCTGAAACTTCCAGCAGACGTTATCATAAAATGACAAATCCTTTTCTGATTTCTTTTAGTAACCGTCTGGACAGCCCGCGCTTTTTCAAAATTTTCAAAATCATTCGTCTTTCTGACAGTTTCTGCAAAACTTTTCAAACACTCAACCAAGAACATACTGACACGTGTCTTTATGTTTATTTGCGGCTGTATATCTATTTTATATTTCACATTTTCACCTTCACTGTTTCATAACTATCATTATTCAGCTACTGCTTTCTCTATATCATAACTAACTACTGCAAATTTTTCTGATCTCATCTGCATACAGAAATGGCTGGCGCATATACTCTCAACACTTATCAGGTTAACTTTGCTTCCGTTCTCACCATCAAGGATGAGAATCTCATGAAAATATTTCAGGATATTGAGAAATCAGGACTCCGGAAATTCCTGGAAGCACCAGCAATTATCTACAAAAATGCTCTCCTGAAATTTTACGCCAAAGCAACAGTGCATGAAGGAAGAATTGTTCATACCCAAGGAGATGCTTCTATTTCCATTGATGCTGAACACCTAGGAGCAACCTTCCTCCTTCCACTTTCGGGTATTTCTGAACTCTCTGATATTTCCAAGACAGATATGTCTGTTGCTCTAAGCTCTTTCTCCGCATCTGGAGAAGAAGTGTCTCCTTCCTGCCACAAGAAATTGCTCAAAATAGAGTATCAGATTCTGGCCGATATTGTGGCCAAAGCTATTTTGATCAAGGCTGGCACCTTCGATAAATTGACGAAGGAGAAAGTTCAGGTCATGACTGCCATCACCAAGGGGATTAAGGTGGATTGGAGTCATTTTATTTTCAGAATCATGAAGGATATGGTTATTCGGAAGAGTTCTGGTTTCGCGCTTCAGATCAGTGTTTTGCTCAAGGATGCTGGTTTCGCATCTACCAGTGATCTCGATGCTACCTCTCTTACCATGATTCATGCAGCCAATGTTTTGGCTCTAAGGCCTAAGCCAACAGTGGCGGAGTTTGTTGCGATGAAAAAGGAAATTGGGGAAACTGCTTCTGAGGCTCCCAAACCTCAGAAGAAAATTTCGAAGAAACGATTGATTATTTCGACGGATTTCGATAAAACAGCATCAGAAGAATCTGCTGCTGCTGTTTGACCAACAGTACCGACCCCAGCCAAGAAGAAACCGCGCACCATTCTCAAGATGAAAAAGACAGCAGCACTGTCTGAGATTGAGAAAGTACCTATTCGACAGGTATTTCCAGAAGCGGTTCCTTCTGTTCGATCGAATGTTTCCTCAACTGCACTCGCTACTGCGTCCATCTCAGCACCTTCTTCTGCTACTGCTTTTAAGCCATCATCTGGAATCGTTATTCGGGAACAGGCAAGCGGGTCTTCTGCTTTCCGACCTATTGCGCCCATTTCATCTACTGACAAAGGGAAAGGGAAAATGATTGAAGAACCACCTACTTTTGGTCACCAGACCACTGTCATTACCGGCGTTGACCTTCATCTAGCAGAGATTGAGACCTCTGTAAACGAGGACATAAAATTCTTTGATGAATGACATATTGTCCGACTGTTCCATTCTTTTGACTACTTCAAAACAAGAGGGAATTACAGCAAGTTGATGAATGCAGAAAGGAAGACTTTTCAGCTGGCAAAAACAGAGAATGTCATCGAGGCCTTGCGTAGACGGAACTTCATCCTCGATCAACTAAAATGTCAGAAATTAGAATCCGTTTTGAAAGTTCTTCAATCGAATTTTGATCCTGCCGTTCCTACTGCTGTTCAGGATCAAAATGTTATTTTAATTCTATCTCACAAATTAAAACAGATGAATGAGCAACTTCTTGCTCAAGAACAAGGCTTTGGAGAGCCTACTGCTTATCATGTTGGCCTTGTCCCGATCTTTCAGCAGAATCAGACAGTTGAGGAAAGGACTACCGCCTCCCCAAAGGCTGCTGCTCTTAGTACTCCTGCATCTCCGACTAGGCCCATTCAGTCCTCATCACTATTGTCTGTACATGAACTGGCTTCAGTTGAGGAAGTCATTGAATCAATTGTCCCTACTGTCTCTACCACTTTAGAATTGCCGGCTTCTGGATCTCCTACCCCAGGGCAACAAGCAGCAGAACCAGATACTACTTCTTTACTACCGAACTTAGAGTTGTTTTCTGCTGCACATCAAGCAGAAATGACCGTTCTTCTGGAACAACCCTCTGCACCTTCTATTGAAGCATCTTCAGTTGCACAGGCTGCTACTATACCTATGGAAGAAGTTTTGGCCTCTGACTTGGCCATTCCTACTGAAGATACTACTCTTCCTCTAGTTGCTGTTGAGCCTACTGTTTCTACACTTCCAGCAGACAGCAGAGCAGACCCTGTTCCTTCTACTACTTTAATAGATGCTCCTCATGTTTCTACTGCGTTGACTGTCTCCCTCCCTGTTTTGACTGCGACAACATCTCGTCTTTCTGAGATCAAACAACGCATTCTTGAACGAACCCCTTCCCCGGAATCAGATGCATTCAACCTCGAACATCAGATTCAATGTCTACAAACCGACCTCAACAACATTTCTGATTTAGTAAAACGCATGTCTTGTGAAAACCTTGCGGAATTTAGTGGTGCTCAATCTTTCCGAGAGCGAATGGGGAAATACATCTATATCACTAAGGAGACCTCGGACAAGATGTATGCTGAAGCCTCTGTTTTCAGAACAGCTATCTCAAGAACTCACAACGCCATCATGCTAGCTCAAAATGATATACTCACTCGAATTACTGAGCATGATGATATCTTTCGATCCATGTCTACTTCTGTGGAACTTATGGATGCCAAGATTGACTCTCAAAATCAATCTATCACTGCCTTAGATAATCGCATCTCTTCTCAGACCCCGTATCTGGAGATGCTAACCGATGGCATTCAAAATATTTCCGGCAGACTGAATGATCTCTTTACCCATGTAGTGGCCGCTGATGCCAAAAAGGGGGAAGATAGAGGAGATCAAGCGGGAGTTAGGCAAACAAAAGATGAGGCTGAACCTTCTAACAAAAGAGACCAAGAACCTCAAAATGAAGAAATATTTTACAGGGAAATTGGAACCGATTGATTTGTTTACTTTAATGCGTTATTAACATTATCCGTTTGATTAAATGATTATCTGTTTTACTTAACGATTTTCTACTGTTTAGGTTTTGGCATCACCACAAAGGGGGAAATTGTTAGATATGAATTTTATTGTGGCGATGATAACTAAAACCAGTAGACCAGCAGACCAGAACAACATAATAGATTATCAGTAGCTGCTGCTCTAGTAAAACTAAACCAGTAGAAAAAGGATAACAATACAAACCAGTAGAGAATGTCTTCTAACGTTGCTATCTTAATTGTTACCGTTAAAGAGTTCCTAGTACTAGTATTAATTGCAGCATTAAATACTATACGGAGTCATTTAATGCATATTACCCAATTAAGTATAAAACAAGACTGATTGTTTTATAGCTTTTCTGCAGGAACCCATTTCGGTATTAAAGCTGATTGTATCAGTTATCTGAAGACTTCTCTGATTGTGAACGTTGAACTCAGTCGATTATATATACTTGGATCAAATCCTTGTTAAAAAGACACTTCGCATAATATCATTTTCAAGGAACAAAGCTACTCTCTTATCAAACGAATATCAGTTTTCCTTGAGCATTTTAAAAGTTCAACACAAAGAAAAGTAGCACACGCTTCATAGCTTATATCTGATCTTTTGTAGATCATCTTGTGCTACTAATTCTTACACTCTTCACGATCTTTACTGCACTAATATTTTATCAGAAGAGTCTGTAATCTGAAAAGAGTCTTTTCAGAACTTTGTGTTTCGCATATTTGTGAGTTGAGAAACTAAGAGTTTCAGTAGGCTGAGGTGTAAGTCCTTCTGAAGTGGGTGTATACAAGTGTTGTACTGTAATATCCAAAGTCTTTTAGTTATACCTTCTGGAAACAGAAGAAGGGGAGACGTAGAAGAGTTTATCTTCGAACTTCCATAAACAACTGTTGTCTACTGCTTTATTGTTGTTTCAACTACTTCATCAGATTGTTTCCGCACGTTCTACTGTAATCAGGTGAAAGTATTCGCACAAGATCAACTACTATCCTTAACAGGATTTTAGTACCTCATCAGAACGAAAAACGAGTAGAGTTTATTCACCCCCCCTCTAAACTCAAGTTCGATCCTCAACAATTTGGGCAATGTATTCCTCTCTCTCTTTCTTTTTTTAATTTGTATTTTTATAAGAGAAAAATGGATCGCAGCATATAACTTAAATTACATAAATCTTCAACATCTTTTTTTCTTTTTTTTTTCTTCGCTTTTTTTTTTTCATGAAATATCAATTTTTTTTTTCAAAATAAGAACTCAAGATCTAAACAATTGATAGCCTCTCCGATGATCAATAAAGGCTCGCAAGCTGTTTTCTCAATCCTCTCCACTCACTCACAAAATATGTGTGAGTTCAAAAATTTTAGGCACTCTTATAAGGTAGATCTTGGGCCATATACTTTAATACCTAATTTTATCACAATGGTTAATCACTCAAAAAGATTTCATAAATCATATTTTTATATTGATCAGAATATTAAAAATGACCTTTTTTCAAATAAAAATTTAAACATTCTTAAATAGATTAATGCATGTTCTAATTTAAATCTTTCAAATATGTAATGTATGACATTTTTGCAAAAATTACTAAGGTACAAACAATAAACATGGTTTTATTTTAAAATAATATTTAATTTTTTTTTAAAATTTGATTTTTTTTTTAAAATGTGTTCTCCCCCCAATCAGAATATGACATTGTCCCTAATGTCAAAATAGCTATTAATAAAGAGTACATAATGAAAGAGATATCACCTGGAATTTTATTGAAGATAACAAAGTGAAACAAACGCAAACCAATCCAAGACTTTTGAATCAATGATCCAACTTCCTTTTCTTACTGCTTGATTGTGACCAATTGATCTTTGTTATCATCGGATCAGGCTTATGAACAAAAGCTTCCAAATTAACAATTAATTGATTGGCAGTCGAAGCACAGATGAGCATCCGTCGTGAATTTTCTGAAATGAAATTAATTTTCCTCTGGTTTTACGTCCAGAAACGGCTTCAACGCCTTCTATGAGTCGAGGATATGCTTCCCATCCAATTTTCTTATAAATTGGCAAACAGGGTCTTTTTTAGTCGGATTCCCAAGACTATGACGCTCATCTTGAAATTGTTTCCATAAACGGAGAAGTTCAATATGCACATGTCCACTAGAATGCGTCTCAAGAGTCAATAAGATGTTATATAAAGACTCCTTACTCAGCCCATTCTTAATTAAATCAATTTTATCTTCTCTGTTATTGGAAACACATCCCAAAGATCTGCATCGTTTGTCACAAGTCCATCTTGCACACTTATGACAAACCCTTAACCTTTTGGCCCTTCGTTTTTTCGCATAAGTGCTTTTTCCTAATCCAGGCAAATACCGAATGAGCAATGATTGTGGAACTTCTCCTCCTAATCGGACCTTAGCTTCTATTACAAGACGAATATCTTCTGGAATTCCTTTTTGCATTAGCAATCTCAATCTTTCACACCTTCCTGCATAAATTTTTCTTAGAACATTTTCAGAAACAGAGGGAAAATATTTACAAATTTTTGAGAGAATTTCATCCATTTTGAAAAGAAAAGAAATGACTTTTTTTTTTGTATCAGCAATTGTGGGAAACTGATTTAACCGACTATGAGAGTCACGGAGTACCGTTATCCGCCATTTAACCGGGAAAATAAAAAGACTAAGGAAACCTGAAATAAAAACAAACAAAATTAAATGCAACATAAAAATTTAAGGATCAGAAAGGGAAATAAACTCTTCTTGAAAGATTTCATTTTCCAAAAATGGTTTAAGCCTTTGTCCATTCACTTTGAAAACATCACCATTTTTAGGATTTTCAATATCCACAGCTCCATAAGGATACACATGCTTTACAACGTATGGGCCTGTCCATCTTGATCGTAATTTTCTTGGGAATATGTGAAGTCGAGAATTATAAAGCAAAACTTTTTTATTAAATCTCAAAAGATTTTCTAAGAATTGTTTTATCATGAAATGATTTGATTTTTGCTTTATAAATCCTCGAATTCTCATACGCGTCATTTCTGAGTTCATCAAGTTCATTAAGTTGCAATTTACGCAATTTGTTGGCATCATCCATGCTTGAATTTAAAGTTTTGATCGCCCAATAAGCTTTATGTTCCAATTCCACAGGCAAATGGCAATGTTTTCCATAAACCAACCTATAGGGAGACATATTCAATGATGTTTTAAAAGCTGTTCGATATGCCCAGAGTGCATCATTAAGTTGCAGAGACCATTCTTTTCTATTTGAGTTAACAGTTTTTTCCAAAAATGGGGTGAATCTACCCCACAATGATGCCCTGGTCATCCAAGCCCGAGTGGCCAATTATGACATTCTGAGAGTCTTTATTGACTCGGGCAGCTCTGTAAATGTAATTTTTAAAGATGCCTTTGTGCAGATGGACTTGCAGGGCTATCACTTGGAAGCTGTGGAAACTGCCCTATTTGGCTTTGCTGGCCACGTGGTTTACCCGGAAGGGGAGATTATCTTACAACTGACCCTGGGCTCCCAGGATCTAAAAAAGATGGTGATGACTTATTTCACGGTGGTAGACTCCCCATCATCGTATAATATCTTTCTGGGGAGACCGACTTTGAATGAACTGAAGGCTGTGGCATCTACCTACCACCGAAAGATAAAGTTTCCCGTGGGAGCCCGGGTAGGAGAGGTCCGGGGAGATTAACCTTCTTCCCGGAAATGCTATGTGGAGGTCGTCCGAGCTGATCAGAACAAAACCAAGAAGGAAGGGAAGAGAGCAAGGTTGGATGAAGTGGGAGGAAAAATGGTAGAGGAAGGGTAAGTGCATTTTGTAGCAGAAGAGGAGCATGAGATGGTAGAATTCGGACCAGGCCAGCAAATCCGGGTGGCTCGGGACCTCAGTGTATCCACCCAGGTTAGTTTGATTAACTGTTTGAAATCTAATATTCTTGTGTTTGCCTGGTCCCAATAGGAGTTGACGGGGAACTCCCCCTGATATGGGAGCACCAACTGAACATTATCCCGGGATCTCACCCGGTGAAGCAAAAGAAGAGACACTTTGGTCCTGAAAAGGATAAAGTCATTGATGAGCAAGTAAAAGAGCTTCTGAAGGCCGGTCACATTCAAGAAATTCAATTCCCTACATGGCTCTCGAATGTGGTATTGGTGCCCAAATCTACCGGGAAGTAGCGTATGTGTGTTGACTTCCGAGATCTTAACAAAGCTTGTCCCAAGGATCATTATCCCCTACCTAGGATTGATCAGCTGGTGGATTCCACCTCCGGTTTCGAATTGCTGAGTTTCATGGACGCATACCAGGGGTATCATAAAATCCCTCTGGCCAAGAGTGGTCGAGACAAAGCCAGCTTCATCATCTCGAGAGATACTTTTTGTTATATTGTAATGTTCGGGTTAAAGAATGCAGGGGCTACCTACCAGCGTTTGATGAACAAAGTCTTTGAGAAGCAGCTGGGACGAAATGTGGAGGTCTATGTGGATGATATTCTGGGCAAGTCCCGGGAGGTTGCGAGCTTTATTGTTGATCTAGAGGAAACCTTTGCCACTCTCATGCATCACGGGATCAACCTTAACCCTACCAAGTTTATTTTTGGCGTAAATAGTGGTAAATTCTTGGGATTCATAGTGACAGATCGGGGGATCGAGGTGAATCAGGAGAAAGTCAAATCTGTGCTAATTATGCCATCTCCCCGATCTATCAAAGAAGTACAGAAGCTGACCGGGAAGATTGCTTCCCTTTCTCGATTTATTTCCCAGTCAGCGCACATGCGTTATCCTTTCTTTCAAGTCTTGAGGAAGGCCGAACAATTTGGATGGGATGAGAAATGTGAACAGGCCTTCCAAGACTTGAAGATTCATCTTGCAGAGCTCCCTGTATTGGTGAAGCCGGAGCCCGGGGAGAAATTATTTGTTTATCTATCTACTACAGAGTATGCTGTCCGCTCAGTTCTAATAAAAAAATACGGCTCTGATCAAAAGCCTGTCTATTATGTCATCCATGCTCTAATGGAACCCAAGCTCCGATACAGTGAAGTAGAGAAGATTGCCTTGGCCTTGAGCATGACTGCCCGGAAGCTAAGGCCTTACTTCCTGTCACATCAAATAGTTGTTCTTACCAATAGTCCTCTTTGTAGGATCATGACTCATTCTGAAGTGTCCGGGTGGATGATCAAGTGGATAGTAGAGTTGGGGGAGTATGACATTGAATACCAACCCCGAGTGGCCATCAAAGCACAAGCTCTGTCAGATTTTTTATCCGAGATGGTCCAACCCAATGAGGAGGAAGTATGAAGAATATTCGTGGATGGGGCATCTAGCCTTGCCAGATGTGGAGTAGGGGTTGTGATAATATCTCCCCTGGGAGAAAAGATTAAACTAGCACTGAGGATTGACTCCCGAGTAACCAACAATGAGGTCGAGTATGAGGCTGTCCTAGCTGGTATCCAAGCTGTTCGGGAAGTCGGGGCTTCCCGGATTATTCTGTATTATGATTCGCAACTCATTACTCAACAGATAAAGGGCGTGTATGAAGCTAAGGATGACAGGATGCTAAAGTATTTACAGCTCATCAAAGCCCGAGCAGAAGTTTTTGCGGATTGGGGTATTGAACAAATACCCCGGGAGGTATAATAGCGAGGCAGATACTCTGGAAAAAATGGATGTTTCTTTGTCAGAAGTTAGCACCTGGTAGGTCTTGCATGCATCTCGGCTAATCCTTTCTACTGAGAAAGAAATGTTACCAGAACTCGAGGACTCCTGGATGACACCTCTGATAAAATTCATTACAAACAATGAATTACCCGGGGGCAAAGCTCAAGCTCAAAAGATTAAAAGACAAGCTCCCAGGTTTGTTCTCTTAAATAAAGTTTTGTACTGGAGATCATTCCAAGGACCTCTATTAAAATGCTTGTCTGAGAAAGAGGTAGATTATGTCCTCTGAGAGATCCATGAAGGATGTTGTGCCGAGCATCTCGGAGGAATGTCTTTGGCCCGAAAAACAATGCTTGCTGGTTTCTGGTGGTCAACCTTAAGTCAAGATTCTGTTCGGATGGTCCAAGCTTGTGAGGGCTGTCAACATCACTCGAATTTCAGACACAACCCAGCCACTCTCATGAAGCCTATCTAGACATCTTGCCCCTTTGATCAATGGGGCATGGATATTGTGGGTCCTTTTCCAATTGCCCGGGCTCAGAAAAAATTCTTGTTAGTAGCTGTGGATTACTTTTTCAAGTGTGTAGAAGCTGAGCCCTTGCAAAAATCACTGAGCAAGAAGTGTTGAAATTTCTGTAGAACATTGTGTGCCGGTTTGGAGTGCCTAGAAGACTAATTTCAGATAATGGGAGACAATTTCAGGGCAAAGGAATTACGTCATGGTGCCGAGAAATGAAGATCACTCAATCTTTTAACTCTGTTGCATATCCTCAAGCGAATGGTCCAACAAAAGTTGTCAATAGAATTATTGTACAAGCACTGAAGACAAGGCTACAAGGCAAAGGAAAAGATTGGGTGGAAGAATTGCCCAGTGTTCTCTGGGCATACAGAACTACTCCCTGGGCACCTACTCAAGAAACTCCTTTCAACTTGGTATATGGTTTTGAAGCAGTCATTCCAGTAGAGATCAGGCATACTTCTTCCCGGGTAGAATCTTACCCGGATGACAATGATCAGAGCCGGGCCATGGAATTGGACTTGATAGAAGAAAAGAGAGACCGAGCATTCATTCGAATGGAGGCATACAGAAACCGGGTTATGAGATCATATAACAAAAAAGTCAGGATCCAAGACATCCAAGTAGGGGATCTAGTCATGAAGAAAGTCAACCCAGCAGGTGAGGTTGGAAAACTAGAAGCTCGGTGGGAAGGACCCTATAAGATTACCCGGAGGGTCAGCTCAAGATCCTTCTATTTAGAAGATGCACAAAGATGCTCTCTCAAAAGGCCTTGAAATGTATTTAATTTAAAGCAGTATTATGCCTAAACATATGTCATTGATTGGTTGAAGATATAATGAAAGATCTGTTTTTCTCAGAAACAAGTGTTATATTATTTCTTTATCTTAACCTGAGAAGTACCAGTTAACAAGCCCAGGGCATTACACCCAGGCTCGGGGAACCACACCTCGACCATTCACAAGTCCCGAGACATGCTCCCCGGCCCAAGGCTCCGCACCTTGGTTCTTAAGAAGCTCAGGGCACTACATCCTGGCTCGGGGAACCACACCTCGTGTAGAAGCCCGTGTTTCGTATTTTGAAAATTTGCGGAAAAATTTGAAATTTTCTCTTTAAATAATTAAACTGCCTCATCCATAAAATAAACCGATAAAAATATTCAATGTTTAAAGTGGAAGCGGAAGTAAATAACGTTTGCAAATTACCAATTTAAAATAATTCAACAAAATTAAAAATATGAGTTTGGAATAAAATAGTAAATGCTGAAAATGAGGTCCTCGGGTTCCTACTACTGTCGACCTAAGATGGCTCACTGGTCCCCGCCCTCGGTCCCGACCTCATCAGTACATACAACAATCAAGTCTAGTGTGTCTAAAGACTCAGCATGCATATATCGTAAATAACAAGTAATTATAGTAAATCGCATGCAAAGTAAAAATATCATAAGTCTGGCGTAACGTAAAAATATCGTGTAATGAATAATTATATGTACGTGCATAACTGAACTGAAAATCATAAGTGAAATGTTGCTCGATAGAGCCCTGTATTAAAATGGCATATCAAAATTTTCTGTTGAGATTATGTTCTACGCAAGTGGCCCTGAACTGAACTGAATCGCCTGATCAGACTAAACCACAGTATACTGGGCGGTAGAGATCATCACAGCCCTTGGACTGGATATCCATACCAATACATGAACATGAACCGGTCGGTGACCACCGGGTGAAGTAATAATCCCATGATAAGCTGCAATCCCATGATAGTGAAGTGGACACAAGCAATATCGCATAAATCTCGAAAATGAATATTTTATATTTTTATGCACGTAATATAATTAAATAACATAATTAAATATCCTGTATTAATTTTACCGAATGGGTTGGGTCGTTCCAGGCTCGCCGCGACCTAATTCTAACATGAGAAAATGCAATTAACCTAACTTGACCAACGCTTCGTAATTGATCCCAAAAACGAGACAATTACGTCCAACGACTTAGTATTTAATCATGACTCCGTACCAACCCAAACCAACACCGAACCATCGTTTATTCATGACTAAAATACACCTAAAATGATTAAATAATGCTCCTAAAATTACAGCACTCGAAATTTGGTGATTGGAGGCCAAAACATGAAACGGCCAAAAACCTGACCAAATCACGTACGACCTCTAAACTTATAGGCCAAAAACCTGACCAAATCGCTTTGGTACATTGCACCGTAAATTCTCGTACGACCTCTAAACTTGACCAAATCACGAATGGCCAAAAACCTAACCAAATTGCTTTGGCACATTGCACCGTAAATTCTCGTACGACCTCTAAACTTGACCAAATCACGAACGGCCAAAAACCTTACCTTCCTAACTCGATGAGGTACTGTCCAGTCCAAGGTCATAGGCTAAAAGCCAACCAAGAACTCAAACGAGCCTCTGAAACCGAAGCACAACTTGCTGTCCAAAAAGTACAGCAGCAGTGCTTGCGCCTGCATGCGTTGTTTGCGAGGCTAATGGCCATTGGTGCTTGTACCACTGACCAGATCCTCCTACCAACATCCTAGGGTATTGTTCGAACCATGGGTAAGGGCCCTAGGTCAGCCACAATCCAACCCACACCAGAAACGTGACCACGCTCCCAACCGAGAGCAACGAACTGCACGAGTGGGACGTTGCTATTGTTTGCTGTCATGGATCATTCCAATGGCCATTTGGTTGGCCCATGGAATGATCTAGACATCAAGGGGTATGGTATGAACCATGGCTAAGGGCTAAAGAGGCAAACAAGACCGACATCACAACAAAATTTCGAAACACAACACACACACAACGACCAGAATTTTTCCAAAACCGAAGGGGCTGTTCTCGTTTATTTTTGCAAGCGATTGGGACGTGAACCAAGCCATGAAAGGGCATCTTGGTCACTTCATAGACATGTCAAGGAAGGGTTCAACCATGGCTATAGCCCCTAGGGCAGCCAAGATCAGAACACTTGCCTTAGACAAAAAATCGTACAACCCGAGACTCAAAAATGCATTATGGACGTGTTGCTGCCCATTCGAGTTGCTGGGGGAAAAAGAGACTCTAAACAATGGAAAGATCCCTTCTTAAAACACCCTATATCCATCCTAGATGCAGCCTGGAAATCCTGGACGTGAGCCAACCCCTGCATTCACTTAAACCATGCAACCCGTGAAGGCACCAAGAAGTGCAAGAAAAATCTGTACATGTATCAGGCAAATGCTGTCAAGAATTTAGGTTTTCATGGTTAAAAAGCATGCACATGTGATGTTAAAAATCAGTATATGACTTGATTGAGGAGTAAAAGAATGATAGAAACATGCCTGGAAATTTTTGTTTTGAAAGAAAAACAAACGAGCGACGACGCGGCGCGGAGGAGGAGTCTTCTTCTTTCCTCACCTTTTTCTCTCTTATTTTTCTTGTGGAGACTCACGATTTTTTTCCTCACAAAATACCCTGAAATTTTCGATGAATGAGGAGGGAGGAAAGCTAGGAAGAATAAAAGGGAAATTGCAAGATAATGGGGAGAATAATCCTTGCTATCTTTGAATTTGAGAGATAAGGAAATAAGAATTATATCAAAAGATCTGAGTGATAAACAAAGGGTGTACTTGGTCGATCATAGTGTCTAGGAACAAGGAGAAAATTGCTTAATTAATTATTTGTTGGTGATTTAAAAGTGAGGAATATATCTACCTAGAAAAAGATTAAGGAAAGATAACAAGGAATTAGTTGTCAAACAAATTTTGTATCTAGAAAGGAGGGAGGGGCCGATTTTATGTTTTAAAAAGAAGGGAAATGTTGCTAGATAAATATGGTAGAAATATTACTTAAATATTATTGGTGGTGAATAAATTTTAGGAAATTATCTATCATGAATGGATAGGGAAGGTATTTTAAATCTTTAGCGTTTTATCTATCCACTAAATATTTTGGTGAATTGAGAAATTAATTATTGAACTTTATTTACTAGTTATCTCAAATTATTTAAATAATTCCTCAAAAATTCTTTTATATTAAATTGACTTATTATTTATCTTAAATAAATTCTAAGAATGTTTTCTTAATATTAAATTTTATCTCAATACTTCAACTCCAGTCTGGCCTCACTTATTTAACTGAAAAGATAATAGTTAAACTACTGCATGAAAATAATTAAATTTAAAGAAAAGAATTTAAATTCTCATGCAATAAAAAATCATTTTAATTTAAATACTAGAAATTATGCATGGCTTATACGTAGTCCGATTTAGTGGTTCTGCACCTCGACCATTCACAAGTCCCGGGACATGCTCCCCGACCCAAGGCTCCGCACCTTGGTTCTTAAGAAGCCCAGGGCACTACACCCTAGCTCGGGGAACCACACCTCTACCATTCACAAGTCCCAGGACATGCTCCCAGGCCCAAGGCTCCGTACCTTGGTTCTTAAAAAGCCCAGGGCACTACACCCTGGCTCGGGGAACCACACTTCGACCATTCACAAGTCCCGGGACATTCTCCCCCGCCCAAGGCTCTACACCTTGGTTCCTAAAAAGCCCAGGACACTACACCCTAGCTCGGGGAACCACACCTCGACCATTCACAAGTCCCGGGACATGCTCCCCAGCCCAAGGCTCCGCACCTTGGTTCTTAAGAAGCCCAGGGCACTACACCCTGGATCGGGAAACCACACCTCGACCATTCACAAGTCTCGGAACATGCTATCCGGCCCAAGGCTCCGCACATTGGTTCTTAAGAAGCCCAGGGCACTACACCCTGACTCGGGGAACCGCACCCGACCATTCTTGATTCTTGGGAAATGCTACCTGACCTAAGGTTTCCGCATTCATTATCCATACAAAGTAAAAATTTTGGTCATTTATTACAAGGGTTGTTATAAGGTCTAAGAGTTTATCAGCCCGATCACTTACTACGATTTCCGGTTAGTTCTCCATACTTATAAAAATTTCTGATTTTTGAAAAGTGAGCATATTGGCCGGGTCTTGGAAGATTTATCATATATCATTAAGTCACAATGAAAAGGAAGAAAGGTGAGTTTTCATTAAATAAAAGCCCGGAGGCCGAGAACTACAAAAAGAAAGAAATACAAAAAATACAACCCTATTATAAGTTGGTAGGTTGCTCCCCGGCCTCCTCAGTTTCCTTGTTAGCATCATCGTCCTTGGGAAGGGAGTCGATGACTTTGTCAATATCCGGGAAGCCTTCTTTGTCCGCCGGGATTAGACCCTCTTCCTCAAACTGCTCCCGACACTTCTCAAAGCCGACTTTGAAGTAATTATACGATCTGTCTTCAATAGCCGCTTGGAATTCCGTATGGAGGAAGACAGTTCTCCATTCCTCTTGAGTCAGCTGGAAGAGCCTGAGTTTGTCTTCAGCAGCCACAACCCGATGTTGCTGTAAGGTGGCTTCATCCTCAAGATAATGGACCCGGGACTCCAAGTACGCAATTCGCTTCTGAGAGGTCTCTTCCCAGGCCAAACCTTCATCCTGGGCTTGCTGAGTGGAAACCAACTGATGATTGGCCATTTCCAAGGAGGCTTGGAGACCGGCCATTTTCTCCTCATGAAGCTTTTCAGCCCTAGAAATCTCTCCTCGAAGATGATCGTGAATTTCTTGAGCAGCCCGGACTTGCTTACTTTTCTTGGTAGCCACTGCGGCCACCTCCTCGAAGGCCGAGACTAGCATTTGAGTGGCCTGAACGATAAAAAAAATCAAAATTATGCATATATATACATATATATATATGTATATATATATATGAAAGAGATAGGGAGGGAAAGAGACTTACAGATAGGAGCCGGTTCGATCTCTCGAGAAACCTATCGCTGGCAGAGACACTTTTCAAAAATATCGCCTCAGCAAGGCTAAGTATCTGCTTAAAGCGCTTAATGCCACTGGCAGTAGCTCCCTCAAAAAATACATTAGCCGGGGAAGGCTGATTGGTTGGGGGAAGCTCTGGATTGGGTTCTTCATTGGACTGTTGGCGAAGGGGAGGAGATCGGGCAGATAAGGAGGTACCCTGTCCACCCTCGGGGAAGTCTTCGGGAATGACCAACTCAGGGGCTCCAGCATCTTTTCGTTTCCTCTGGCTAAGAGGAACTAGGTCTTCAGTCTCCTCCGAGTCACTCATCACCCGGGAAGTGTCATACCGGGGAGGTTCCTCCCGGGCAACTTCAACTCTCCGGGCCGCCTCCTCTGCAGCCCGTCTCTTTTATGCTTTAGCAGCTACTCGGCGAGCTGCCGGTTCCTTCTCTCGGGCCGCCTTCTCAGCTGCCCGTCTCTTGACAAAGGCTGCCTGCATTTCGGAATTATCTGCATAAGAAAAACAGGGTTATAAGAGAAAAAGGGAACAAACTGAAAAATAAAATGTAAAGAAAAAGGGAGAAAGAGTTACCGGGTTGAGAGCCCGAGTCAGCCACCTCGTCAATCACCCGGTCTAAGGGTTCCTCAACTCGGGCACTCAACTTATAGGCCAGGAGGTTTCATCAGAAATGGGGGTGGAGGAGGAATATTTACGCCCTTCCACCAGTGTTTGGCTTACTAGGAAGGGCTCTTTAAAATTTGTAAGTTCCAGGGAGGGACGGTTGCGGGGGCAGTGAGGGGAGGAAGCCGGTAAGACAGGGGAGAAGGCCCGGGAGTTGAATATGTAATAGCCAAGCCTGGTGTACAGTACGGTCTAAGTTTTCGTATGGTTATGGATTAATTGATTAAGTTTAAGTTTGAGTATGATTTAGATGTTAAGAGTTGTGATTAAGGGTTATAGTATGGTTGGTTATTATTGTTTTGTGGTATTGTTGATGTTCATTGATGGTAGTTGTATTGTATCAGCGTTTCGGTTTGATTTTAGTTGCTTTAGAGATTGTTTTTGGCCGTGACATCACCGCACCCGCGGTCCTTGCAGCAGCGCACCCGCGGTCTTAATTTCAGCATTTTGAGTAGGAATGCCGTGGACACACCGCACCCGCGGTGTAGAAGGCACCGCACCCGCGGTGAAGGCACCGCACCCAAGGTAATGTTAGCACCGCACCCGCGGTAAGGTTTGGAGCGCACCCGCGGTCGCGCACAGCAAAAGCATTTTTCGAGATTTTAAGTGATATATTGGATGAGTTGGCTTCATTTCCCTCACTTCTTTCCCCTCTTTTTCGATAATTCTCTCCTTGGAGCTAGGGTTTCCTCATTTTCTTTGATTTCCTACCTTTGATTCTTGGATCTTGGGGGATTGTTGTGTTGAGATCTAAGTTCTTCTTGGTTCTAGGAAGCTAAGGTAAGCTTTTGGTGTTGTTTATTCTTGGTTTTGGGGGAGATATGATATGGGTTTGATGGATGTGTTGGTTTTATGGATTAATTGACATGGGTTTTTTATTATTGAGATGTTGATGGTGTTATTATGGTTTATTGTTGTAGGATTTCAACCAAGAGTTTAGAACCAAGGTTTCAAGTGGTTGTAAGTGGAATTTCATTCTTGTGCTCACATGATACTATATGTATTGTTTTTCAATGGTTTTAATGTGTTATTCCCTCATTCGATTCATGTTTATGTATTGATACACTTGTTATGTATATTGGAGGCATTTTATGTGTCAATTATTGAAAAGGGAATACAAGAGAAAAGAGTTTGCAAAGTGTTTGTTTAAATGCCAAAGAGAGAATTCAAATGGATTTATGGATTGATAGATACATAGTCAGAGATTGCATGCAATTAGTTGATCAACGACCATAGGCTTATATCCCTCAGAGTTGTCGATTTATATCGATGGGATATAGGTACAGAGACAGAGATACTATATAGATATTAATCTGTTTTTAAAGCTATGATTTTCATAGTATACTATGTCTATTGCTATGTAAGAGTTCCACTTGCTGAGTTTTATACTCATTTCAGTTATTCATTTGATGCAGATAAGAGCGACGGGCCGGATCGTTGATTGTGGGCCGGAGTCATATGCATATAGAGAAGGAAGGAAGAAGATATTTTGATGGCATTTTGGGCATGATCATAGGAATGATATTTTGTATTTTATTTATATCATTTGAATGATCATGTATTTATTTTGGATGTAAATGTTTTATGGAAATGTATTTGAATACTTCCTCCCTTCAAGAAAAAAAAAATTTAAATTCCGCTGTATTTTAATTTAACGGGTCAGAGGTGTCACATTTAGTGGTATCAGAGCACCGTTCTTCGGACCAATGCATATGACTTCGTCTACTTTCAACTGTCCGGGTATGTCTTCTTCTACATCTATTCATTGTTATCTATTGATTTGTATTTTGTGAGCACATTGTAGAGTATGCCTCCTAAGAGAAAGGCTTCAGAGGGTGAGGATAGTTCTTCATCTGGAGTTGTCGACGAGTTCGGCAAGTTATTGAAAGAGCAAGCCAAGGTCCATAGTGAGCAGATCCAACAGTTACTCCGTATGCAAGGTACAGGTCAAGGTAGAGGCCAAGGAAGAGACCAAGTGATTCAAACAGTTGGAACCGAGGGGGTATTTACTGCTTTCAAGAGAATGGATCCACCGGAATTTGCAGGAAGCACCGATCCGTTGGTGGCAGTAGAGTGGATCAAGGCTTTGGAGGCTATCTTTGATCATCTTGAATTTGAAGACAAGGACAGAATCAGTTGTGCAGTGTTCATGTTAGTCAAGGCTGCACGTATTTGGTGGAATGCGACCAAGGTTAGTGTTGCTCTACCGGCATTGAAGTGGCAAGAGTTCACCGATCTTTTCTATGATAAGTACTTCCCTGATGCACTTCGAGCCCGTAAGGTGACTGAGTTCTTGGAGCTTCGTCAGGGAGGCATGAACGTTGATGAGTACATCTTTAAGTTCGAGGAGGGCTGTCTGTTTGCCCCGTACATTGCCTCCAACGACAAAGACAAAGGTGATCATTTCATAAGAGGTCTTCGAGCGGAGATCAGAAGAGATATCAACATGTCGAAGGCTGTGACGTTCAAGGAAATTGTGTCTAAGGCTTTGTTGGCCGAGCAGGACGAGAAAGATATTGCCAGAGAGAGGCAAGCGAGACAGCAGTCCATTGCTCAGAGAGGCCAGGGTTCGAACCAAAGAGGAAAAGATCGTTTCAAGGGGAAAGGCAAGATAGAGCCGAGTCCTAAACCACCGGCAGTTCCAGTTGATCCCGAGAAGCCTTTGTGTCCCAAGTCCACCAGGAATCATCGGGGAGAGTGCAGATTCGGCACTCACACTTGCTATCGATGTGGCACTGCATGCCACATTGCCAAAGATTGTCCAAGAGGAGCGAGTAAAGAGAAGGTTCAGGGTCGCATCTTTACCATGACGAAGGAAGATGATGGCAATAGGGAAAGTTTGCTCGCCAGTGCAGGTACTTCGCTGGTCCTTCCTTTTATTTCGTGTCTTGAGGCTAAGAAGTTGTTGTTTAGAGGATGTGATGGGTTCTTGGCTTCTATTGTGGATGTGGATAAAATTGTGAAGTTGAATATTGATGATATTGATGTGGTGAGAGAGTTCTCTGATGTGTTTGAGGATGATGTTCCGGGTTTACCGCCGGATAGAGATGTGGAGTTTGTGATTGATCTAGTTCCGGGTACGGTTCCTATTTCCAAGGCTCCGTACAGAATGGCCCCTACAGAGATGAAGGAGTTGAAGACGCAGTTGCAGGATCTTTTGGATAAAGGTTTCATTCAACCGAGTTCTTTGCCTTGGGGAGATCCGGTTCTTTTCGTCAAGAAGAAAGACGGGTCGTTGCGTCTTTGCATTGATTACAGAGAAATCAACAAAGTGACTATCAAGAATAAGTATCCGTTACCACGGATAGATGACTTGTTTGATCAGCTGCAAGGGGCTACCGTGTTCTCGAAGATTGATCTGTGATCTGCTATTATCAGTTGAAGGTTAGGGAGTCTGATATCCCTAAGACGGCGTTCCGGACCAGGTACGGTCATTATGAATTTCTTGTGATGTCTTTTGGTCTGACCAATGCTCCTTCGGTCTTCATGGATCTGATGAATCGTGTGTTCAAGCCGTTTTTGGATAGCTTCGTCATTGTTTTCATCGACGACATTTTGATCTAGTCCAAGACCAGAGAGCTTCATGCAGAGCACCTCAGAGTGGTTCTTCAGTTGTTGAGAGAGAAGAGGCTGTATGCTATGTTGAAGAAGTGTGAGTTCTGGTTGGAGCGGATTTCTTTTCTAGGCCATGTTGTTTCGAAGGATGGCATAGCTGTTGATCCGACGAAGATCGAGGCGATTCAGAAATGGCCTATTCCTACCACTGTATCAGAGGTACGCAGTTTCCTTGGTTTGGCGGGTTATTATCGTCGTTTCATTTCAGATTTCTCCAAGATTGCCCTGCCGTTAACCAATCTGACGAGGAAGAGTGTGAAGTTCGAGTGGTCCAATGATTGCCAATGTGGATTTCAAGAGTTGAAAGATAAGTTGACGTCAGCTCCAGTACTTGCATTGCCCAGTGGCTCTGAGGATTTTGTTGTTTTTACTGATGCGTCGAAGAAGGGTCTTGGTGCAGTGCTGATGCAACGTGGAAAGGTCATAGCCTATGCTTCTCGCCAGTTGAAGGACTATGAGAAGAATTATCCTACGCACGATCTGGAGCTGGCAGCTGTGGTTTTCGCCCTGAAGATCTGGAGACATTATTTGTACGGCGAAAAGTGTGAAATCTTCACGGACCACAAGAGTTTGAAGTATTTGTTCTCTCAGAAAGAGCTCAATATGCGACAGAGACGGTGGTTAGAGCTTGTCAAAGATTATGATGTGACGATCAGTTACCACCCAGGGAAAGCGAATGTTGTAGCGGATGCTTTGAGCCGTAAGTCGAGTTCTTCCTTGAGTTCGATGATTCAGCAGCCGTTGTTGTTAGACTTGCAGCGAGAGGAGATAGCTTTGGTGGTTCCGGAGACCATTGCCCCATTTTCAGCGTTGGTCATTCGGGCTACTTTGACAGATAGGATCCGTAGAGAGCAGGTCATTGATGTTCAGTTGACAGAGATGAGAGCTAGAGCAGAGGAGAGAGGTAATTCAGAGTTTGGAGTGAATGGAGATGGTTTGACGACTTTCAGAAGCCGTATTTGTGTTCCTATTGGTGATGATATTCGGTGAGATATTTTGACAGAGGCACATACCGTGCCATATTCGATACATCCAGGCAGCACCAAGATGTATCAGGATCTTCGTAGACTCTATTGGTGGCCAGGTATGAAGAAAGATATTGCTATGTTTATTTCTCAGTGCCTAACTTGTCAGCTGGTGAAGATTGAGCACCAGAGACCTGCTGGGACATTGTTGTCATTGCCGATTCCTCAATGGAAGTGGGAGCATATTACGATGGATTTCGTGACTGGTCTTCCCAGAACGCATAAAGGTTTTAACTCTATTTGGGTTATTGTCGATCGATTGACCAAGTCAGCGCATTTTCTCCCAGTCAAGACGACGTATTCCATGAACCAGTATGCCGAGGAGTACATAGCAGAGATTGTTAGACTTCATGGTGTTCCTGTGTCGATCGTGTCTGATCGTGACCCTAGATTTACTTCAGAGTTTTGGAAGAGTTTGCACAGAGCTATGGGTTCACGGTTAGCATTCAGTACAGCATATCACCCCCAGAGTGACGGTCAATCAGAGAGAGTTATTCAGATTCTAGAGGATATGCTCAAAGCTTGTACTATCGATTATCCTGGTAGCTGGGATTCCAAATTGCCTCTTGTTGAGTTTACGTATAATAACAGTTACCAAGCGACGATTGGCATGGCACCGTATGAGGCACTTTATGGCAGAAAGTGTAGGTCTCCTTTGTTTTGGGATGAGATTGGTGAGAGGAAAATGTTGGGTCCAGAGTTGGTCCAACAGACAGCTGATGTTGTCGCTGTTATTCGAGAGAGGATGAAGACAGCACAGTCGAGACAGAAGAGCTATGCAGATGTGCGTCGCAGACCGTTGCAGTTTGAGGTTGGCGACCATGTGTTCTTGAAGATAGCACCTCTCAAGGGTGTGTTGCGGTTTGGCAAGAAAGGAAAGTTGAGTCCGAGATTCATTGGCCCATTTGAGATCTTAGACAGAGTTGGTGATCGAGCTTACAGATTAGCCCTACCGCCAGATCTTGACAGAGTTCATAATGTTTTCCATGTTCCGATGCTCAGGAAGTATATTGCGAATCCTTCCCATGTTCTTCGCCACGAACCATTGGATTTGACGCCGAACTTGACGTACCAAGAGATTCCGGTCCAGATTCTGGATCGCAAAGTTAAAGTGTTGAGAAGCAAAGAGATCGGCCTCGTTAAAGTCCTTTGGAGGAATCATTTGATCGAAGAGGCCACGTGGGAACCGGAGGATGAGATGAGAGAGAAGTATCCTGAGTTGTTCGTACAGTGACGTCAATTTCGAGGACGAAACTCCCTTAAGGAGGGGAGATTGTAATAGCCAAGCCTGGTGTACGGTACGGTCTAAGTTTTCGTATGGTTATGGATTAATTGATTAAGTTTAAGTTTGAGTATGATTTAGATGTTAAGAGTTGTGATTAAGGGTTATAGTATGGTTGGTTATTATTGTTTTGTGGTATTGTTGATGTTCATTGATGGTAGTTGTATTGTATCAGTGTTTCGGTTTGATTTTAGTTGCTTTAGAGGTTGTTTTTGGCCGTGACATCACCGCACCCGCGGTCCTTGCAGTAGCGCACCCGCGGTCTTAATTTCAGAATTTTGAGTAGGAATGTCGTGGACACACCGCAACCGAGGTGTAGAAGGCACCGCACCCGCGGTCATGTTAGCACCGCACCTGCGGTCGTGATTTTTTCAGATATTTGGTGGGATGCCGAGAGCTCACCGCACCCGTGGTAAGGTTTGGAGCGCACCCGCGGTCGAGCACAGCAAAAGCGTGTTTCGAGATTTTAAGTGATATATTGGATGAGTTGGCTTCATTTCCATCACTTTTTTCCCCTCTTTTTCGATATTTCTCTCCTTGGAGCTAGGGTTTCCTCATTTTCTTTGATTTCCTACCTTTGATTCTTGGATCTTGGGGGATTGTTGTGTCGAGATCTAAGTTCTTCTTGGTTCTAGGAAGCTAAGGTAAGCTTTTGGTGTTGTTTATTCTTGGTTTTGGAGGAGATGTGATATGGGTTTGATGGATGTGTTGGTTTTATGGATTAATTGACATGGGTTTTTGATTATTGAGATGTTGATGGTGTTATTTATGGTTTATTGTTGTAGGATTTCAACCAAGAGTTTAGAACCAAGGTTTCAAGTGGTTGTAAGCGGAATTTCATTCTTGTGCTCACATGATACTATATGTATTGTTTTTCAATGGTTTTAATGTGTTATTCCCTTCATTCGATTCGTGTTTATGTATTGATACACTTGTTATGTATATTGGAGGCATTTTATGTGTCAATTATTGAAAAGGGAATACAAAAGAAAAGAGTTTGCAAAGTGTTTGTTTAAATGCCAAAGAGAGAATTCAAATGGATTTATGGATTGATAGATACATAGTCAGAGATTGCATGCAATTAGTTGATCAACGACCATAGGCTTATATCCCTCAGAGTTGTCGATTTATATCGATGGGATATAGGTACAGAGACAGAGATACTATATAGATATCAATCCAATACAGAGAAAAGAGAAATACCATCTTATTGTTATGCTATGCTTTATTATCCACATTTCAGAGTTGATGGTATTTATGTTTTTAAAGCTATGATTTTCATAGTATGCTATGTCTATTGCTATGTAAGAGTTCCACTTGCTGAGTTTTATACTCATTTCAGTTATTCATGTGATGCAGATAAGAGCGACGGGCCGGATCGTTGATTGTGGGCCGGAGTCATATGCATATAGAGAAGGAAGGAAGAAGATATTTTGATGGCATTTTGGGCATGATCATAGGAATGATATTTTGTATTTTTGTTATATCATTTGAATGATCATGTATTTATTTTGGATGTAAATGTTTTATGGAAATGTATTTGAATCCTTCCTCCCTTCAAGAAAAAAAAAATTTAAATTCAGCTGTATTTTAATTAAACGGGTCAGAGGTGTCACAGAATATAAAAGAACTTTCCTTTCCAACCCTTCTGAGATGAAGGGATGTCATCAAGGAACCGGGCATTCAGTCGGGCTGTAAGGGAAAATTCATTATCCCCGAGCCGACAAGAAAAATAGTAGTGGAGTATCAAGGGGGTGATGGCTAAATTATTCATTTGGAAAAGGACGTAGGTGGTAGCCATTATTCTAAAAGAATTGGGGTGAAATTGGTTAACCGGTACACCAAAAAACTTGGCCACCGCAATATAAAAATGGTGGACGGGAAATCAGAGACCATTCCTAACCTGGTCCCGAAAGAAAGTTGTGTACGCGGGAGGAGGGTTATTGGCTCTATCAGAGGGCCCGGGTATCAAGATAGGAAAAGTGTAAGGAATATTGACTAAGGATCGAAGTTACTCATCTGCCCACGAGCGCAGTGTGCCACTCAGGGAAGAGAACCACAGAGCTCTCGAGGTCTCAGTAGGAGGAGGGTTCGAAGCCTGGGCCTTACCCTTACCCTTGCTCTTGGCAAGAGCTCGGGAAGGACCAGCAGTAAGAGGTTTTGAATTAATTGGTTTGGCATGGTGGGCTGAGGGATTTTTAGAAGGCTGGGTGATAGAACGGCGAGGGGGAGACGGAGGGGAATCAGAGCGCAACGCGTGGACTCGTCACTAGGCGAGCCTCTCGCATTGGCTCCTGAGGTCGAAGAAGTAGAGTTAGACATAGTACAAGGAGAAAACTTACAAGTTTTGAGGGAAGAAAGCATTAGAAGATCGTCGGAACTAGGTGGTTTTGCACGGAGGAGCTTCGAGGAAAATTTTGCAAGGGCTTCGCCGAAGATTTGAATTTGAAAGTGATTTTTGAAAAATAGGTTGGCTACTATTTATAGAAGGAGGGAGTTGATCTCCACCGTTGATTTGAATCAAATCGGATGGTTGAGACAAGCCTTGGAAATTGTGTGGGAAGATGAAAGGACACGCAATTAATAAGGTGTCAGACTTATCGACTTTTCGGAGATAGGAAACGTTTTCTGACCGTTGGAGTGGAAGGGCACACTCCATTATGACACCACATTAATTTCTCGAGAATATTAAACGACAAAAAGTGCAAAGCCCAGGAGATAGGAGGCCCCGAAATCTTACTCAAAGCCCGGGAGATATGATGCCCCGGTGCCTTATTCCGAGCTCAAGTGATGCGAGGCCCCGGAATATTATCTTAAACCCCGGGTTATATCAGACCCTAGTATCCCATTTCATCTGTGGGATATTTGAAGACCCGATGCTCTTATTCACTCTAAGTTTTGTTTCAACAAAATTACAAGTGTGACTGATTGGGACAACGAGTCAAGCTCTAGCCCGACTATTTTAGGGATGGATGGTGATACCCCCATAAGGATGCGGGTCATTTCAGCTATGACCCGGGCACCATCAAGAACCCGATGGCTGGCTCGCGGTCTGGCCACCTCCTGGCCTCTGCTGTGACTGAGTAGGCGGTGCTGACTGAAAAGTATGAACGGCAGATGGTCGTCTACCTGCCTGAGCCACTGATCCCGATGACTCAGCTGCCTGCGATCCCTGGGCACTCCTCTGGGGACACACTCGAGCAAAGTGTCCTTGCTGTCCACAAATACGACAGCTGCCAATCACTCCTCGGCACTGATCTGTGGAATGCCTCCCTCCACAAGTACCACAGTACGGTCCTGTATAGCTCTGGCCCTGACTAATCTGTCTAGAGCCACTCGAACTGGACGAACTAGTACCAGATTTCTTGAATTGCTTCCCTCTAGCTCTCAAGAAATCTCTCTTCCTGCTACTGCTGCTGCCACCTTCAAATCGAGGAGGTGGTTGTTGCTGTCCCGATACTGGAACCACAAACGAAGCCTCTCTCTGTCTCATCAGACCTGCTTCAGCTCCCTTGGCTCGGTTCAAGGCATCGGTGAAATTGTTTGGCCTCCCGGTATTCACCAAAGTAAATATTTCTGGATTCAGGCCATTTATAAATTGGTCCGCGACGGCCTCATCGTGTTCAGCTACGTGGGGAGCAAATCTTAACAGCGTAGAGAACTTAGCCACATAATCCTCAATGTTTAACTGGCCTTGTCTCAAGTTTGCAAACTCGGCTCCCTTGTCCTTCCTATAAGATACTGGGAAGAACCGCATATAAAATTCAGACTTAAACACATTCCAGGTAATGGCCGTACCTCGTTGTTCCAATGCCCTTCTAGTCGTGATCCACCAGTGTTTAGCAACGTCATGCAACTGGTGTATTATCAGTTTTACCCTCTTTTCCTCAGTGTACTCCAAAGATTCAAACAACGATTCAATATCGTCCAACCAACTTTCACATTCCACGGAGTTCTCCGTACCTTTCAAAGTCGGTGGATGAAATGACTGAAATCTTTTCAGCAATTTCTCCATTGCTGTAGGTGTCACATCCATGGGAGGATTCGAGGTACTCCCTTGTTCTGGCATTCTTCTCGGAGGCATATCTGAAATCAAAAGGATTAGCAACCCCAAACCAAAGTTCTATTTCAGTCCTCCTCCGATCATCTTACTGCTGATCCAGAATCGGTTCTAATTCAATCTCAATAATACATGTTTTCAAATCAACTCAGATAAACATGCATTATAAAGCAGTAAATCATGCTAGCAATCAAAAGCAGGAAAGAAAATCTCAATCTACCCCGCTCACTAGCTCCTATCTCAATCTCAAGGATCTATCGCTCTGATACCACCTGTTGTGGGGACCCGGACGCTAATCACGTTCTTAATCATCATTGGGACTAATTAATCGATTATAAAACAGGGTCTAAAAATTTTTCTTTCTAAAATGCGGAACGTAGTGAAATCAAACTCATATACATATCAGTATAAAATACAATACAAGTCCTGTACTGCATGCATTCAAAATAAACTAAGGTTTAACAACTAATGTCAAGTGTTCAACCCTATCTCTAATCCAAGTCCGGAGCCTCCACTCTAATCACGATCTCTCCTCATCTCCTGGACCCTGATCCTGTTCCACCTGTTGTCATGTACACATACAGACAAGACAACAGCCGGATAATCCCGGTGAGAATATAATCTCAGTATAAATCAATGAAACATGCAATCATACAAACAAATGTAAAGCATGTAATCAGGTAACATGAATATGTATCAAAATCTGAAACATAAACAATATCAAATTAAACTGTCGACATTACTCATAATTCAGACTAGACTCAATCCTAGTCTAAGGATCCCGGTTTCCAGATGTGGTATTCCTATATCGAATTCCGTAATAGAAGGAACCGTATTCCTATTACTCGATATAACCAATATCCTGGTATTCCTATATCGAATTCCGTAATAGACGAATTCCCATTTCCTATTACTCGATATAACCAAACATCCGGTGTCCTGACCTATCCGTCATGGACTGTAACTCAATCGCTAAAATCCTATCTTGAGACATCGTGCAATGTGCCGTGGCGATACCACCACTATCCGGCACTTCTGTCACAAGATAACTCGTCTAATACCTGTCATCTAAAATCAAGAGAACAAGTATATCATCAATTCAATGCAAATATCAATGCAATAAAGTAAAGTATGTGATTTAGGGAAACTCAAGTCCAAACCGACTCAAGTCCATCTCCCAATACCACATTGACTTATACCTTTCTTTCGTCGGTTTCTGGCTCAGTCGATGTCCTGAACTCACAGCCTGTCCGGCAATGACAATATCAATAATCTCATGTCAATATACCGTTCAACTCAATAACAATCTGATGAATCTGGATTTAATTCAAATCAACGGTATAACGGTACAATTTCAATATCCCCGTCAATACCAATTCAACATATACTAGTTACAATCCATAACTCATATCCAATACAATCTGTAATCCAATCACTATTCAGATCTGTCTGGTATAAATCAATATACCCTAAAAAGTCATAACAATTCCATAATCAATTCGTTTCTTAGTTTGACTTCGATTCTATAATGTCTCATATGTCAAGAACAGCATATATGAGTTTCATTCAGTTCTGACAATATCATATTCTAAAACATGTCAAAACGTAGTAAAACTTACGTCAAGTTGTAGCCTACGTCGCTAGGAACTCGATACCGAAGTCGGATTCAAATTCGGACGGACGGATTGAAAGATAAAGGCGTAAGGATTTTTCTCCTTTCTTCTTCAGACCCTTCTCTCGATTTATGTTCTGATTTTCGAAGGGATAACCATTATATATAACCGTGCATGCATTCACGAGGTGGCAACATTTTTCTCGCAACACGTAGCACCGCGGGTGCGGTGTCATAGGGACCGCGGGTGCGGTCGCTGCAAGACTGCGGGTGCGGTCACCCTACGGTTTCGATGCACAACATTTCCCGAAGCACAACCGCGGGTCCGGTGCTTCCTAGGCCGCGGGTGCGGTGTCCCCTCGGCCTCACCTTCACCATTTCATGCTAAATACTCCTCTCGGTATCCCGATTGGTCCATTCATAATCACATGAACTGATAATTCAATCATCGTTAATTACAGTGATTAATTCTTGGGCATTACATTTCTCCTCCCCTAAGATACGATTTCGTCCTCGAAATCACAAGCATTCAATCATATCAATAAGGAGTATATACAGAAATGTAATAGAACTTTACATCAGTGGAACAATGCTGGGATTTCCTGTCTCATATCTGCTTCAGTCTCCCAAGTGGCTTCTTCAATGCCATGACGAGTCCATTGAACTTTCACAAGAGGAATCGTCTTTGTTCTGAGCTGTTTTTCTTTACGATCTATAATTCGGATCGGTTTCTCGACATAACTCAATGTCTCATCCAGCTCAGTCTCGTCTGGTTGAATCACGTGAGAATCATCAGGGATATATTTCCGCAGCATTGATACATGAAAGACATCATGTATTCCAGATAATGAAGGCGGCAAGGCGAGTCGATAGGCACGATCTCCTATCTTTTCAAGAATCTCATATGGACCAACATATCTTGGAGACAATTTCCCTTTCTTGCCAAATCTGACAACTCCTCTGAAAGGTGAAATCTTCAGGAATACTCGGTCTCCAGCCTCAAATACCAACGGTCGTCGTCTGAGGTTGGCATATTTGGCTTGTCGGTCTTGAGCTGCCTTCATTTTCTTCTGGATCAACTTTATTTTCTCTGTCATATCTCTGATCATATCCGGTCCAGTCTCAGGAACTTCAGAGATATCATCCCAATATAATGGGGATCTGCATTTCTTTCCGTACAACGCTTCAAAAGGTGCCATCTCAATACTCGTCTGATAGCTATTGTTGTACGAAAACTCACACAGTGGCAATGCATCTTGCCAGCTAGTGCTAAAATCGAGCACTACGGCTCTCAGCATATCCTCCAGTGTCTGGATAGTCCGCTCTGACTGTCCATCGGTCTGTGGATGATATGCGGTACTCAGATGTAACTTCGTACCTAGAGCCTGCTGTAAACTCTGCCAGAAGTGCGAAGTGAATCGAGGATCACGATCTGAAACAATCGACTTCGGCACTCCGTGCAATCTAATCACTTCTCGGACATAAACATCGGCCATCTGGTCATACCTGTAGGTCATTTTGTATGGAATAAAACAAGCAGATTTGGTCAATCGATCAATCACGACCCAAATCGCATCACAACCTTGGGAGGATCTCGGCAACTGCGTCACAAAATCCATGGAAATGTGATCCCATTTCCATTCAGGAATGGACAAACTCTGTAACAATCCTCCTGATTTCTTCCTCTCAGCTTTCACCTGTTGGCAATTCAGACACTTGGAAACAAATTCAGTCACATCAGATTTCATCTGTTTCCACCAATACTGTGTCTTTAAATCATTATACATTTTCCTGCCACCAGGATGAATGCTAAAACGACTGTTGTGCGCTTCTGACAGTATTCGCTGTCTCAAATCTAAAACATTCGGCACAACAAGACGATTATTCACATACAAAATGCCATTTCTCACCTGATATTCCGATCGATGTCCCGCTCTGACCATAGAAATCGAATTCTGTATGTTCTGATCAATCTTCTGTGCCTCTTTGATTCTCAATATCAATGCCGGTTCAGCTCGAATCGCACATAATCTCAGAGGCTGACAATCTGTTTCAAAGGCTAATCCAGACAAACAGCAGTCTTCTATCAAATTCGAGACACCTATCGTCGATAAGGATAGTGCACATACCTTTCGACTCAGTGCATCAGCTGCTGCATTGGACTTCCCTGGTTAATACTTGATTTCACAATCAAAGTCTTTCAGTAAATCCAGCCATCTCCGCTGTCTCATATTCAGCTCTGATTGCGAAAACAGATATTTCAAGCTCTTGTGATCAGAATATATTTCAAATTTCTCACCGTAGAGGTAATGTCGCCATATCTTCAAAGCAAAGACTATGGCTGCCAATTCAAGATCATGAATTGGGTAACGAGTTTCATGGGGTTTCAGCTGTCTCGAGGCATAAGCAATCACATGCCCCCGCTGCATCAAAACACAACCCAATCCTCGGTGAGATGCATCACAGTAAACGACGAAATCACCAGTACCTGAAGGAATTGTCAACACAGGCGCACTGGTCAGTCTCTTTTTCAATTCCAGAAAACTTGATTCACAGTCTTCTGACCAAACAAACAGAGCATTCTTCTGGGTTAACTGCGTAATCGGTTTGGCAATACTCGAAAAATCTTTAATGAATCGACGATAATATCCTGCCAAATCCATAAAACTGCGAATCTCCGGCACCGATGTAGGTCTCGGCCAAGTAATCACGGCTTCAACCTTACTGGGATCAACTGATATACCGTCTCCCGATATAATGTGACCCAAAAACACAACCTGTTTCAGCCAAAACTCGCATTTCGACAATTTAGCATACAGTTTCTCCGCCCTCAAAATTCTCAACACAGTCCTCAGATGATTAGCATGCTCAATCATATTCTTTGAATAAATCAATATATCATCAATGAATATGATAACAAAATCATCCAAGTATTTCTGAAAGACGCGGTTCATCTATCCCATAAATACCGCCGGTGCATTCGTCAAACCAAAAGGAATGACAATAAACTCATAGTGTCCATACCTGGTTCTGAATGCTGTCTTTGAGATATCAGAGTCCCTGACTCTCAATTGATGGTATCCAGATCTCAAATCAATCTTGGAATACACAGATGAACCCTGCAACTGATCAAATAAATCATCGATACGAGGCAATGGATATTTATTCTTTACCGTTGCCTTATTCAGTTGCCGGTAGTCGATACAAAGTCTCATCGACCCATCCTTCTTTCTCACGAACAGTACTGGAGCACCCCAAGGAGATACACTCGGTCTAATATATCCCTTGGCCAATAAATCCTCCAACTGTTCTTTAAACTCTTTCAATTCGATCGGTGCCATCCGATATGGAGCTCTCGAAATCGGAACTGTTCCTGGCATTAACTCAATGCTGAAATCTATCTCTCGAATCGGAGGCAATCCAGGAATCTCAGCTGGAAAGACATCAGCAAACACACACACCACTGGCAAGTCCGCCAATGATGGGCTCGTTTTCAGTAAATCAACTGAATATACCAGGAATCCATCCGCTCCTTTCTGCAATAATCGTGTCATATTCATTGCAGATATCAAAGGAATTCTAGCACGAGAACCCTTACCATAAAATTTCCACTCCTCAGCCATCTCAGGTCTGAATCGAACAATCTTGTGGAAACAATCGACTGTAGCTCGGTACTTGGCCAACATATCGATACCGATAATGCAATCAAAATCAGATAAACCAAGCACAATACAGTCTAATTCAATCGTATGTCCATCGTACTGCAGTATACAAGGTTTCACAGATTTCACTGATATCAAACATGTTCCTAACGGGGAAGAAACAGACACTACCGCAGACAATGACTCAATTGGTAATGCACGACTCAATGCAAACCTCTCAGAAATAAAAGTATGCGATGCACCAGTATCAATCAATACATATGCAGGATAACCAGAAATAAAACAGTTACCTGCCACAACATCATCAGGTGCATCCTGTGCCTGCTCCTCGGTCAAAGCAAACAATCGGGCCTGCTGTCTAGGAGGCTGGCTCGCGGTCTGGCCACCTCCTGGCCTCTGCTGTGACTGAGTAGGCGGTGCTGACTGAAAAGTATGAACGGCAGATGGTCGTCTACCTGCCTGAGCCACTGATCCCGATGACTCAGCTGCCTGCGATCCCTGGGCACTCCTCTGGGGACACACTCGAGCAAAGTGTCCTTGCTGTCCACAAATACGACAGCTGCCAATCACTCCTCGGCACTGATCTGTGGAATGCCTCCCTCCACAAGTACCACAGTACGGTCCTGTATAGCTCTGGCCCTGACTAATCTGTCTAGAGCCACTCGAACTGGACGAACTAGTACCAGATTTCTTGAATTGCTTCCCTCTAGCTCTCAAGAAATCTCTCTTCCTGCTACTGCTGCTGCCACCTTCAAATCGAGGAGGTGGTTGTTGCTGTCCCGATACTGGAAGCACAAACGAAGCCTCTCTCTGTCTCATCAGACCTGCTTCAGCTCCCTTGGCTCGGTTCAAGGCATCGGTGAAATTGTTTGGCCTCCCGGTATTCACCAAGTAAATATTTCTGGATTCAGGCCATTTATAAATTGGTCCGCGACGGCCTCATCGTGTTCAGCTACGTGGGGAGCAAATCTTAACAGCGTAGAGAACTTAGCCACATAATCCTCAATGTTTAACTGGCCTTGTCTCAAGTTTGCAAACTCGGCTCCCTTGTCCTTCCTATAAGATACTGGGAAGAACCGCATATAAAATTCAGACTTAAACACATTCCAGGTAATGGCCGTACCTCGTTGTTCCAATGCCCTTCTAGTCGTGATCCACCAGTGTTTAGCAACGTCATGCAACTGGTGTATTATCAGTTTTACCCTCTTTTCCTCAGTGTACTCCAAAGATTCAAACAACGATTCAATATCGTCCAACCAACTTTCACATTCCACGGAGTTCTCCGTACCTTTCAAAGTCGGTGGATGAAATGACTGAAATCTTTTCAGCAATTTCTCCATTGCTGTAGGTGTCACATCCATGGGAGGATTCGAGGTACTCCCTTGTTCTGGCATTCTTCTCGGAGGCATATCTGAAATCAAAAGGATTAGCAACCCCAAACCAAAGTTCTATTTCAGTCCTCCTCCGATCATCTTATTGTTGATCCAGAATCGGTTCTGATTCAATCTCAATAATACATGTTTTCAAATCAACTCAGATAAACAGATAAACATGCATTATAAAGCAGTAAATCATGCTAGCAATCAAAAGCAGGAAAGAAAATCTCAATCTACCCGCTCACTAGCTCCTATCTCAATCTCAAGGATCTATCGCTCTGATACCACCTGTTGTGGGGACCCGGACGCTAATCACGTTCTTAATCATCATTGGGACTAATTAATCGATTATAAAACAGGGTCTAAAAATTTTTCTTTCTAAAATGCGGAACGTAGTGAAATCAAACTCATATACATATCAGTATAAAATACAATACAAGTCCTGTACTGCATGCATTCAAAATAAACTAAGGTTTAACAACTAATGTCAAGTGTTCAACCCTATCTCTAATCCAAGTCCGGAGCCTCCACTCTAATCACGATCTCTCCTCATCTCCTGGACCCTGATCCTGTTCCACCTGTTGTCATGTACACATACAGACAAGACAACAGCCGGATAATCCCGGTGAGAATATAATCCCAGTATAAATCAATGAAACATGCAATCATACAAACAAATGTAAAGCATGTAATCAGGTAACATGAATATGTATCAAAATCTGAAACATAAACAATATCAAATTAAACTGTCGACATTACTCATAATTCAGACTAGACTCAATCCTAGTCTAAGGATCCCGGTTTCCAGATGTGGTATTCCTATATCGAATTCCGTAATAGAAGGAACCGTATTCCTATTACTCGATATAACCAATATCCTGGTATTCCTATATCGAATTCCGTAATAGACGAATTCCCATTTCCTATTACTCGATATAACCAAACATCCGGTGTCCTGACCTATCCGTCATGGACTGTAACTCAATCGCTAAAATCCTATCTTGAGACATCGTGCAATGTGCCGTGGCGATACCACCACTATCCGGCACTTCTGTCACAAGATAACTCGTCTAATACCTGTCATCTAAAATCAAGAGAACAAGTATATCATCAATTCAATGCAAATATCAATGCAATAAAGTAAAGTATGTGATTTAGGGAAACTCAAGTCCAAACCGACTCAAGTCCATCTCCCAATACCACATTGACTTATACCTTTCTTTCGTCGGTTTCTGGCTCAGTCGATGTCCTGAACTCACAGCCTGTCCGGCAATGACAATATCAATAATCTCATGTCAATATACCGTTCAACTCAATAACAATCTGATGAATCTGGATTTAATTCAAATCAACGGTATAACGGTACAATTTCAATATCCCCGTCAATACCAATTCAACATATACTAGTTACAATCCATAACTCATATCCAATACAATCTGTAATCCAATCACTATTCAGATCTGTCTGGTATAAATCAATATACCCTAAAAAGTCATAACAATTCCATAATCAATTCGTTTCTTAGTTTGACTTCGATTCTATAATGTCTCATATGTCAAGAACAGCATATATGAGTTTCATTCAGTTCTGACAATATCATATTCTAAAACATGTCAAAACGTAGTAAAACTTACGTCAAGTTGTAGCCTACGTCGCTAGGAACTCGATACCGAAGTCGGATTCAAATTCGGACGGACGGATTGAAAGATAAAGGCGTAAGGATTTTTCTCCTTTCTTCTTCAGACCCTTCTCTCGATTTATGTTCTGATTTTCGAAGGGATAACCATTATATATAACCGTGCATGCATTCACGAGGTGGCAACATTTTTCTCGCAACACGTAGCACCGCGGGTGCGGTGTCATAGGGACCGCGGGTGCGGTCGCTGCAAGACCGCGGGTGCGGTCACCCTACGGTTTCGATGCACAACATTTCCCGAAGCACAACCGCGGGTCCGGTGCTTCCTAGGCCGCGGGTGCGGTGTCCCCTCGGCCTCACCTTCACCATTTCATGCTAAATACTCCTCTCGGTATCCCGATTGGTCCATTCATAATCACATGAACTGATAATTCAATCATCGTTAATTACAGTGATTAATTCTTGGGCATTACATTTCTCCTCCCCTAAGATACGATTTCGTCCTCGAAATCACAAGCATTCAATCATATCAATAAGGAGTATATACAGAAATGTAATAGAACTTTACATCAGTGGAACAATGCTGGGAATTCCTGTCTCATATCTGCTTCAGTCTCCCAAGTGGCTTCTTCAATGCCATGACGAGTCCATTGAACTTTCACAAGAGGAATCGTCTTTGTTCTGAGCTGTTTTTCTTTACGATCTATAATTCGGATCGGTTTCTCGACATAACTCAATGTCTCATCCAGCTCAGTCTCGTCTGGTTGAATCACGTGAGAATCATCAGGGAGATATTTCCGCAGCATTGATACATGAAAGACATCATGTATTCCAGATAATGAAGGCGGCAAGGCGAGTCGATAGGCACGATCTCCTATCTTTTCAAGAATCTCATATGGACCAACATATCTTGGAGACAATTTCCCTTTCTTGCCAAATCTGACAACTCCTCTGAAAGGTGAAATCTTCAGGAATACTCGGTCTCCAGCCTCAAATACCAACGGTCGTCGTCTGAGGTTGGCATATTTGGCTTGTCGGTCTTGAGCTGCCTTCATTTTCTTCTGGATCAACTTTATTTTCTCTGTCATATCTCTGATCATATCCGGTCCAGTCTCAGGAACTTCAGAGATATCATCCCAATATAATGGGGATCTGCATTTCTTTCCGTACAACGCTTCAAAAGGTGCCATCTCAATACTCGTCTGATAGCTATTGTTGTACGAAAACTCACACAGTGGCAATGCATCTTGCCAGCTAGTGCTAAAATCGAGCACTACGGCTCTCAGCATATCCTCCAGTGTCTGGATAGTCCGCTCTGACTGTCCATCGGTCTGTGGATGATATGCGGTACTCAGATGTAACTTCGTACCTAGAGCCTGCTGTAAACTCTGCCAGAAGTGCGAAGTGAATCGAGGATCACGATCTGAAACAATCGACTTCGGCACTCCGTGCAATCTAATCACTTCTCGGACATAAACATCGGCCATCTGGTCATACCTGTAGGTCATTTTGTATGGAATAAAACAAGCAGATTTGGTCAATCGATCAATCACGACCCAAATCGCATCACAACCTTGGGAGGATCTCGGCAACTGCGTCACAAAATCCATGGAAATGTGATCCCATTTCCATTCAGGAATGGACAAACTCTGTAACAATCCTCCTGGTTTCTTCCTCTCAGCTTTCACCTGTTGGCAATTCAGACACTTGGAAACAAATTCAGTCACATCAGATTTCATCTGTTTCCACCAATACTGTGTCTTTAAATCATTATACATTTTCCTGCCACCAGGATGAATGCTAAAACGACTGTTGTGCGCTTCTGACAGTATTCGCTGTCTCAAATCTAAAACATTCGGCACAACAAGACGATTATTCACATACAAAATGCCATTTCTCACCTGATATTCCGATCGATGTCCCGCTCTGACCATAGAAATCGAATTCTGTATGTTCTGATCAATCTTCTGTGCCTCTTTGATTCTCAATATCAATGCCGGTTCAGCTCGAATCGCACATAATCTCAGAGGCTGACAATCTGTTTCAAAGGCTAATCCAGACAAACAGCAGTCTTCTATCAAATTCGAGACACCTATCGTCGATAAGGATAGTGCACATACCTTTCGACTCAGTGCATCAGCTGCTGCATTGGACTTCCCTGGTTAATACTTGATTTCACAATCAAAGTCTTTCAGTAAATCCAGCCATCTCCGCTGTCTCATATTCAGCTCTGATTGCGAAAACAGATATTTCAAGCTCTTGTGATCAGAATATATTTCAAATTTCTCACCGTAGAGGTAATGTCGCCATATCTTCAAAGCAAAGACTATGGCTGCCAATTCAAGATCATGAATTGGGTAACGAGTTTCATGGGGTTTCAGCTGTCTCGAGGCATAAGCAATCACATGCCCCCGCTGCATCAAAACACAACCCAATCCTCGGTGAGATGCATCACAGTAAACGACGAAATCACCAGTACCTGAAGGAATTGTCAACACAGACGCACTGGTCAGTCTCTTTTTCAATTCCAGAAAACTTGATTCACAGTCTTCTGGCCAAACAAACAGAGCATTCTTCTGGGTTAACTGCGTAATCGGTTTGGCAATACTCGAAAAATCTTTAATGAATCGACGATAATATCCTGCCAAATCCATAAAACTGCGAATCTCCGGCACCGATGTAGGTCTCGGCCAAGTAATCACGGCTTCAACCTTACTGGGATCAACTGATATACCGTCTCCCGATATAATGTGACCCAAAAACACAACCTGTTTCAGCCAAAACTCGCATTTCGACAATTTAGCATACAGTTTCTCCGCCCTCAAAATTCTCAACACAGTCCTCAGATGATTAGCATGCTCAATCATATTCTTTGAATAAATCAATATATCATCAATGAATATGATAACAAAATCATCCAAGTATTTCTGAAAGACGCGGTTCATCTATCCCATAAATACCGCCGGTGCATTCGTCAAACCAAAAGGAATGACAATAAACTCATAGTGTCCATACCTGGTTCTGAATGCTGTCTTTGAGATATCAGAGTCCCTGACTCTCAATTGATGGTATCCAGATCTCAAATCAATCTTGGAATACACAGATGAACCCTGCAACTGATCAAATAAATCATCGATACGAGGCAATGGATATTTATTCTTTACCGTTGCCTTATTCAGTTGCCGGTAGTCGATACAAAGTCTCATCGACCCATCCTTCTTTCTCACGAACAGTACTGGAGCACCCCAAGGAGATACACTCGGTCTAATATATCCCTTGGCCAATAAATCCTCCAACTGTTCTTTAAACTCTTTCAATTCGATCGGTGCCATCCGATATGGAGCTCTCGAAATCGGAACTGTTCCTGGCATTAACTCAATGCTGAAATCTATCTCTCGAATCGGAGGCAATCCAGGAATCTCAGCTGGAAAGACATCAGCAAACACACACACCACTGGCAAGTCCGCCAATGATGGGCTCGTTTTCAGTAAATCAACTGAATATACCAGGAATCCATCCGCTCCTTTCTGCAATAATCGTGTCATATTCATTGCAGATATCAAAGGAATTCTAGCACGAGAACCCTTACCATAAAATTTCCACTCCTCAGCCATCTCAGGTCTGAATCGAACAATCTTGTGGAAACAATCGACTGTAGCTCGGTACTTGGCCAACATATCGATACCGATAATGCAATCAAAATCAGATAAACCAAGCACAATACAGTCTAATTCAATCGTATGTCCATCGTACTGCAGTATACAAGGTTTCACAGATTTCACTGATATCAAACATGTTCCTAACGGGGAAGTAACAGACACTACCGCAGACAATGACTCAATTGGTAATGCACGACTCAATGCAAACCTCTCAGAAATAAAAGTATGCGATGCACCAGTATCAATCAATACATATGCAGGATAACCAGAAATAAAACAGTTACCTGCCACAACATCATCAGGTGCATCCTGTGCCTGCTCCTCGGTCAAAGCAAACAATCGGGCCTGCTGTCTAGGAGGCTGGCTCGCGGTCTGGCCACCTCCTGGCCTCTGCTGTGACTGAGTAGGCGGTGCTGACTGAAAAGTATGAACGGCAGATGGTCGTCTACCTGCCTGAGCCACTGATCCCGATGACTCAGCTGCCTGCGATCCCTGGGCACTCCTCTGGGGACACACTCGAGCAAAGTGTCCTTGCTGTCCACAAATACGACAGCTGCCAATCACTCCTCGGCACTGATCTGTGGAATGCCTCCCTCCACAAGTACCACAGTACGGTCCTGTATAGCTCTGGCCCTGACTAATCTGTCTAGAGCCACTCGAACTGGACGAACTAGTACCAGATTTCTTGAATTGCTTCCCTCTAGCTCTCAAGAAATCTCTCTTCCTGCTACTGCTGCTGCCACCTTCAAATCGAGGAGGTGGTTGTTGCTGTCCCGATACTGGAAGCACAAACGAAGCCTCTCTCTGTCTCATCAGACCTGCTTCAGCTCCCTTGGCTCGGTTCAAGGCATCGGTGAAATTGTTTGGCCTCCCGGTATTCACCAAGTAAATATTTCTGGATTCAGGCCATTTATAAATTGGTCCGCGACGGCCTCATCGTGTTCAGCTACGTGGGGAGCAAATCTTAACAGCGTAGAGAACTTAGCCACATAATCCTCAATGTTTAACTGGCCTTGTCTCAAGTTTGCAAACTCGGCTCCCTTGTCCTTCCTATAAGATACTGGGAAGAACCGCATATAAAATTCAGACTTAAACACATTCCAGGTAATGGCCGTACCTCGTTGTTCCAATGCCCTTCTAGTCGTGATCCACCAGTGTTTAGCAACGTCATGCAACTGGTGTATTATCAGTTTTACCCTCTTTTCCTCAGTGTACTCCAAAGATTCAAACAACGATTCAATATCGTCCAACCAACTTTCACATTCCACGGAGTTCTCCGTACCTTTCAAAGTCGGTGGATGAAATGACTGAAATCTTTTCAGCAATTTCTCCATTGCTGTAGGTGTCACATCCATGGGAGGATTCGAGGTACTCCCTTGTTCTGGCATTCTTCTCGGAGGCATATCTGAAATCAAAAGGATTAGCAACCCCAAACCAAAGTTCTATTTCAGTCCTCCTCCGATCATCTTATTGTTGATCCAGAATCGGTTCTGATTCAATCTCAATAATACATGTTTTCAAATCAACTCAGATAAACAGATAAACATGCATTATAAAGCAGTAAATCATGCTAGCAATCAAAAGCAGGAAAGAAAATCTCAATCTACCCGCTCACTAGCTCCTATCTCAATCTCAAGGATCTATCGCTCTGATACCACCTGTTGTGGGGACCCGGACGCTAATCACGTTCTTAATCATCATTGGGACTAATTAATCGATTATAAAACAGGGTCTAAAAATTTTTCTTTCTAAAATGCGGAACGTAGTGAAATCAAACTCATATACATATCAGTATAAAATACAATACAAGTCATGTACTGCATGCATTCAAAATAAACTAAGGTTTAACAACTAATGTCAAGTGTTCAACCCTATCTCTAATCCAAGTCCGGAGCCTCCACTCTAATCACGATCTCTCCTCATCTCCTGGACCCTGATCCTGTCCCACCTGTTGTCATGTACACATACAGACAAGACAACAGCCGGATAATCCCGGTGAGAATATAATCCCAGTATAAATCAATGAAACATGCAATCATACAAACAAATGTAAAGCATGTAATCAGGTAACATGAATATGTATCAAAATCCGAAACATAAACAATATCAAATCAAACTGTCGACATTACTCATAATTCAGACTAGACTCAATCCTAGTCTAGGGATCCCGGTTTCCAGATGTGGTATTCCTATATCGAATTCCGTAATAGAAGGAACCGTATTCCTATTACTCGATATAACCAATATCCTGGTATTCCTATATCGAATTCCGTAATAGACGAATTCCCATTTCCTATTACTCGATATAACCAAACATCCGGTGTCCTGACCTATCCGTCATGGACTGTAACTCAATCGCTAAAATCCTATCTTGAGACATCGTGCAATGTGCCGTGGCGATACCACCACTATCCGGCACTTCTGTCACAAGATAACTCGTCTAATACCTGTCATCTAAAATCAAGAGAACAAGTATATCATCAATTCAATGCAAATATCAATGCAATAAAGTAAAGTATGTGATTTAGGGAAACTCAAGTCCAAACCGACTCAAGTCCATCTCCCAATACCACATTGACTTATACCTTTCTTTCGTTGGTTTCTGGCTCAGTCGATGTCCTGAACTCACAGCCTGTCCGGCAATGACAATATCAATAATCTCATGTCAATATACCGTTCAACTCAATAACAATCTGATGAATCTGGATTTAATTCAAATCAACGGTATAACGGTACAATTTCAATATCCCCGTCAATACCAATTCAACAGATACTAGTTACAATCCATAACTCATATCCAATACAATCTGTAATCCAATCACAATTCAGATCTGTCTGGTATAAATCAATATACCCTAAAAGGTCATAACAATTCCATAATCAATCCGTTTCTTAGTCTGACTTCGATTCTATAATGTCTCATATGTCAAGAACAGCATATATGAGTTTCATTCAGTTCTGACAATATCATAATTCTAAAACATGTCAAAACGTAGTAAAACTTACGTCAAGTTGTATCCTACGTCGCTAGGAACTCGATACCGAAGTCGGATTCAAATTCGGACGGACGGATTGAAAGATAAAGGCGTAAGGATTTTTCTCCTTTCTTCTTCAGAACCTTCTCTCGATTTATGTTCTGATTTTCGAAGGGATAACCATTATATATAACCGTGCATGCATTCACGAGGTGGCAACATTTTTCTCGCAACACGTAGCACCACGGGTGCGGTGTCATAGGGACCGCGGGTGCGCTCAATACCGCGGGTGCGGTCGCTGCAAGACCGCGGGTGCGGTCACCCTACGGTTTCGATGCACAACATTTCCCGAAGCACAACCGCGGGTGCGGTGCTTCCTAGGCCGCGGGTGCGGTGTCCCCTCGGCCTCACCTTCACCATTTCATGCTAAATACTCCTCTCGGTATCCCGATTGGTCCATTCATAATCACATGAACTGATAATTCAATCATCGTTAATTACAGTGATTAATTCTTGGGCATTACACTCCACATCTCAAGTACGTATATTTAGGAGAAGATAATAAATTGCCTGTTATTATTTCCTCTTCTTTGACAGATGATATGGAGAGTAAGCTCATGGGAGTCCTCAAGGAGCATAAAGGAGCATTCGCTTGGAAGGTGTCGGACATAAAAGGGATAAGTCTTTCGATCTGCATGCACAAAATTCTGAAGGAAGATAAATACTCACCTCTAGCACAACCACAAAGGAGACTAAATCCAAAGATGCAAGAGGTAGTAAAAGCTGAAACCATTAAACTTCTGGATGCAGGTATTATCTATCCTATCTCTGATAGTGCGTGGGTAAGCCCTGTGCAATGTGTGCCTAAAAAGAGGTGGGATTACTGTTATTACTAATGAAAAAAATGAGTTGATTCCCACTAGAACTGTTACGGGTTGGCGTGTGTGCATAGATTATAGGAAATTGAATGATGAAACCCGTAAAGATCACTTTCCCTTGCCATTTATCGATCAAATGATTGAACGATTAGCAGCATGAATTTTATTGCTTTTTAGATGGATATTCAGGGACACAATCAAATCACAATTGTACCTGAGGACCAAGAGAAAACTACTTTCACTTGCCCTTATGGTATTTTTACGTTTAGGCGTATGCCCTTTGGTTTATGCAATGCACCTGCAACATTTCAAAGATGCATGACCGCTATCTTTCATGACATGACTGAAAATTTCCTTGAAATCTTTATGGATGACTTCTCTATTTTTGGCTCCTCATTTAATGAATGTTTAGAGAATTTGAACTTGGTGTTAGTTAGATGCGAGGAGAGCAATTTGGTGTTGAATTGGCAAGAGGGGATTGTGTTAGGACACAGGGTATCGGAGAATGGAATTGAGGTTGACAAAGCCAATGTGGAAGTAATCAAAAACTTACCCCCACCTTCATCAATAAAAGGAGTTAGAAGTTTCCTAGGGCATGCTGGTTTTTATAGGCGTTTCATTAAAGATTTTTCCAAAATTGCTAAACCTTTATCCTCTTTGTTGATGAAAGATGTTGAATTTAATTTTGATTCTATTTGTCTGCATGCATTCGAGATACTCAAGGAGAGCTTGGTGACAGCACCTGTTCTGACTGTCCCTGATTGGGAGTTACCATTTGAGGTGATGTGCGATGCTAGTGATACAGCTGTTGGTGCGGTGCTGGGTCAAAGGAAGAACAAGGTATTTCATACCATCTACTATGCATGTAAGACTTTAAATGATGCTCAATTGAATTACGCTACTACTGAAAAGGAATTGCTTGCTATAGTATTTGCTTTCGACAAATTTCATTCATACCTTGTTCTGTCTAAAGTAACTGTGTATACAGATCATTCTGCCCTAAAATATTTGCTTGCTAAGAAAGATGCGAAACCTAGGTTAATTAGGTGGATTTATTATTGCAAGAATTTGATCTCGAAATTCGAGATAAAAAGGGTGTGGAAAATGTAGTTGCTGACCACCTGTCTAGGCTTGAGCATGTTAGAATTAAGGGCAGTGACGATGATATAGATGACTGGTTTCCTGATGAACAATTGCTTGAGGTAAATGCGTGCCCTTGGTATGCTAATTTTGCAAATTTTCTTGTCACTGGCACACCTCCACCTAATCTATTGTTTCACCAAAGAAAGAAATTCTTTTCAGACGTGAAATATTATTTTTAGGAGGAACCGTTTCTGTTTAAGATATGTGTAGATTCCATGATACGAAGATGTGTGGCAGAGGAGGAAACCAATCAAATTCTGAACCATTGTCATGACCGTGAGGTAGGTGTTCACTTTGGACCCATACGGACGGCATCTAAGGTACTTGAATGTGGCTTTTATTGGCCAACTCTTTTTAAGGATGCTCGTTTATATGTTCTCAATTGTGATAGATGCCAACGCACAGGTAATATTTCCAACCGTCATGAGATGCCCTTAAATAATATTGTTGAGTGTGAGATATTTGATGTGTGGGGGATTGATTTTATGGGTCCTTTTCCTGCATCTTTTACAAAGAAATTTATTTTGGTGGCAGTAGATTATGTATCGAAATGGGTGGAGGCGGAGGCTTGTGCCACTAATGATGCACAAGTGGTGTTAAAATTTTTGAAGAAACATATTTTTAATCGATTTGGTGCACCACGTGCAATCATAAGTGATGGTGGCACCCATTTTTGCAACAAAATTTTTGATAAACTGTTGGGCAAATATGGTGTCACCCACAAGGTTTCCACTCCATACCATCCCCAAACTAGCGGACAAGTTGAAGTGTCCAATCGAGAGATTAAGAGGATTCTAGAGAAGACGGTCAATGTGAATAGGAAGGACTGGTCCATTCGGTTAGATGATGCTTTGTGGGCTTATCGTACTGCTTTTAAAACACCTATAGGCACTACACCATATAGGCTACTTTTTGGTAAAGCATGTCATCTACCAGTAGAATTAGAGCATAGAGCATATTGGGCGACCAAAGCACTAAACTTTGATTTTGCTCTTGCAGGTGAGAAACGATTTCTGCAGTTGAATCAGTTGGATAAGTTTCGAGGAAACGCTTATGATCTGGCACTATCTTACAAGGAATGCACCAAACGAGCCCATGATAAACGCATCATAAGAAGGGAATTCAAAGTGGGTGAAGCGGTGTTGTTATACAATTCTCGCTTACGACTCTTTCCGGGCAAACTAAAGTCAAGGTGGTCAGGATCTTTCACTATAGCCAAGGTGTTCCCATCAGGTGCAGTGGTGTTGCATGATGGTAAGGAAGGGACGTTCACTGTGAACGCTCAAAGATTGAAGCACTATATCGGTGGCACAATTGAGCCACAAATTGGAGTCACTCGGCTCCATGACAGTCATTGAGGATATGGGTGACAAGTCGAGCTCTAGACTGTAAATTGAGAACTACTTCTACTCCCTATGTTGATTTTATCTTTTTCCTTTATTCATTAATCACATCATTTGCATTTAGATAGTTGCATGGCATGGCATTCATTGTTTTTATTTTTTTTATTTATTTCTTTTTTTCGAGAATGTCTCGCTAGGGCGGTCAAAACTGACCACCCCAGCGAGCCCTCGCTTTTTTTCAAAAACATAGTCGCCGAAAACGCCTTCGCTAGGGCGGTCACTTTTGACCGCCCCCGCGAGCGATTTTTTTTAAAAAAAATGGTTTAATGGCGAGAACCACTCGCTAGGGCGGTCCAAAGTGACCGCCCCAGCGAGAACTCGTATTTTTCAAATAAGTTCAAGGCGAGAACCCCTCGCTAGGGCGGTCAAAACTGACCGCCCCAGCGAGCACTCGTATGTTTCAAATAATTTGTCACCGAAAACCACTCGCTAGGGCGGACACTTTTGACCGCTCTAGCGAGTCGCGCAGACTATAAAAAAAAAAATTTCCTTCTTCCCCACTTCGAACCCTACTCCTCCTCCTCAAATAATCGGCGCCTCCCTTCTTTTTTTTGTGCTAAAGACCTTTATTTGTTGATTTTTCAGGGCAAAGACCCAATCTTGCTTTCTACAATCCACCCGGAAGCATTTAGACTACAATTTTTTTTCAACTCCGGTCATCTTCCACAAATTCCGGCGAGCTTCTCCGGCGACCTTCAACAATTTTCCGGCGGTTGGATACTTTGTGCACTCCACTCTCTACATGGCACCCAAAAGATCTAAGGTAACTCATGGTGCTTCTAGCTCTCGGTCCACTCCGTCTATGTTTGTGAATGATAATGCTAGGGAGAGATATGAAAATGCTAGACTACATAGGAAACCAATCCCTGAGCGAGGATTTAGCTTGTCTATTATCCATCATTTTGCGGAGTTCCTAGTAGCAGGAAGAGGGTGGAATGCCTTTGTGGCACAACCGAACGCAGCAGTGGTTCCGGTTGTGCGTGAATTTTATGCCAATGCTCCGGGGGGGAATGAGCACAAGGCATTTGTGAGGGGACATCTAGTACCGTATGATTCCCATACGATCAATGGCATGTTGGGTTTACTGCCGGTGGATGATTCGGTGTTTCAGGCGTGGGTGCTTAACCCGGATTATGATTTGATTATTCGCACACTCTGTTATCCGGGCACCACGTGGAAACAACCGGGGACGTATACAGTTTTTCTTGAATCGACTTTATCCATATTTTAGGCGGCTGAATCGACTAGGAAGGAATTTAGAATATGCAGTGTTTACAAATGAGTTTCAACATCGAATTACGATTCATTTGTATTAAAACATAATCAAAGACTTTATCTATGCTGATTGCATGGGTATACAGATAAAGTATAACGAAGCCATTAAAAGTTAAATTATATTAAAATAAAGATTGTTTATTTTACTTGAGTCAATAAATTCTCTAGCCAAACGTTAGCTTGCAGGACATCTACTCTAACAATCTCCCACTTGTCCTAGGGCCAACTACCCTTAACTTTAATCTCATTGCTTCGCGATGCCTCTGAAACAATTGTCCGAGAAAGGGCTATGTAAGTGGATCAGCAACATTATCTGCAGAGGGAATTCTTTCGATTGATATGTCTCCCCTTTCCAAAATCTCCCGTATGATGTGGAACTTCCTCAGTATATGTTTGGATCGCTGATGAAACCTTAGTTCCTTTGCTTGCACAATGACACCAGTTTTGTCGCAGTACGACGAAACTGGATCAACTCTATTAGGAATAACGCCCAACACATGGACAAAATTCCTCATCCAAAATGCCACTTTTGTTGCATCAGATGCAACAATGTATTCAGCTTTAGTGGTGGAATCCGCAACGGTGTCTTACTTGGAACTTTTCCAAGAAAAAGCCACAGCATTTAGCATGAATACAAAACCAGAGGCCAATTTCGAATAATCTACATCACATTGGAAGCTAGAATCAGTTTAGCCTTCCAATTTCAATTCTCCACCCCCATAGACCATGAACAAATTCTTAGTCCTTCTCAAGTACTTAAGAATATCTTTCACGGCCTTCCAATTCATTGGACCAGGGTTCGCCTGATATCTGCTTGTAACACTCAGAGCGTAAGCAACATCAGGATGTTCGATAACATACCATACAAGATACTACCAATAGCTGACGCATATGGAATACGTGTCATCATCTCTATCTCTTCATCAGTTTTGGGACACATAGCTTCAATAGAGTAACACCATGACACATTGATAAGCATACTCTCTTGGACTCTTCCGCAGATAATCGCTTCAGAATGGTATCGATATAAGTGACTTGGGTGAGTCCTAGCATCTTTTTTGATCTATCTCTCTAGATTTTTATTCTCAATACATAGGATGCTTCACCCATGTCTTTCATGGAGAATTTACTTGCTAACCATACTTTAGTCGATTGCAGTAATCCGCATTCCCAATGAGTAGGATGTCATCAACATAAATTACAAGGAATGTCAACTGCACTCCCACTAACTTTCTTGTACACACACGGTTCCTCAGGATTCTTAGCAAAACCAAACTCTTTGATAATGCTATCAAATATGAGGTTCCAAATCCTTGATGACTGCTTGAGACCATATATTGATATCTGAAGTTTGCATTCCTTATGCTCACTTCCTACTGATGTGTATCCCTCAGGTTGAGATATATAAATTTCTTCTTTGATGTCTCCATTGAGGAATGCAGTCTTTACATCCATTTGTCATATCTCATAGTCATACCATGCTGCTATGGCTAGTAGTATTTTAATAGACTAAATGATAGGACTCGTTTTTACGTGTTTTTAGTGTTGGTTTTGAGTCGCAATCATGCATCATATTAGTTTGTTTTAGTTTAATTTAGCATTTTTCTAGCATTATTTAGCATATGACTGATCTCGTGTAGTTGGTGATTATTTTGTAGGAATTGAACCAAAAATTAGGAGAATATTTTCCAAAGCATCGAGAAGGACTCGCTAGGGCGGTCAAAATTGACCACCCCAGCGAGCATGTTGGTCTGGCCGAGGAGTTGTTGCGCAAGCGTCTCGCTAGGGCGGTCAAAAGTGACCGCCCCAGCAAACCCAGGGACGGCCGAGGAATTTTCTGCGAGAACCTCTCGCTAGGGCGGACACTTTTTACCGCCCTAGCGAGCCGCGAGATTTGAAAAGATTTGTTTCATTTTTTATGGACTCTATCCTAGACCATAGACCTAATACACAAGAGGGGTGCCGTTTTTCGGGCTAGACACCATTATTTTCATCATATTTTCTTGGAGAAAAGGCTAGGAGCAAAGGAGATTTCGAAGACCTCGAGATTTCCACGCGTCGTGGCCGTCATCCGTCGTCATCTTTAGTATTTTCATTATTCAGTTTTTAATTCTTAGATTGTTATTAGTTTTTATCATGAATTTTAGTAGCTAAACTCTAGATTTGTTGGGATTTGAGGGGATCCTACCCCGTACTCGTTGTTTAACTTTATTTCTCGACGTTTTTACTAGTGATTTGTTTATGCTATTGTTTTTTCTTATTTCAATCGAAGCTTAGCTAACTTCCTTTGATTATTTCATGTTGTTAATGATTTCGATAGAATAATTAACAATACGATCAAATAGTATAAACCACGGATTAACAATTTTAGTAGATATACGGAATTGGGTACGTGTCGATAGTGATAGTTCACCCGGATGAAAGCTAGTGGATTCCATAGAATGTAATGCAATCTTGAACTGTTAAATATTTGAGGACACTTAAGTACTGCATGTTTTTTATTAGTATTAATATAGCTCGACAGAATATATTAATTAGTCTAGGGAATTCCGTCGAATGCACGAGTAAAAGTCGAGTGTAGTTAGTTAAACACGAGTGGTAGGTGAACTGATAATTTCCCAACAAATTCGTTTCTCATTTGATTTTAATCCAAATTAATCATTGCTTTCTTTGAAACGTTTTCTTTGCATTTTAATTAATTTAGTTATTTGATATACAGTAGTTTAATCATCAACTCATTCTATCGTTGCTAAAGAGTTTTACTTGAAAATAAAAATATTGTAACGCAGTCCTTGTGGATCGATACTCGTATTCACTTACGTTTATTATAACTTGACTATCGTGCACTTGCGATATTTAAATCGAGCTTTCAATTATAAAATAAATTTTGGGACTATTCACTGTGCAAGTTTTGCTCGATCACTAAAACATAGCAACTGGTGAAAAAGTTTCCTCATAGTCAACTCCTTGTCTTTGAGTATAACTTTTTGCAACCAGTCTTTCTTTGAAGGTCACTACCTTCCCATCCGCCCCAAACTTTCTTTTGTAGATCCATTTGCATCCTATGAAAACGATTCCCTCAGGTGGATCCACTAATGTCCAGACTTGATTTGGATATATAGAGTCCATTTCTGACTACATGGCTTCAAGCCATTTGGTTGAATCAGTATCAGATATTGCTTCTTTAAAATTTATTGGAACATATCCAACATCTTGCTCATCATGGCTTTGTTCATTAAGAAACTTATATCTTGCAGTTGGTCTAATAACCCGATCAGACCTTCTAGGAGCTTGTACTTCAACTACTGGTTGTTGGGAAATGGGTTCAACTTCTACAGTTGAGGGAGTATCTTGAATTTCTTTAAGTTCTAACATCTTTCCTTTTCTAACCAATAGAAGCTCATTTTCCAAAAAGGTGGCATTTCTTGAAACAAACACTTTTGCTTTATTGGGATGATAGAAATAACATCCAACAGAATTCTTTGGATATCCTACAAAGTAGCACAAAGTGGATTTACTATCCAATTTGTCTCCTATTGTCTGCTTCACGTAAGCAAGACATCTCCATATTCTCATGTAAGAATATTTTGGAGTTTGGTGTTTTATCCACTGCTTTAGTATAGACATTATTTAACAACATTGCCGCAGTTTCAAACGCAAAGCCCCAAAACGATGTAGGCAATTCAGTGAATCTCATCATTGATCGAACCATGTCCAACAAGGTTCGCTTACAATGTTCAGAAACACCATTCAATTGTGATGTTGCTGGTGGAGTCCACTGTGAGAGAACCACATTCTCTTTTTGAAAACCCAAAAATTCAGCACTCAAGTATTCTCCACTTCGATCAGATCGAAATGCCTTAATACTTCTTTCTAGATGGTTTTCCTACTTCAGATCTGAATTTTTTGAACCTTTCAAATGCATCAGATTTGTGTTTTATCAAATAAACACACCCATACCTCGAATGGTCATTGGTAAAGGTAACGAAGTAGGATTGCCCATATTTTGTGCTAACACTTAGCGGGCCACAAACATCTGTGTGGATCAAATCCAGTAGACCATGCACACGTTCCACGTTTCCATCGAATGGAGTCTTTGTCATTTTTCTTTTTAGACAGGATTTACAAGTAGGTAGAGAATTTATGTTTGACAAGTCAAACATGCCTTCTCCCACTAGTTTGTGCATCCTTCTTTGAGAAATGTGACATAGTATAGCGTGTCATATTTGTGTGAGATTTGAATCATCTAACTTTCTTTTGTTTGTTGTTGAAATCATGTTTACTTTGGACTTTCACTTATCATTTCCAGAACATTTCTGGCACATATAATTTCTTATGTCCGGACTTCTTGCAATGAAATAAATATGTTCTGATTTATCTAGATTTGTAGGCCTTTTAAGTGTTCTTCAGAGTTTGCCTCTTATTGGGTTTGTTTTTCTTGTGAGGGGCAGAACATTTCTTTCCCTTACCTTGTGGGCCATTTTTCGTCTGACGAGAGGCCCATTAAAAAAACAACAATTCCCTGTTGTATGGTGATCTCATAAGTTATAAGCATATTGACTAGCTCTTCAAGGCTATCATCTATCTTATTTCAAATTGAAGTTCACCGTAACCCCGTCAAATGAGGATGAGAAAGACAACAAATTGATGTTATCTAGTAACTCGTTAGGAATCACATATTACAGGCCCACCACATTCTTAATAAGCCCAGTCATATGTACACCATGCTCATGGGCCAAGGCCATGTCTTGCATGCGTGTAGTCATGAGCTCCTTGAAATTGGTGTGCATAGTTTCATGCACCATACAATTCTTGCACGTGCATTCGAATGTCAGCAGCATTCAAAATTTCCTCAAATTGTCCCTACAATTCATTTGACATAGAAGCGAGCATGTTACACTTTAGCTTTCATACTATGGTCCTACCATCTTGCATACTTTTTCAGTTCAACAGGACTGACATTAGTGTGTGTCATTTTCTCTGAATTAAGAACAATTTTCCTAACCAGTCTTGAAAATTAGGTTCGGTTAGCTTGTTAATAACATAAATTGATTTTGTGACGAAATCGAAAATATACTGATATGGAAACAAAATAATAGTTGCTGATTATTTTAAAATAATTTTAAGATATAAAATATGGGTTTTTATTTTATAAATTCCCTCCCACTATTTTGACATTTTCACCACCCTCTGATTAAAAAGGGAAATCGTATTTCCTTAGTGGGCACGTAGAGTCCAATTAGCCAATTATAATCTCGAATAATATCAGCCAATTATAATTTCTAAAAGGTAGAATCCAATTGCATCCCTATGCAACCTCCGCGTGTTTTGCCTCACGTTTAATAAGGATCCAAAAATATGACGTCGTTTATTTTCACGTGTCAAACCGACCCATCAATATTGAATTGTAGTAAACGTTCGTCATGAGTTCTCCCAATAATATGAGCCGAAGTCATGGGAGTTCTACTCAATTCACATCATATGTCCGGTGGAAGTCACAACTTTCCGGCATCCAGGCCTCCCCAACAATATGAGCCAGACACTGTTCGCGGGTAGCGATCAACATGCAACCACGGTTGATAGAAGGCAAGGAAAAATTAAACTCTTTTAATTTTTACTTTTTCAGTTTGATATAAATTTTGAATCTTATTCAAAATGAGGGATTTTAATTTCAAAAATTGTCTCATCATTTTAATTTAAAAATCGCACGCCACGAGTTTGTATGTTTAGCCGGATTCATGCAACTATATTATTTAATAATATACATACATGCATACTACTATATATCGCTTATATCATAATATGACATTCAACAATAAATAAGGATAATCGATCGCCAACACTATTAGATCCATGTGAGCCAAACATGGATCCAGGTCCATAACCTAGGTGAATGCAGGGATGCAAATGCAACTATTACAAGTGCTTCCAATATTTTACATGTCTTCATCTCGTTCATCGGGCCCACCATCTTCCAGTCTTGATATCCCACTATTTCAAATAATTACATTTAAATAGACGTGGCACATAAGGGATACATCTCATGGGGTAGGATTGGGCCATAAACCAGGCCCACTTTAATAATATCAAATATTAAAAAACGAATAAAACAGTAAAATATCCTAACATACACCTAACATATTGGTCAAGGCTGTCGATCATCTTTCATGCATTTAATATCAAATATTAACATCAATTTAATTAAACAATTAATTACTTGATAAATCATATATCTACTAATTTTATCACTAACCACCACAATTATTTGAAAATTTAATAAATTAAATAAACTCCTTTATTTAATTTCTATTTAAATCAATAATAATTGATATTTTATAAAACTCATTTTTACCATCAATAATTAAAATCATATTCTAGTTATTTATTTTACAAGAAAATTATTAATTTTTCAAAACAAAAATTGAACCAATTTTGCCCAAAAATTTGAAAAATCAGAAAATTGCACCCTGGACCCAGACAATTCAAGCCCACCATTCAGCACGTTTCCCGAGATGATCCCGGGCAGCCGCCCTCGCTGCCCGCCTGCTGCCCGAACGTTTCGGGCAGTGGCGGCAGCCCCTGTGTGCTCCTGAGAGCATAGGTGTGCGGCGCTGCGCACTGGCGTGCAGGACGCCGTGCACGCACGCTGTGCGCTGCCGTGCACGTCGCTGTGCACACGGACTGCTCGGAACACTTTCGGGAAGATTAAAAAAAAAATTGTTTTCTGGAAAAAAAAATTCATGTTGCTATAATTTTCTGCAAAAATTTTTTGTGTTGTTAGAAATAAATTATTCAATATAAAACCATACGATTTAGAGAACCTGGCTCTGATACCACTATTGGATCTCGGTTTCTCGTGCCCAAACACAGCGGAAGTTTTAAAATTTATTTTTATTTTGACAATAAAAATATGTTTTGCTTTGGGCGCTCATATGATTTTATCATAAACATTCATATGAAGTTTAAAAGTTATACCTTTCGTGAATAAATCACGTGGCACCAACTGATCTGGTATGACGGATGTAGCTCTTGATGAATCCCTACGAACTTTCTTGAAGAGACTCCTTTCTTTCCTTCTAATTAGGTTCACGACTGGATGATCTATTGCTCTTCCAATTTGCACTAGTAAATTGGGATAAGTTTTGCGTTTAGAGATCAAGGTTTGAGAGATGGCTCAACCTTTTTCTTTCAAAGAGGTGGCCGAAAATTCTTAAGGTTTTGAGAGAGTAATTTCGAAATTGGTTGTGCTTGGAGGCTATGGTTTTGACTTGCATCCCCTATTTATAATTAAGTCATGGCCTAATTACATAATTAACATTAATAGACTTGAATTAATTAATTGGGCTAGTCCAACTAGTTTAATTAATTCAATCAAAGTCCATTAAATATTTAATTATTTAGTATGTTGGACTTGTATTCCTACAAGCCCATCAAACATACTTCCCACCAATTTTAATTTAATATTTAATCAACTCAACTTTTGAGCTTAATAAATTAAATCCATTATAAATTCAACATTTTGAATTTATTATTTAAATTATAAATTCAACTCCTTGAATTTTATCACCTCCAAAATTTAATATTTAATAAACCCAATTTTTGAGTTTAATAAATTCAATTATCAAATTTTATAAATTCAACTCCTTGAATTTATTCTCAACAAAATTTAATAAATTCAACTTCTTGAATTTACTATATCATAAATTCAACTCCTTGAATTTATTTTCTTCAAATTTAACTATCATATATTCAACTCCTTGAATTTACTATATTATAATATAAATTCAACTCCTTGAATTTATTTTCTAAACTGGAACAAACGATCCAGTGGTTGTGTGACCCTCAATGGTTCAGGGATACTGCTAGCCTTGGGTTCACAACTCTTTGTGATTCAGGACATAATCCTTTATTCGAGCTTACCCTAGTTAGCCTCATTATTTTCATCAACACCTTGATCAAAAATGTCAGAACTCATTTCTGATTGCACCATCGGATCATAGTAAGAGCGTCTAGTAGCATCGCCCCATGACCCCTAGATATCACTGATAGTGCCTGCAAGAACCAGTCGATTATGATTTACGTACAGTGCGGTCCCTTTATCTCATATATCCCGATCGAACCTGCAATCATTGGTTCATCGAGTGTTGCATATTAATTCGATAACTATGTGATAACTATAATAGTGGCATCGCGTTTACTATTTGAGAACTCATTCTCTAACGTACATCTCATACTCTGGCCAGAGATTCCATGCACTATTATTTCATCAGATCACACAAGATATCCACACCCGTAGGTGAGTGGTGAATCTCCGACTACAATGCACTAGCTCCTATATGTGTCGCAACTGTACCCAACATCACCACCTGATGACTCTCCTGGAGCCGGTAAACAAGTCAAAGCACAGCCCTAGCATATAGAGCATCAGTGTTGTCCCGGGTCGTAAGGACTAATGGTGTACAATCATAACCACGGACTTATCATCTCGATGAATGATAACCATTTGAAAAGTCCGAGGGAGGGTTGTTCGGTATAATCATCATATGACTACCCATCTGCATGTTTGGACATCTCCATGCCCGTACCAAGAAACGCAGTATACAACATCACAGATGCTAGTCTGAGCTCAAGCGACTTTATCCATATTTTAGGCGGTTGAATCGACTAGGAAGGAATTTAGAATATGCAGTGTTTAGAAATGAGTTTCAACATCGAATTACGATTCATTTGTATTAAAACATAATCAAGGACTTTATCTATTCTGATTGCATGGGTATACAGATAAAGTATAACGAAACCATTAAAAGTTAAATTTTATTAAAATAAAGATTGTTTATTTTACTTGAGTCAATAAATTCCCTAGCCAACCATTGGCTTGCAGAACATCTACTCTAACAGAAGCGACATCTATCTTCGTTTTATTTGTCTCTTCTCTAAATATTTGAATGATGTTCAAGAACATATTTCATTATTTTTTTTTATTTTAATTATGTTATTAACTTAGAGATGTAAATGAGGCGAGCCGAGCCGAACAATATCAGTCTCAAGCTCAAGCTCGGCTTGTTTAAATTGAATATAGGCTGGAGCTTTTATTATAATGCTCGAGCTCAGACTTTTTTAAAACTAATAAGCTCGTGAATAGCTCGAGTCCGACTCATTAATAGCTCTTTTATGATCTTTAACGAGTCTGGCTCAAGTTTGACTCGTTAAGCGGGCTCTTTTTCGAGCTCATTAAACAAAATGATTTTTGAGCTCGTTAAAAAATCTCGTTTTCGAGATGACCGAGCATTCTTAGTCAATAGGAAAACTAAGATATGATAATTTAAGAGTATAGTCTTCTCATTTTATGGGCTTTTAATCACTTTCTTTACACTCAAATTTTGAAGTGGGACAATGCAAGTTACTATTATACTCTCAAGACCCAACAAACTAGTTGAGCTCGAGCTCGGCTCGGTAAAAAAGCTCGTGAGCTACTCGAAGCTACGAGCTTACGAGCCGAATATCCTTAAACTCGAGCTTGGCTCGATAAAATTGTAAAATTGAGCTCTACTCGATAATGTTAACAAATGTTTCGAACGAGCTTTTTACCGAGCCGAGATTTGAGTAGCTCGCGAGCGCCTTGATTCGATTACATCCCTATATGAACTAATTCTGTTGTCTAGAAAGACGACATAACTTGATTTGAATTAAGGCTTGATCTTTTGATTTATACATTTTGATCCTTCATTCGGTTTATTTGTGTTTTCCTGACTTGTTTGTGTTCAATTAATTGACCACTAAATGAATCGTTATGTTTTTTTTTTTGAAATCTAGCAATCGAGAAAAGAGATTTTGAATATGAATATTGAAAAATATATCTTTAGCGTTTATAGAATTCAGGAAACCTATAACTCCATTAAAGCCATCACCAAAATTATTGTGCGACTTATAGTGTTTGATATTTGATTTTTAATACCGATACAATTGATATTGCTAATAAATTTCTATTTATCACTTGGAAAATGAAGTTGAAATGATTGAGAATTCTTAGCTGATAAACTAGAAGAATTTATGATATAAATATTGGTAAAAATTAACAATAGAGCATAATTGTCAAGTGATATCAAACATATAACACTGATCTCTAATTGATTTTCCTCTTATTATTCTTTCCGATTATTAATCATTTGTTTCTATTTTTCAAATCTTATGTTTGATTTTCTAGATAAATTTAAGATTATTTCAATTATAATACTTTAATATAAGATTAAATTATTGACGATATTCAAATTCAACTAAGTACTAAAACTCGACTCCGTACACTCGTAACCACAAATTAATTGAGTACTAAAACTCGAGTCCGTACACTTGCGGTGATTTCTACGCTACACTTGTACAGAAGACTCTCTCAAATATATTTGAATACGCTCAAATACACATGTAAAAAGTCATTTTTCATCTTCAAAATGAAAAATTAACATTACCCATATTTCAGAAACACTGGTTACTTTAAAATGGCAAGAACCAAAGACCTTTTTTGACGAACTAATAAGAAATAAAAGATAAACACTGTTTTATGATTGGTAGTGTAAGAGGACCACCAATATTAAAGACAAAATTTAGAAAAAGGAAGGAAAAAAGAAAAATAATGGGGGAATATTATAATCTAATGGATTAAAAACTAAACTATTTGTTTCAACCCAGTGCAGCATAGATTTCAGCCTTGTTGAGTTAACTTCTTCATTGTATCTTCATTGTTGTCTTTGGAACTTTCAAAGAAAAAATACTCTTTGACAGATCAACTGTGGTGTCTTGGTTACAGATATTGGATCGCGATGATGGTCGCTTCAAGATTTCGAGTAATGAGGTTGTAGAAGCAGCAGTGTCTATGTTTTTACTGCTAAACTTGGTCTGTGAGCTGCTAAGTTTAGCTGTAAAACTCCTGGTCGGTTGGATCTCTCGAGAAACCTGCAAGGCGAGAAAAAAATTGACATCATTGAAACTCAAATGACAATGATTTTGGTGCACAATTTATTAAGCAAAAGTAAATATTTTATTTACTAATGAAAAAGTTGAATTTCAAATTACATCAGATAGAAAATTGGAATTTTGCTTCTAAATTATCGACATTTTGTATTATTCTACCATTAGAGTATGTGTTTTTACATCACGGTACAATTTTTCATCATAAAATTTCATGCTTCTTTATTTGTAGTAAATTGTGTTTTGAAAACAAGAGTTCATAACAGAATTTTTATTCATTGTACTAGTGAAAAGAGATTTTTTAAAATGAAGCTCAACTAAATTCCATCGAATATGAATTATTTAGACTGCTTTCAATCATTAATACTTCGAAGTGAAAATTAAATAATGTTCCCTAAACTGAATAAATTTAGTCGTTATATTCTAATATTGTCGAAATGGAGTAAGATAAGGAAGAAATCTCAATTGACCAAATGTAGCCTTCTAGTTAACTGCATGTATAATTGGCTGCGATTCTGGTATAACTCACGAGAATGAATATACTTACTGAATCTGAAGTATCTTCAGACACAGTGATAGAACTCCAGCTACTGCTGCTGTCATCCCTACCAAATATGAAAGATCGAACTGTTCCACACCCCTGCTTATTGGATGATTGAATTGGATGGTTTGATACTCGTCCTAGAAAAGATGACTGGATGAAAAAGTTGTGATCAGTAATCTTATATATTTGCAAGTTATTTAAAAAAAACATGAGCAAGAAAGTTTGACAAAATACTACCACTTAAGGCTCAAGTGTTTTGTTGTTATATAATGACCTTATTTTATTGTTGGGTTATAGCATCCGTTTATACGGATTGGCATAAATTAAGGTTACCTTGGAGGAGGAGTTGCTGTTTCCTCCTTTCAGTACGGTATCAAAATACGCTGCAAGTAATGAATTACTAATAAGGGACACGGTAAAATTTAAGAATATCAATGATATTTGACATTCAAAGTCCACGTTTTACATGATGGTTTGGGTTTTTTCTTATTCCCAGTCGCTATATCAAGTTTCTTTATGATACCAAAAACTTCACAGGAATCTTCATCATCAACTGGTGACTCCGATGTGCCCTTCGCTTCCTGTTGATGTTTAAAAAAGCTCAGCAACTTTTAATCGAACAAACTTATATAGCTGAAAACAATGTAAATAAAATAATATTGAATGTAATGAGCACATTTTATCATTCGAAGTGTGGAGAGGGAAACTCTTGAAATCTGTTAACCACTTTTAACATCATATAAAAACATGCTCCTCACATTTTTAATGAGGCACTCTTTTGCAATTCGTCCGTGTGTATCCTCATCATCTGACAAATAAACATCTTCTTTATCAGAAAACATCTGTAAAATTATTTGCTTCGCCATTCTTGTAGTTACTCGAGCAGAATTCCTTGGGACCATTTGTTCTCGTGCTTCATCATCCTCATCATCATCAAATCCTTCATCATCCTCATCACTTTCAGGTTCTTGTCTGGCAAAATTGTGTCTCTGATTCCCTGACCACATTTCAATCGCTGCAGAAGATTATCAGTTCCCGTTGCATCTTGTTGTTCAAGCCACTGCTGATGCAGTGTATTGCGTGTTTCCTTATCAATTGGCCTCTCTTCATATTCAGTTGCTATCATATCTTCAAGATCCTCATCATTTTCAACATCTTCACCTTCTTCATTTTCATGTAAGAGATCTGGGTCATGATCACTGTCATCTTCTTCCTCAGCTTCATCATCAACAAAGTTTTTAACATAATCCCCTACTGCAGAGGAGCCACCAGGAAATATATGAATGGGATCAACATTTTCTTTGTCATTGTCTTCATCTTCTGAAGAACTGGAAATACTAATCACTGTTAATATTTGGGTGCTAATATCCAGTTTTAGAAACTTTATTATAGTAGCACAATTAAGAGGCAACACAGCAAGAACATGCCATGTCAAAAATTCATGCATCAAGACTGCTACTCCACAAAGTACAATAAAACTTAGAACCACCAGACAAGTAATTTATCAAATCCCATTTGTCTCAAACCAGTAAAGAAGGGCACCCTGAAACCCAATTACCTATCATCCGTAGGAACAGAATCAAATTTCAAGTTGATATCAAGTGCAGATGGAACAAATTTCTCGTCCAGAGGACCACTCTGCTTTTCCGAGTCTGGTTCAACCACATTATCATTTGATTGTGAGTCATCAAAAAGTTCCTGCAAGTTGAAACCAAAATGCATTTCAACACTTTTGTAAAAACAGTCTCAACAGAAGCCTCAGTTTTTTCAAACAGAAACACTCTGATGTTAACCTCAGTATCTTGTAACGGAGCTCGAAATGGGAGTATAGGATCTTGATTTAACGCCTGCAGCAAAATTGTAGCAACAATTTCTTTAGATCACATGATTTCACCACATGAAAGGCACAACACTGTCAAGAATCATCATCATACAATGACTTCCCATTTTCATTCTCGTACATTTACAGGACTAAAAGTGGAGTACTTTCTATCCGAAGCCACATGCATGAGCGAACTAGCTTCACAAAAAAAAATTAAAATATATATTTTTCGAGTAATATATAATGCAACACACTGATATATCTGCACAACCTTGTTAACATCCTCATGGTTTATCGGTCTCACATCCTCACATCCATCCAACTTGGGAGGAATTAAACTTCTCTGCACATCCACGCCAGATGTTACCATGTCCTTTTCAAATTTTTTTATTTCATTTATATTAGGAACTTCAAAATCTACTTTCTCTCTCAAACTGTTGTCATCTTCAGAGCGAGTCTGGTCATTCGCAATGCTGAATCTGCCACACAAGAAATGATGTCAAAAAATCATAATGGCCGTCACAGATTGTAATCTAAAGATTCTTGCACAAACATAACAGGAGAACATGACAAAATAAACCTACTTTTTTGATAATTCAAGCTTTCGCTTCCGAATTTTTTCCAGGATTGATGATATGGGCTTCCTTGTGACTGGAGTCGGTTTAAATGCCGCACCACTAGATTCTAACCGGACATCAACCAGAAACGAAAATCAATTTTTTTTAAAATACAAATTAATTAAAGAAGGATGGGAAAGTAATATCGCCAGCATAGCTCTCCAACACACTAAAAAAGAAGTCAAACCTCGTAATAGTCTCTGAGATTCAGCGTGAAGTTCCTTTAGGTAAGCCTTTCTTTCCTGTGAAATCAAAGTAACAAAAAGAGTTTCCAACTTAAATTCTACGCAAACTAGCATAACCAAAGAGTGGCAAGCACAAAATGCTGTTACCTTCTCTTCTCTCCTATTGTTTACAGGCTTGTCAGTATCATGGCTCTTTCTTCTTTTATTTTTCTTCTCGCTCCCTTTTTTCTCGGGAAAAATCTCTTCAGAAGATTGTTCCTTCTCCGGCTCAATATAAATGCTTCGTTCTCCAACATCCCCTACATGTTCCGCATCAAATTCCAGAACCCGTTTAGTTTTCTTCTTGACCCCTGCATTCGATCCAACATCCAAATTATCCTTGGTCGCATTCTCATTCTCGTCGATATTTCCTTGAGGGACAGATTCTTGATGTAGTAATAGACCGTCAGCAGAATTCGAATCGTTGGAATCAAGGTCCAACTTCGAGAAATCAGCTGAAGAAAGTAGAAGGGGGTCACCCGTTGGTTCGAGTGAGGAATTCGCCGGTGATTTGTGATTGGATTTCTTTAAGCGCTTAAGCCTCCGGCTTTGAATTTGCAGAGATGGTTCCTCTTGGGGTAGGATTGACTGGAAATCTTCATCGCTGTCCATATCAGTGATGATCGGGAGACAGGAGAAGTAGGGTTTTGATTGATCGATTGGCAAATTTGGGTGGATATCTTTTGAAATGGGGGGAGATTTAGGGTTCTGAATTTTGAGCGCCAAAATTTTCAAATTTCGAGAAGGGCGGATTACTTGGAACCGCGAAAGAGAAAGAGATCGATTTTGAATTGTTGTTCGACTCGGTGGAACTAGTGAAAATTTAACAAATTGTCCGAAGTTCGATTCTACCAACAAATATTTTAATGTACGATTTGCATGTTATTGTATTAATCCGAAAGTTTATCTAGTATGTATCGGAAAGTAACGACTGATAACAAGATGTCGATTCCGGCGAGTTTGGGTTTCCTTGATACAAAAGTATTATAAAAAAAATCGACCTGAACCTGGCCATCCTGATCGACCCAAACTAAACTAACCCGATTTGATTTTTGCACTTTATTATTTAACAAAAAATAAATATAATCAAAACACATAATAATATTTAATGTAAACACATAATAACAAAATCTCTCATATTTATAATTTAGATTACTTGTAAAAAATTTAAAGTATATTTATTACACAAATAAACAATTGTTTTACAAAATAACATGACATAATACAAATGTATGATATCAATATATAATAAAAATATTTTTTCAAATATAAAATATATAAAAATGTAGTTAATCTTTCTTGATTCTATATAAAAAATAATAATCAAAAACTTTTCGGGTCATCCTAGCTTAACTTGAACTCGACTAGACCCACTATTTTTTGGGTTTGATTTCGCGTCCAACCATATCTGATTCGAAGCCGAAAACTCTCAACCATATCTTGATATTTTTCGAGTTGGGTTATTTTTACACCCTAGCGGCAGATTTTATCGTCATAAAAAAACAAAAATGTAAAATTGATTTATATAATTTAATTCGTATTTTTATCTTTCGTCTAAACTGAATTGAAAAAAATGTATCATTATTATTATTATCATTATCATTATCATTATTATTAGAAAGAAATAATATAAAATTATAAATAAATAAAGATTATTTAAAATAACTTTAAATATAATTATAAATCTTCCAACTCAACGAAACCCAAATCTGAAAAAAATGTTATTTTTTATGTCAAAAAATTATTGTTTTTCACTACAAATATAGATCATGTCTATCTGTCTCAAGGATATAGATCAGTGATGTTATCTTACAAGATACACGCTCCAAATTTAACTAATTTAAAGTCATTGATGCGATCTGGGTGAAATGGAAGAGCCGGGTCAGGTGCTCCACCGGATCAAATCAATAATGTTGTTCAGGAAAATGAGTAAAGTAGATGAATCTGTGAGCTATAGCTTTCAGTGTAACCTGCTCTCGTGACTCCTCGAGTGATTTAAGAGATCTGTAGACAAGGAGATAACCACGTGAATGGGCGCCGGAGGGGTGTCCGGCGTGGCCACTCCGATGCTTAAGTCAGCGATGATTCAAGCCAAGAACCAATGTAGCCAAGTGATGATTGTGATATTGGTGTGAATGAATGAATGTAAATGTAAAGAGAAAAACCTGGTATTTATAGTAGGAGAAGTAATGATGACCTCGTTCTCCGTGCTACCTACTGATTATAGTATGACGGCTGAATACACTCTGTATTCTGACATGTCAAATCTCACACTAGTATACTCGAGTGCGGTGCTCATATCGAGGTGGTCCGGGTAGAAAGTTCCCGGGAACTTGTACGAGAGCCGGGGGAAATGGTGCCACGGACGTTCACTGGTCCGGCTTCTATTGAACCCTTCTTGCCGAATTGTCCTGATTCTGGCCATCCATCCAGTATCCTGGGTCGTCCATACCCCGGGCACAAGAATCGTCCATGACTCGGGCACAACCCGGGCTATCCCGAGGGTATCATCACTCCCTCCTTAAATAGTCGGGCTAGATTCATACTCGTTGTCCCGATTAGTCTTGTGTGCCCGATCATGGAAAATATTTAGTTTGTCTGTAAAAGCATCGAGGGCAGTCATGTATCCCAGAGATGGGATGAGGTGCCGGCGCCTTGGGCCGAGGAGCATGTCTCGATACATGGGAATGGTCGAGGTGCGGAGCCCTGAGCTTTGTAGATGACTGGGGTACGGGTCCCTGGACTTAATAAATAACCAGGGTGCGGAGCCTTGGCTTTCATGAATGGTCGAGGTACGGAACCCCGAGCCAGGGTACGGGTCCCTGGACTTTGTATAATATGATGGGGCCTTGTACCTCCCGGGCTTCGTACCTCCCGGGCTTCATATATGGTGATGAGGCCTCATATCTCTCGGATTTAGAAGAAAGTGTCGGGGCCTCATACCTCCCGGGCTTCCAATATAATGTGTCGGGGCCTCATATCTCCCGGGCTTCAAATATAATGTGCCGAGGTTTCGTACCTCCCGGGCTTCATATATTGTGCCGAGGCCTCATATCTCTCGAACTTAGAAGAAAGTTCCGAGGCCTCATACCTCCCGCGCTTCAAATATAATGTGTCGGGACCTCATACCTCCCGGGCTTTAAATATAATTTGCCGGGGCCTCATACCTCCTGGGCTTCATATGTGGTGCCGAGGCCTCATAGCTCTCGGACTTTAGATAATATGTCAGGGCCTCGTATCTCCCGGGTTTCAAATATAATGTGCCGGGGCTTCGTACCTCCCGGGCTTCATATATGGTGCCGATGCCTCATATCTCTCGGACTTAGAAGAAAGTGTCGGGGCCTCGTACCTCCCGGGCTTCAAATATAATGTGTCGGGGCTTCGTACCTCCCGGGCTTCATATATGGTGCCGAGGCCTCATATCTCTCGGACTTAGAAGAAAGTGTCGGGGCCTCGTACCTCCCGGCCTTCAAATATAATGTGTCGGGGCCTCATACCTCCCGAGCTTCAAATATAATGTGTCGAGGCCTCATACCTCCCGGGCTTCATATAATTTTGCTTTTACTGATATATTTGTTTTATTAAAAACCAAATCACTAACCTGGAAATACTGAATCCGAATTCATTTTCGGTAGAGTGAAACTTCTATGGTTGAGCTAACTTAGGTGACTAATATAGCTGTATAATACTGAGTGAATAGCAAATGCTCTTCCAAGCCAATCCGGGATAGCTGCTGAGCTCCGAGCCCATATAAAATCCAAATATAAGATTTGAGTGCCGAGCTAGTCGGACTTGTATGTTTGCCAAGCAGAGTTGGGCTTATTTTTGAATGGAAACCATATCTACGTCTTGAGCTCAATTTCCCACATACGGCGCCAATGATGCGATCCGGGTGAAATGGAAGAGCCGGGTCAGGTGCTCCACCGGATCAAATCGATAATGTTGTTCAGGAAAATGAGCAAAGTAGATGAATCTGTGAGCTATAGCTTCCAATGTAACATGCTCTCGTGACTCCTCGAGTGATTTAAGAGATCTGCAGACAAGGAGATAACCACGTGAATGGGCGCCGGAGGGGTGTCCGGCGTGGCCACTCCGATGCTTAAGTCAGTGATGATTCAAGCCAAGAATCAATGTAACCAAGTGATGATTGTGATATTGGTGTGAATGAATGAATGTAAATGTAAAGAGAGAACCTGGTATTTATAGTATGAGAAGTAATGATGACCGCGTTCTCCGTGCTAGCTGCTAATTATAGTAGGACGGCTGAATAAACCCTATATTCTGACATGTCAAATCTCACACTAGTCACATCCAGCCCACCTGATTTTGTCAACCCATTGGCCTGGTGTCAGAGATGGGACAGTCGTCAACATCCTATTCTGCTAGTATACTCGAGTGCGGTGCTCATATAGAGGTGGTCCGGGTAGAAAGTTCACGGGAACTTGTACGAGAGCCCAGGGAAAAGGTGTCCCGAACGTTCACTGGCCCGGCTTCTGATGATTCCATCTTGCCGACTTGTCTTGATTCTGGCCATCCATCCTGTATCCTGGGTCGTCCATGCCCCAGGCACAAGAATCTTCCATGACTCGGGCACAACCCTGGCTATCCCGAGGGTATCATCAATCATGTTCAGATTGAATTGATTTGAGATGACGATTTTCAAAGTTCTTCGGCTTGTTGGGATATACAAAATTTAAATATATTTCAAATTTATCTCGTATAAAATTATAAAATTTCAGTAGTAGTCATGCAATTACATCCCTGAAATCATTTTCTAATCAAATATCGGTTAGAGTAGATGTCCTGTAAACCAACGATTGGCTATGAAATTAATCAACTCAGTTGTAATTAACAGTCTTATTTTAATATAATTTACGTTTTATGGTCTCGTTTTACTTTATCTGTATGCTCATGCAATCAACATAGATAAAGTAATTAATTATATTTTAATACAAATGGATCGTAATTCGATCTTGAAACGCATTTATAAATACTGTATATTCTAAGTTCGTTCTTAGTCGATTCAACCGCCTAAAAATAAGGATAAAGACTACTTGAGCTTGAGACTAGCATCTGTGATATTATATACCTAGTTTAATGGTAAGAGCATAGAGATGTCCAATCATGCATATGAGTAATCATATGATGATCATACCGAAAAACTCTCCTTCGGACTTTCTAGGTGGTTATCATTCATCGATAGGAAAAGTCTGTGGTTGAGATTGTACATCTTTAGTCCTTACGACCTGGGACAGGACTAAGGCTCTACATACTAGGATGGTATTTTGAATCATTTATTGACTCCGCGAGGGTCACAAGATAGAAAGGTTTGGTGCAATTACGACATGTGTAGGAGTTAATGCATTGTAGTCGAGGATTCACCGCCCACCTACGGATGTGGATATCCTATGTGATCTAACGAAATAATAGTGCATGAAATCTCTTGCCAGAGTATAAGATGTAAATTAGGGACAATGTTTCTCTAGTTGTACATGCGATGACACTATGAATATTTCATGAAGGTATCACATAGCTATCGAAAATAATATACAACCCTCGATGAATCAATGGTTGCAGATTCGATCGGTATATATATGAGATGAATGAACTATACTATACATTAATCATAACTAATTGGTTCTTGCAGGCACTATCAGTGATATCTAGTGAACTTGAGGTGATGCTATTATACGCTCTTGCCACGATTCGATGGGTTTAATCAGAAAATGATTTCTGACATTCTCGTGATCAAATGTTGTTGCATGGAATGAGGCAAATTAGGGTAAGCCGAATAAAGGAAAATGTCCTGAATCACAAAAAGTTTTGAACTCACAGCTAGTTGTATTTCTCAATCATTGAAGGTCACACAAACACTAGATCATTTGTTCCCGCTTAGACAATAAATTCAAGGAGATGAATTTATGATAATTAAAATTTGGAGAAATAATTCAAGGAGTTGAATTTATAAATTTTGATAATTTAAAATATTAAACTCAAAAGTTGAGTTTATAAAAAATTAAATTAAATGTAGTGAGAAGTATGTATAATGGACTTGTAGGAGTACAAGTCCAACATGCTAAATAATTAAAGTTCTTAATGGACTTTAACATAATTAATTAAACTAGTTGGACTAGTCTAATTAATTAATTAAGTCTATTAAATTTAATTAAGGAACTCTTGACCCATAATTAGGTAATTAGGTTAAGGATACACAATTAAGTAAAGAGGCAAAAACCCTAGCCTCCACTACTCATCAATTTCGAAAATCCTCTCCAAAAGCTCTCAAAAATTCGGCCACCTCAAGAAAAAAATAGGGTTTGAGTCGCTCTTCATTTTTTTTCTATAATAATAGATTTTACTATCGTTGTTTTGCTAAAAACTACGTAATGCTTGTACAAAATCTCACCTCAAATTCATCCCCTTCAAATTTTAATCTAAAAGTAATATTCCCGAATTTTGCATTTCACTAGTGAAAATGTGTGTACCAAACACACTAATACGAGTAAATGCTCAACTTCCTCAGCTGTCATTGAGTTTTGATGGAAAGATGAAGTTATAAATTTCAAATTTATGAATTTTAAATCTATTTGATTGGTTGAATGAATTTATGTTGGGTTTAATCCAAATCTACCCATTGCTAATCCATATAGACGAAATGTTAATTATGATGGATTTTGAAATATACCCAAAACCTTGTGTCATTTCAAATTCATTTTTAAATTCCTTCTCAAATAAAATCCTCTCGTCCAAACAGAAACGATAACAACTTCAAGAAGCCATGAGTAAACATAGATGATAGATTGCATCAAAATGAAATTTTAATTTCAAGCATTTCTCCAAGTATGATTGTAGCTTGTGAAGCCTAATAGATTATAATAATAACTAATATAATTTTTAAAAAAAGTATAACCTAAATATGCCACAATTAGGTGCGGCCATGCAAATGAACTAGACGGCATGCTGTTACTAGGCTAGCGACCGTATATGCACCATATTGTTCCCGCCGCCGCCATCTCCATCTTCACCACCTCCACCACTAGTGTGGCCACCTCTATTACTTGAGTCGTCACTACTGCCCTTGCTTCTACTCCTGCCTCTGCTAGAACCCCCGCTTGCTCCACACTTTGCTACACAGCCTCCACTGCAGCCAACCCTGATTCTTCTGCCACCTCTTCCGCCGCCTCTAGGAAGAGCAACTGCAGATGTGAGGATGAGACAAATGATTGTTAGCACAAATATAAACTTTATGGCTTTAAGCATATTCTTGATTTCAGAACACCCACTTTCAAGATCGATATGTTGGAACATAACTCATTTGAAATTTCACAAATTTTTGTCTGCAAAATGATTATTTTGGGCCAAGTCAACATTTAATAAAATTAAAGCAGAAGCCCACACAAATGAAATGAACCTGAGTAGGAGAGATGTCCACAAAATAATTTGTGAATTGAGTTTTATTGACTTTTGATTAAAAAATTATTTAAATAATATTTAACGGTTTTATAAAATTATGTTATTTACTTTATCTGTGTAAGACATTGAATACATTATTATACTACGAGGATAAAGACTGTTCGAGATTGAGATCATCATGTGTACCATAATTCATTGGTAGTGACACGGAAATGTCAAAACATTTAGATTGAATGATCATATGATGAATCACTGAACGACCTTCCCTCAAACTTTCCAAATGGTTCACTTATCCAGTGGAGAAGTCCACGGTTATGGTTGTATATCATTAGTCCTTTGACTCGTGACAACATGGAGACTCTATATACTAGCAATGTACTTTGATTGGTTTATCGACTCCACGAGAGTCATTAAGTGGCGAGGTTAGATGTAGTTTCGACATACATAGGAGCCGATGCATAAGGACATGGGAATGTGAAAACATATAGATTGAATGATCATAAGATGAATCATTGAACAACCCTCCCTCAAACTTTCCAAGTGGTTATCACTTATCCAATGGAGAAATATGCGGTTATGGTTGTATATCTGATACTCACGGGAATTTTAGGGTCCGATTCCAGCAAGTGTCACTAGTACAGACGCAGGTTTTAAGATTGTCTCGAGCCTAAATATAAGGACCGTGTATCGTATTATCGTAAATCCTGTGTTGATTATCGATAATTTATGAAATTGTCATGTGATTATGTATTTGATGTATATCGTGACAATGAATTGAGAAATGAGTATTGAATAAGAATTGACGTTGTAAGAGTTCGAGTGGAGAGGCCGGACGCCAAATTAGTACAAACATAAATATTTGTACAGAACATGTGGCGCCCGGGCGGTAGAAAATGACCGCCCGAGCGCCAAGGTATGTAAAGTTGGTGTTCGGGCAGAACACTTCACGCCCGAGCGGTAGTTTTGACCGCCCGAGCGCGATATAAGTGGCATTTGGACAGAACATGCCGCGCCCGCGCGGTAATTTGTGACCGCCCGAGCGCGGTACATATTTGAGTCGGGGGCAGAACTTCTCGCGCTCGGGCGCGAGAATTCTACCGCCCGAGCGCGAGAGGCGGTGGGATAAGGATAAATTCTTCTTTTCTTTCCCTCCGTCAGTTAATTACAGAGAATTCGAGAGACACGAAGGAATTTGAAATTCTTTCTTCCAAATCGACTTCGAAACGCTGTCTAAACGCGAAACAAATTATATATTTTTGATCGTCGCGTTGAGGGATTCTGACTGAGGTAATTTTCTTCTAGTTCCAGCAGCTTGAAATATCAAAGTGCTGGAATAGCATGTATTTGAAGAAGAATTTCTGATATGTAGTAGAATAACCGACAATAAACTCGTATTCGAAGTCGGAATTGAATTATGATATGATTATGATTTGATATGAATTTTTGAAATTTCAAATAATATTTGAAACTCATATTAATGATTTTGGATTATGTTATTGATAGGAGTGAGTATGTTATTGATGAAGATAAAGTATTATACCGATATCTTCAGGCTACATCAATTGGAAACTAAGAATTGAGGTATGTTGCGACCGGGTAACATACGACATATATCTGTAATATATGATATATTTCGGTTTGATTGGATTGATTGGAATGAGATTATGTGTCTATATGCCCTATGTGTTGATTTATGTGGCATACATGACATTGAGATTTGAATATCGATGTATGAAATGAACGTTTTGTTAACACACATCATTTTATGCATACATCGATACATGACATGCACGTTGAGCTATGATCCTTGGATACCCTGATATGATTTGATTGGATTATGGGGTTTGTGAACACAATTGCTATGCTGGTATTATATGACCCGTAAAGCATAGACATTTGTGGCCCCGATGATTGGATATGAGATTTGGGATTTGATGGCGCTTTGTCGACGCTATCATATGAGTATCCCTTATTGAGGCCGGTGTGCCAGCTCGAGCATTGATTTGATAGCGATTCGATTGATTCTGACATGTGCTCAGTGGATGGGCATTTGACCTGATACCTCCACGACATACATGCATTGCATACCATATATCATTGTTTATATATCTGTGATATATATGATTGGTTGTTCTATACGGAGATTTGCTCACCCCAAGGGGGGCTGTTGTTGTCTTTGTGTGTGGACAATGGCAGGTACTCCAGGATATCAGGAGACCGGAAAGGGTACTTCCGGAGGAAGCCACAGCTTGGGCTGAGGTTTTATGTTTATGTCTTGTTCCCAGTATATATGTATATGTATCTATATACCGGGGCATGTCCCGAGGATATGAGTTGTTTGTATGTGATTGGTTTTGATTTTATGTGGGCGTGTTGTGTTTTATGATTTGAAATTAGATACTATTTTTAGTATTCAAATGAAATGATTCGGGCTCACTGTAAAGAAATTTTAAACTCGTTTTCCGCTGTGATTAGTTAACCCTAATCAGATTGCATTGTAATAATGATTAGGAGCTAAGGGCCCCATACTAGATGGTATCAGAGCATATCTGGGAATGCTCTATTGAGTTTTGTGTACACTTTAATAGGCACAAATGAATTGTGCGTATGTGTTTGATTTATTTGTATTACTTGCTCTTATGTGATTTGATTTGAGTAAGTATCTGATGAGATTGATGATATGAGATGATGAGATTATGAAATTGATATGAAATTGTGATATTCATCTTTTGATTTGTAGATGGATCACACAAATGAAACTGCGAGTAGCAGTACTGAGAGGTTTGTTGGGCAATTTGAAGGATTGTCCATGGATGTTGTGATGGCTCGATTCCAGGATCTGAAACCACCGAGGTTCTTTGGCACTGAGAGTGCTGAAAGAGCTGAGGCCTGGCTGAAGGATATCGAGCATTTGTTTAATATTGTTGAGTATTCCAAGGCTCGGAGACTGAAACTTGGTTTATATCAGCTGAAAGACCGAGCTAAATCTTGGTGGGAAGCCGCTGAGATTGGATTGAAAGAAGCCGGGATTGAAGTCACCTGGGATGTCTTCAAGGCCCAATTTTTGGAGCAGTATTCCCCTCCTTCTTATTATACAGCTCAGAAGAATGAATTCAATAATCTGCAGCAGGGAATGATGTCTGTTGCTGAGTATGCTTCGAAGTTTTCTACTTTATTGAAGTATGCACCTCACGTAGCTGGGAATGCGAAGGCGAAATATAACAGGTTTGTAAATGGTTTACATCCTGCTTTATATACATATGTTGTTTCTGGATTGCCTACCAGCTACGCAGAGGCAGTTGAACGAGCCAAGGCAGCCGAGGCTGGACTTAGGCGGGGAGGTCCACAGTATACTCCTCCACCTCCGGTGTCAGCTCAGCAGCCTACTTTGCGGCCGAGAGGTAAGAAGTTCAAGAAGACTGGTTCTGCTTCTTCATCTTCTTCGAGTTCTAGTGGATCTCAGAGAGGGAGTCCTGTGATTGCTCCCTATTGTAGCCATTGTGGAGGCAAACATACTATCGAGCAGTGTCGAGGTATGTTTGGTACTTGTTATCAGTGTGGGCAGGAAGGCCATTTCTCTCGAGTATGTCCGAACAGGGGTACGACTTCTGCTCAACCCCAGCCAGGATTTAGAGGTGGCCCTAGTACGATGAGACCTGCTGTTCCTGTTCCATCTTTTCAGCAGTCGAATGTCCCACGATATCGAGGACCGTGTGGTCAAAGTGCCCAAGTTCCTCCTCAAGTGAGAGTATATGCCATGACTGAGGATCAGGCGAGAGAAGCTCCTGGAGGCGTGATTGCAGGTATTTGCACGCTTTGCGATTATCATGCACGTGTATTATTTGATACAGGAGCATCTAATTCATTCATATCTCATGCATTTGTTGCATCTCACGATATCGAGTGTACCCCGTTGTATGATACTTTGTCGATAGCCACGCCAGCAGGGAAGATTATTTTGTCTGAGAAAGTTGTGCATAATTGTGTCTTGATATATGAGGATAATGTGATGTTCTTGAATTTGATTGTCCTCCCAATGCACGACTTTGATTGTATTGTTGGCATCGATATCTTGACGACAAATCGAGCTACTGTTGATTGTTGTCATGGGGTGGTTCGATTTCGACCGATTGATGGACCCAAGTGGAATTTTTATGGTAAGGGTTCTCAAGCCAAAATTCCATTGGTATCTTCCTTGGAAATGTCCCGATTGTTGACTAGCGGAGATGAGGGTTATCTTATCTACGCTATTGATATTTCGAAGAAGGAGTCTTCTTTATCTGAGATTCCTGTTGCGAAAGAATTCCCGGATGTATTTCTCGATGAGATTCCTGATTTTCCTCCTCATCGAGAAGTTGAATTTAGTATTGATCTTATGCCGGGGACTGCGCCTATATCTAAAGCTCCTTATCGCATGGCACCATTGGAGTTGAAAGAACTGAAAGAACAATTACAGGATCTTCTCGATAAGGGATATATTCGACCGAGTGTATCACCTTGGGGAGCTCCAGTTTTATTTGTTCGGAAGAAAGATGGTACTATGCGAATGTGTATCGATTATAGGCAACTGAATCGGGTTACTGTGAAAAACAAGTACCCACTTCCTCGTATTGATGACTTGTTTGATCAGCTTCAGGGTACTTCTGTTTACTCGAAGATTGATCTTCGTTCTAGGTATCATCAAGTACGAGTTCGAGATGAAGATGTGCCCAAAACTGCTTTTCGTACGAGGTATGGCCACTATGAATTCTTGGTTATGCCTTTTGGTCTTACGAATGCTCCTGCTATCTTTATGGATCTAATGAATCGGGTAGTTCGAGATTATCTTGAACGATTCGTTATTGTATTTATCGATGATATTCTTGTTTATTCGAAATCGAAAAAGGAGCATGCTGAACATCTGAGACTGGTACTTCAAACTCTTCGTACTAGTCATTTGTATGCTAAATTGTCCAAATGTGAATTCTGGATGGATCGAGTAGTATTTGTGGGCCACGTCATTTCGAGACATGGCATATCTGTTGATCCTTAGAAGGTCAAAGCTGTATTGAATTGGCCAAGACCTACAAATGTTCCTGAGATCCGTAGCTTCATGGGTTTAGCGGGATATTATCGTCGTTTTATTGAAGGATTTTCGAAGATAGCTAAACCTATTACTCAACTGACACAGAAGAATCAACGATTCATTTGGTCAGATGAATGTGAAGCTAGTTTTCTTGAATTGAAGACGAGATTGACCACTGCACCTGTGCTTACTATTCCCTCAGGTACCGGAGGATTCGTGGTGTGTACAGATGCGTCTGGTAAAGGTTTGGGCTGTGTTCTGATGCAACATGGCAAAGTGGTTGCTTACGCGTCTCGTCAATTGAAATCTCATGAAACACGTTATCCTGTTCATGATCTTGAATTGGCTGCCATTGTGTTTGCTTTGAAGATCTGGCGCCATTACTTGTACGGAGAAAAGTTTGTTATATATTCAGATCATAAAAGTCTGAAATATCTCTTTTCTCAATCTGATTTGAATATGAGGCAACGCAGGTGGATGGATCTCCTGAAGGATTTTGATTGTGAGATTCGATATCACCCTGGATCGGTGAATGTTATTGCGGATGCCCTGAGCCGTAAAGTTTATGATTCTGTTTTAGCTTCTGTCAGTGTCGCCAAGGTACATGAGGATATATGTACTTCTGGTTGGACTTTTCACTCGAATTGGAATTCTGTCACTGTCTTAGCATTGCAAATTGAGCCGAATTTGATATCGAAAATACGAAAGGCCCAACGAAGCGATGCTCAGATCCAAAAGTCGAAAGAACTTGTATCTGCTGGACATCAGTCTGGATTCCAGATTTCTTCTGATGGTTCTTTACGACTTAATGGACAACTGGTAGTTCCTGATGATTCTGATTTGAAATCTGCCCTTCTTCGAGAAGCACATTGTAGCAAATACAGTATTCACCCTGGAGGCCGAAAGATGTATTTGACATTGAAACCTCAATTCTGGTGGAAACCTATGAAGAAGGACATTGCTGAGTTTATTTCGAAATGTCTTGTCTGCCAGCAAGTGAAAGCTGAGAGAATGAAACCTGGAGGATTGCTCCATAGTCTTGAAATCCCGAAATGGAATTGGGAACATATTGCTATGGATTTCGTGACTCATTTACCTCGTTCGCCCAAGGGCTGTGATGCTATTTGGGTGATTATTGATCGACTTCCGAAATCTGCACATTTTATTCCGTATGAGCGGACTTATCCTTATAAGAGAATGGCCCGTTTATACATTGAGAATGTTGTGAGACTGCACGGTGTGCCAGTCTCGATTGTATCTGATCATGATCCCAGATTTGCTTCTAAATTCTGGGTTAGTTTTCAAGAAGCGATGGGTACGCGTTTGGCTATGAGTACTGCTTATCATCCTCAAACTGATGGCCAGACTGAGCGTACGATTCAAACTTTAGAGGATATGTTGCGTGCGATTGTGATGGACTTCATAATGGGATGGCTAGATGCCTTACCATTGGTTGAATTTTCGTATAATAATAGCTTTCAGACGAGTATCGGTATGGTACCGTTTGAAGCTCTATATGGGAGACAATGTAGATCACCGTTATTCTGGGATGAGATTGGTGAGAGACAATTGACTGGACCTGAAATGATGCAGGAAATGAATGATAAGGTTCAGTTGATTCGGCAGTGGATGAAAGCTGCTCAGGATCGTCAAACGAGTTATGCGAATAAACGAAGACGACCCTTAAAATTCCTGAAAGGTGACAAAGTGTTTCTGAAAATATCTCCCTTTAGAAGCACTGTTCGATTCGGCATGCGAGGTAAGTTATCACCTCGATATGTTGGTCCATATGAGATTCTGGATCGAGTCGGTGATCTTGCGTATCGATTGGCATTACCACCAGCTCTATCTGCCATTCACGATGTATTTCATGTTTCTATGCTGAGGAAATATGAACCAGATCCATTACATGTGCTGGCACCTTATGAAGTTGAACTGGATCCTTCTCTTTCCAATGTTGAACAACCTGTTCGCTTTATGGATCGAAAGGAGAAGATATTGAGAAAAAAATCGATTCCCCTAGTACGAGTGCAATGGACACGACATGGTGTGGAAGAATCAACGTGGGAATTGGAGAGCAAAATGCGAGATTCGTATCCACATTTGTTTGATTCTACGACATCTATTCCATTGTATTCGATGTATTCTGATCCTTATTCTGATTTTAGTTTTGATATGTACTATAACTGGTGACATATGTATATGTACCAATGTCATGTATATAAGATGTTCGAGATTTCGAGGACGAAATCTTTTTAAGTGAGGGAGAAATGTAAGGATCGTGTATCGTATTATAGTAAATCCTGTGTTGATTATCGATAATTTATGAAATTGTCATGTGATTATGTATTTGATGTATATCGTGACAATGAATTGAGAAATGAGTATTGAATATGAATTGACGTTGTAAGAGCTCGAGTGGAGAGGTCGGACGCCAAATTAGTACAAACATAAATATTTGTACAGAACATGTGGCGCTCGGCGGTAGAAAATGACCGCCCGAGCGCCAAGGTATGTAAAGTTGGTGTTCGGGCAGAACACTTCGCGCCCGAGCGGTAGTTTTGACCGCCCGAGCGCGGTATAAGTGGCATTTGGACAGAACATGCCGCGCCCGAGCGGTAATTTGTGATCGCCCGAGCGCGGTACATATTTGAGTCGGGGGCAGAAATTCTCGCGCTCGGGCGCGAGAATTCTACCGCCCGAGCGCGAGAGGTGGTGGGATAAGGATAAATTCTTCTTTTCTTTCCCTCCGTCAGTTAATTACAGAGAATTCGAGAGACACGAAGGAATTTGAAATTCTTTCTTCCAAATCGACTTCGAAACGCTGTCTAAACGCGAAACAAATTATATATTTTTGATCGTCGCGTTGAGGGATTCTGACTGAGGTAATTTTCTTCTAGTTCCAGCAGCTTGAAATATCAAAGTGCTGGAATAGCATGTATTTGAAGAAGAATTTCTGATATGTAGTAGAATAACCGACAATAAACTCGTATTCGAAGTCGGAATTGAATTATGATATGATTATGATTTGATATGAATTTTTGAAATTTCAAATAATATTTGAAACTCATATTAATGATTTTGGATTATGTTATTGATTGGAGTGAGTATGTTATTGATGTAGATAAAGTATTATACCGATATCTTCAAGCTACATCAATTGGAAACGAAGAATTGAGGTATGTTGCGACCGGGTAACATACGACAGGTATCTGTATTATATGATATATGTCGGTTTGATTGGATTGATTGGAATGAGATTATGTGTCTATATGCCCTATGTGTTGATTTATGTGGCATACATGACATTGAGATTCGAATATCGATGTATGAAATGAACGTTTTGTTAAAACACATCATTTTATGCATACATCGATACATGACATGCACGTTGAGCTATGATCCTTGGATACCCTGATATGATTTGATTGGATTCTGGGGTTTGTGAACACAATTGCTATGCTGGTATTATAAGACCTGTAAAGTATAGACATTTGTGGCCTCGATGATTGGATATGAGATTTGGGATTTGATGGCGCTTTGTCGACGCTATCATACGAGTATCCCTTATTGAGGCCGATGTGCCAGCTCGAGCATTGATTTGATAGCGATTCGATTTATTCTGACATGTGTTCAGTGGATGTGCATTTGACCTGATACCTCCACGACATACATGCATTGCATACCATATATCATTGGTTAGATATCTGTGGTATATATGATTGGTTGTTCCATACGGAGCTTTGCTCACCCCCAAGGGGGGCTGTTGTTGTCTTTATGTGTGGACAATGGCAGGTACTCCAGGATATCAGGAGACCGGAGAGGGTACTTCCGGAGGAAGCCACAGCTTGGGCTGAGGTTTTATGTTTATGTCTTGTTCCCAGTATATATGTATATGTATCTATATATCGGGGCATGTCCCGAGGATATGAGTTGTTTGTATGTGATTGGTTTTGATTTTGTTTGGGCGTGTTGTGTTTTATGATTTGAAATTAGATACTATTTTTAGTATTCAAATGAAATGATTCGGGCTCACTGTAAAGAAATTTTAAACTCGTTTTCCGCTGTGATTAGTTAACCCTAATCAGATTGCATTGTAATAACGATTAGGAGCTAAGGGCCCCACACTAAAATAACAAATAAGATCGTTACGTGGGGGCCAAGAGGGTGTGCTGGCGTAGCCCCTCCGACGCTCAAGTCAGAAACTGATGATATATGAGGGGAGCAGCTAAGGGTGCTGCTGAAAACTATATTGTGACTCCATGAATTAAAACTCAAACCTGGTATTTATAAGAGAATACATAAGCCCTTGATGGGCCTGTCTTCCATTTGGGCTATGGATGGGCCAGCGGTAATGGGACCATCCATGGGGTATCACCATTCTCCCCTCCCGAGTCGAACTGAATCGCAGGTTCGAAGTTCGATTAATTGTGTTGTCCTCGGTTTACGGGACGTGAGTTGTGCATTTTGTTCCTGCCGCTCGTCAGTATCCAAAACTTTGGAAAAATCAAGTCGCAATCATGCTCTGAAGGGAAAGATTTGATCTGGGCTTCCTCCCTGCTCTGGTCACCTCCTTACTTCTTCTCACTTCTCTCATACATAATTTCCACTGCAATTCATTCACCAGCTCTCCATCACCTTGTAATAGCACGCTCCCACATACACTCGCCAGCCTCGTCCCCAGTCGTGCGCACAGCCAGCGAGCCTCGCCAGCACGTCGCTCCACCCTCGCCATCTCACCTTGTATGCGTGCTCGCCCCCATACGCTCGCCCGTGTTCACCTCATGCTCGCCCTCGCCGAGCTCTCCCACAAGCCCAGCGCCACGCTCGCTGTCGCCGAGTACCTGCCCACCCTCGACGAGCGCCCGCCTGCCCTCGCCGAGAGCGCCTATCCCCAGCGCGCCCACTCGCCCTAACCGAGCTCGCCCACCAGCCCAGCGCCACGCTCGCCCGGCGCCGAGCTCGCCCACCAGCCCAGAGCGCACGCTCGCCCTGCGCCACCGCCTCGTCCCACTACGCCCACGCCCAAGGCCAGCGCTTCGCCTAGCGCTCCTCTACAGCGCACGCTCGCCTAGCCTCGCCACATCGTACACCCTCTCCCTCGACAGCTCACGCTCGCCCCGCCACCCTCATCGATCTCGCCTCGCCCGAGTGCTCATGCTCGCCTGGCGCCCCTCACCCAGCACTAGCGGGCACGCTCGCTCGTGCGCCTCGCCCCTCCATCCGATCCCTCGAATCGCCCATTCTCGTCCAGTACGTTGAGAATTTTGATATATTCCCTTGTGAAGGGTTGTGTGATTTATGAATAGCTTTTGGGGGCGTTGCCCCCAAACCCCCACGCCCTGACTGGGCAGGTCGATCCCCGTAATTTTCGTAGTGACAAACATTGTTCATTAACAACAAACGAAATAAAATTTTCTAACACATTATTCCCTCGTCGCTCCCATCTTCAAGGTCCTCTACTAAGCTTTTGAAGGGAAATAGTTTCCACTTCCCCGTGCCTTTGACCCCTCTGCTAAAATAGTCCTTAACAGGAAAAATAAAGCTTCAACCTCTTCACCTTCTAACTCATCTGCTAGGCGATGCCTTAGCAGAAAAATTTAATTCTCCTCATCTCTAACTCTGCTCCTCAGCTAGGCGACACATTAGCAGGAAAATTTAATTCTCCTCCTCTCTAACTCTGCTCCTCTGCTAGACGATGCCTTAGCAGGAAAATTTAATTTTTCTCCACCGAACTCTGCTTCTCTGCTAGGCGATGCCTTAGCTGGAAAATTTAATTCTCCTCATCTCTAACTATGCTCCTCTGCTAGGCGACGCCTTAGCAGGAAAATTTAATTCTCCTCCTCTCTAACTCTGCTCTTGTGCTAGATGACGCCTTAGCAGGAAAATAAAAATTCAACACCTCCACCCTCTAACTCCTCTGCTAGGTGATAACACCTCCACCCCCTAACTCCTCTGCTAGGTGATACCTTAGCAGGAAAATAAAAATTCTCCCCCTTCACCCTCTAACTAATCCGCTAAGCCGGGCCTTAGTAGGAAAATAAAAATTCACCACCCCCGCCCTCTAAATTCTCTACTAGGCGATTCCTTAGCAGGAAAAATAAAAATTCACTACCTCCACCCTCTAACTCCTCTGCTAAGCTGGGCCTTAGCAGAAAAATAAAAATTTAACACCTCCACCCTCTAACTACTCCGCTAAGCCGGGCCTTAGCAGGAAAATAAAAATTCACCACCCCCGCCCTCTAACTCCTCTACTAGGCGATGCCTTAGCAGAAAAATAAAAATTCAACACATCCACCCTCTAACTCCTCTGCTAGGTGATACCTTAGTAGGAAAATAAAAATTCACCACCTCCACCCTCTAACTCCTCTGCTAGGTGATATCTAAGCAGGAAAATAAAAATTCTCCCCCTTCACCCTCTAACTCCTCCGCTAAGCCGGACCTTAGCAGGAAAATAAAAATTCACCACCCCCGTCCTCTAATTCCTCTACTAGGCGATGGCTTAGCAGGAAAATAAAAATTCACCACCTCCACCCTCTAACTCCTCTGCTAAGCCGGGCTTTAGTAGGAAAATAAAAATTCAACACCTCCACCCTCTAACTCCTCTGCTAGGTGATACCTTAGCAGGAAAACAAAAATTCAACACCTCCACACATCTGCTCCTCTACCCGGCTTAGCTCAAGTAGGAAAAGTTTAATATCAATCTCCTCACCTCTTCTCCTCTACTAGGCGATGCCTTAGTAGGAAAAATTTAATATCAATCTCCTCACCTCTGCTCCTCTACTAGGCGATGCCTTAGTAGGAAAAATTCAATCTCAATCTTGTCAAGTGTTCTCCGGGGTCAGTATGTCCATCGTACTCTCCCACATTCAACTGTCGAAAATTTGGAGGAAGTCCTTCTTCTAAAATGGCTAGTGAAAAAGGACTTTCTCTCTTGGGTACCGGCGCTCGGATTCGTACCTGCTGCCTCAACATCCGTATCTCCTTCCACATCTCCCCTATCTCACTAACTTTCCCACTTTGGAGGGGATGTGTCTCTTCAACCCGGCTCTGGTGGCCCTCCACATTCTCCTCTTGCTCCTGGCAAGCGGCATGCTCTTCTGCAAACATAGACTCTTGATTTCTCTTCATTGCCTTAGCCACTGTTCGGGTGATAAATTGGCCCAACTGTTTCAGGATCAAGTTCCCCACATTCTCATTGGGACGTTTGCTCAACCCTTGTCTCATGAAGGGGCTGCTCAGCTCTTGTCTCTCGACGAGGTTGTTCTTGTCTTATCTCAGCATGAGATGGTTCGGGTCCCCTCCGAGGACGCGATGATGCTGAGGTGGCTCTTCCACTCCCTCTCTTCCCTACCATATCTACGTCTCAACTCAAAGTTCCCACAGACGGCACCAAGTGATACTCACGGGAAATTTAGGATCCGATTCCAGCAAGTGTCACTAGTACAGACGCAGGTTTCAAAATTGTCCCGAGCCTGAAATCACAAATAAAATAGTTAGGATGGGGCCAGGAGGGTGTCCTGGCGTAGCCCCTCCGACGCTCAAGTCAGAGACTGAGGATATATAAGGGGAGCAGCTAAGGGTGCTGCCGAAAACGATATTGTAACTCCATGAATTAACACTCAAACCTGGTATTTATAGAAGAATACACGAGCCATTGATGGGCCTGTCTTTCATTTGGGCTAGAGATGAGTCAGCGATAATGGACCCATCCATGGGGTATCAATATCATTAGTTCTTTGACTCGTGACAACATAGAGGCTCTATGTACTAGCACTGAACTTTGATTTGTTTATCGACTTCACGGGAGTCATTAAGTGGCGAGATTAGATGTAGTTTAAACATACATAAGAGCCGATGCATTATAGTCAAGGACTCACCGCTCACATACATGTGTAGATATCCTATGTAGTCTGATAACTTAATAGTGCAAGGAATCTCTGTTCAAAATATGAGTTGTGTTTTAAGAAAAAGTTTTTTCTTATTTGCACACACAATTCCACTAAAATTACTCAAAGATACACCACATTGTTATCTAATCCACTTGCAACTCTCGATATTCTAACGGTTGAAGATTTGATCGGGATATATGAGTTAAATGGACCTTATTGTATACTAACCGTAATATATTGGTTCTTGCAGGCATATCAGTGATACTAGGAGATAATGAGGCGATGTTACTACACTCTTATCATGACCCTATGGGTGCAATGTAGTGCTCAAAGGTCAATATACGTAAGTCGCATGCATAAATTAATAATTTAATTAATTTAAATTATTTAAATGGATTAAATGATACATTCAACATGTTTACTTTATTTTATATATTTAATGAGATTTAATTGTATTTTTTGAGTTGAGTTTTCTGGCGAATATTCGATTTTTGGATGAGGATACGAGATCGAAAACGATTAAGGTTATAAAATTAAATGTTATATTTTTATTTTAAGCCAATAAATTAGTAATTTAAATGATTTATGAATTTTATCAATTTAAAGTCAAATTTAAATTTTAGTTGAATTTAAAGATTTTAAGATTTTAAGCATCTTATTAGCAAATTTTCAAAATTAAGAGATTTAATTCTTGAGCATGATGTTTCATATTTATTAATTATTTTATGCTTTAATTAGCAAAATTTGCAAAGTTTTTTTTTTTAAAAATAGGAGAAAAAAGATAAAAATGCACGCGCACAACAGCAACACGCGCGCGTGCACACACACAAGAAATATAGGCTTCTTGGCTCCCAAGCATCCACCACACATTCTCCACTCCTATCTACAATATTTTGGTGATTTTTCACAATTTATTTCAAGGAAAAACATTTACCAATTGTTCTCCATTCATCCTCCACGTTCCCTTGCGACGGTATTCATTATTCGAACATTTGTACACAAAGGCATGTTCTGAATCCTTCTTGACACATCGATCTTGTCATATACTGTTATTTGATGATAAATATGCATGAAAAAGTTTTTCTACATGAAAGATTTGAATGCAAAAAATTTGTTTGTATGCTGAAATTTTTCTGTGCATGATCTTTCAAGTTTTCATGAGTTTTTGATGCGTAGGCTTTGTTTGGGTAGTCTATGCTGTTGCTGCTGTGTATGGGTATGTATTAAGATGTATTTAGATGCTATTTATCAGTCCTTGTGTGGGGACCCGGGCTCTAACTCAATTCTTTTGGGATTTAATTGGATCTTTGTTCGAAAATGTGGGTCAAAAATTTGCTTTTAACATTAATTCTAATGTATAGATAAAGCATAACATATCGTTAACTGACATAAACAACATAATGTACATACATATCTGTCTAGTACAATCATACACTAGTGTTCGAATCTCAAATACAAACATAAGTAGTACAAGTTTCATAAAGAAACACTAGTAATCTGCAATGCCCGAGATCTCCACGCTATCATCATCTCTCATCTAGCTCGTGACCCCGATCCTGCCCCACCTGTTGCCATGCACACATACAGACACGACAACAGCCGGATAACTCCGGTGAGAACATATCCCAGTATAAAACATGGATGCATGCAATGTCATAATCATGTACAATGCATAACATAAATCAAGTAACATGAATATACATCTAAACATATAGTAGAATACAAATCTGTAATCTACAATTCACATCTTGACTCGACTCTTTTCTAATCTAGGGATCCCGGTGTGAATAAGACGGTCTGTTACCTACCCAACCACTCGGGGTAACGGTACGTCTTATTCCTAGACTTCGGTCAACTCTGTATCGAGGGTCTACACATAGAGCAAATCTACTACTATGCGACGATACACCGAAACGTCTAGTTTTGGCAAGTCTGCCAATCTCTCCTATCTCAGGACTCGAATATAACTCAATAAACAAGGCATTACATAATCAATGTAATAACAATCTAGTATGTGATTTAGGGAAACTCGGATCAAATCTGAATCGAGTTGTGCAATCCCATGACCACATGAATTATACCTTTCTTGTCGCACTGTCTGTCGAGATCTTGAATCAAATGTCAAACCTGTTACTTCAAATCTGAAATGGCGATATACAAATGTTCTATATCAAACCACAACTCAAGCAAATCTTGGAATAGTAAATAATCAGTCTTGCTACAAATTGACGGCATAACGACGTAGTTCTTCGATACCGGTAACTTCACCATAACATGCTCAATCATAATCAACTCATAAACTCATCAACCTCAATACATAAGCTGAAATCTGTACCATTTTTACGTAATACATGCTGGAAACTAACAATCGTAGCAAATAACATCCGTTTCTTGATGCGGTTACGCATATACCATGCTCAATATCTCAAGAACACAATCTAATTAACATACTACAATTTCTCCAACATCTATATTTCGAGATAGGCTGGAATTGAACAATACTTACATCCTTTGATAGCCCTTGCCGAGGTGAGTTCAAAACCGAAATCGGATCTAAAATCGGATAACCGGAAGTAGCAAAATCTCAAATGTAAAGATCAAAAGAATGAAAGCTCCTCCCAACCCTTCTCTCGGCTCTTGTTCTGAATCATTTACTGAAATGAAGACACATATCATATATTGCATGCAAAAGGGACAAGTGTTCACGTTTTTCAAACGACACGCACTACCGCGGGTGCGGTAACATAAGGGCGCGGGTGCGCTGTGCTCTCGGCAGCAATATTATTTTCTGGAATTCTGAGACCGCGGGTGCGGTCTTGCTAGCAGCGCGGGTGCGGTGTCTGTTCGCACAAATTCACCAATTTCTGTCACCTACACCGCGGGTGCGGTAGTCTTAGCACCGCGGGGGCGGTGTGGCTTCGGCCATGCCTTCAAAAATCTCATTTAAACTTCATGCATTCTTACCTCTATGATTCTAGCATCAATGCTAGTTGATAATTCTCGAGCCTTACATTTCTCCCCCTCTTAGACAGAAGTTCGTCCTCGAACTCGTAAGCAAGTAATCATGCAATTATATACAAAACTATAAAGTCACAATGGGAAGAAAGACTCACATCATAAGAATAACTCGGGATGTCTCTGTCTCATTTCAGACTCTGTCTCCCAAGTCGCTTCCTCGATGCCATGACGACTCCATTGAACCTTCACCAACGGAATAGTCTTGGTTCTAAGCTTCTTTTCCTTACGATCCAAAATCTGTATCGGTTGCTCGACGTAGCTCAAAGTCTGATCTAACTCGGCTTCGTCTGGTTGAATGACATGAGAATCATCCGGCATGTATCTGCGCAACATCGATACATGAAAAACATCATGTATACCGGACAGTGAAGGAGGAAGAGCAAGTCTGTAAGCTCGATCGCCAATCTTCTCAAGGATCTCATACGGACCGACGTATCTAGGAGACAACTTTCCTCGCTTGCCAAATCTGACAACGCCTCTGAAAGGTGAAATCTTCAAAAATACTTTGTCTCCCTGTTCGAATACTAACGGTCTACGTCTAATATTGGCGTATTTCGCTTGCCTATCCTGTGCCGTTTTCATTCGTTTCTGAATGATCTTCACTTTTTCTGTCATCTCACGAATCATATCAGGCCCCAATTCTGGTACCTCAGAAATATCATCCCAGTACAACGGAGATCTACACTTCTTTCCGTATAAAGCTTCGAACGGTGCCATCTCTATGCTCGTCTGATAGCTGTTGTTGTATGAAAACTCACACAACGGCACTGAATCCTGCCAACTAGTACCAAAATCTAGTACTACAGCTCTCAGCATGTCCTCTAAAGTCTGGATAGTCCGCTCTGACTGTCCGTCGGTCTGGGGATGATAAGCAGTGCTCAGGTGTAAAGTCGTACCTAAAGCCTGCTGCAAGCTATGCCAAAAGTGAGAAGTGAATCGTGGATCACGATCTGATACGATCGACTTCGGCACACCGTGCAATCTGACGACCTCTCTGATGTACAACTCTGCCATCTGATCGTGTCTATAGGTCATTCTGTACGGAATGAAACACGCTGATTTGGTCAATCTGTCTATCACTACCCAAATAGCGTCGCAGCCTCGAGAAGACCGAGGTAACTTCGTCACGAAGTCCATGGAAATGTGGTCCCATTTCCATTCAGGAATGGACAAACTCTGAAGTAATCCTCCGGGCTTCTTCCTCTCTGCTTTCACCCGCTGGCAATTCAGGCACTTAGACACAAATTCTGCGATATCGGTCTTCATTTGCTTCCACTAGAATTGTGTCTTTAAGTCATTATACATCTTCCTGCCACCAGGATGAATGCTGAACCGACTACAGTGTGCCTCTGACATAATCTGTCGTCTCAAATCTGAAACATCTGGCACTACTAAGCGGTTATTCACATACAGAACAGAATCTCTAACCTGATACTCTGATATATGACCAGCTCTGACTATATCAATCGATCTCTGGACGCTCAGATCAGTCCTCTGTGCTTCTTTGATCCTCAAAATCAGATCTGGCTCAATCTGAATCGCAGTAAGTCGCAACGGTCTATTCTCTATATCAAATGTCAATCCAGACAAACAACAATCTTCTACTAAACTCGATACACCTATAGTTGACAAGGAAAGAGCACATACCTTTCGACTCAAGGCGTCTGCCGCTGCATTCGACTTCCCTGGATGGTACTTGATCTCGCAATCAAAATCTTTCAGCAGATCAAGCCATCGTCGCTGCCTCATATTCAACTCTGACTGAGAAAAGAGATACTTCAAGCTCTTATGATCGGAATAGATCTCAAATTTCTCGCCATATAGGTAATGACGCCAGATCTTAAGTGCAAACACAATCGCCGCCAATTCAAGATCATGAATCGGATAACGGGTCTCGTGCGGCTTCAGCTGTCTAGAGGCGTATGCTATCACGTGCCCTCGCTGCATAAGAACACATCCAAGCCCTCTGTGAGATGCATCACAATATACAACGAACTCACCTGTACCTGATGGAATTGTCAAGACAGGCGCACTAGTCAGCCTCTTCTTCAGCTCAACAAAACCGCTCTCACACTCTTCTGACCACACAAATGGCATGTTCTTCTGTGTCAACTGGGTAATCGGCTTCGCTATACTGGAGAAATCTCGGATAAAACGTCGATAATACCCGGCTAGACCCATGAAACTGCGTATCTCAGGCACAGAAGTCGGTCTCGGCCAACTGATCACAGCCTCAACTTTACTCGGATCTACCGCAATACCATCTCCAGATATAATGTGCCCCAAGAAAACAACCTGTCGCAACCAGAATTCGCATTTGGACAGTTTGGCATACAACTGCTCCTGTCGCAAAGTCTTCAATACAATTCTCAGATGATCTGCATGCTCAGTCAAACTCTTCGAATACACCAAAATGTCGTCAATAAACACAATCACAAATTCATCTAAATATCTCTGAAAAATGCGGTTCATCAAACTCATGAACACCGCAGGTGCATTCGTCAAACCGAAAGGCATAACAACAAACTCGTAATGTCCATACCTGGTTTGAAATGCAGTCTTCGGAATATCAACGTCTCTAACTCGGAGCTGATGATACCCTGATCTCAAATCGATCTTCGAGTATACCGAAGATCCCTGTAGTTGATCAAACAAGTCGTCGATGCGCGGCAAAGGATACTTGTTCTTCACTGTTGCCTTATTCAACTGCCTGTAATCAATACACAGTCGCATCGAGCCATCTTTCTTTCGAACAAAAAGCACCGGAGCACCCCAAGGTGATACACTGGGTCTGATATATCCCTTGGACAGAAGATCCTCCAACTGTGCTTTCAACTCTTTCAGCTCTATCGGCGCCATTCTATACGGAGCTCTCGAAATAGGAACAGAACCGGGCATAAGATCTATGCTGAAATCAACCTCTCGAACCGGAGGCAACCCTGGAATCTCATCAGGAAAAACATCTGCAAACTCGCAAACCACTGGCAAATCTGCCAATGCTGGGCTCGACTTCAGTAGGTCTACTGAATATACGAGAAAGCCCTCTGCTCCTCTCTGAAGCAATCTACTCATAGTCAGGCAGATACTAAGGGAATCCGAGATCTGGAACCCTTGCCGTAGAATTTCCACTCGTCTGTCATCTCGGGTCTGAATCTGACAATCTTGTGGAAACAATCTACCGTGGCCCTGTACTTGGTCAACATGTCTATGCCAACTATACAGTCAAAATCAGCTAAACCAAGTACTACACAATCAAGATCAATCTCATGCCCCTCAAACTGAAGCATACAGTGTCTAACAGTAGTCACAGATATCAAACCACTTCCCAACGGAGAAGCTATAGACACTACTGTCGACAACGACTCAACAGGCAATGCATGTCTCAATGCAAAATGTTCAGAGATAAATGTATGCGATGCCCCTGTGTCTATCAACACATATGCAGGATAACCGCAAAGGAAACAATTACCTGCAATGACGTCATCTGGCGCCTCCTGCGCCTGCTCCTCTGTCAAGGCAAAGACACGTGCCTGCTGTCGAGGAGGCTGACTCACCGTCTGACTACCTCCTGGCCTCTGCTGTGTTTGTGTGGAGGGTGGCTGAAAGGAGTGTACAGAGGATGCCTGTCTCTCCATCTGTGGCGCTGGTGCTGATGATCCTGTGCTCTGGAATCGTTGTGCACCTCTCTGGGGACAAACTCTGGCGAAATGTCCCTGTTGCCTACAGATGTTACAGCGTCCCAGAACTCCTTGACACTGCTCCGTAGCATGTCGCCCTCCGCATGAACCACAGTATGCACCACTATACTCTGACCCCTGACCTCTCTGTCGAGATCCACTCGAACTCGATGAACTACTCCCAGATTTCTTAAACTGTTTGCCTTTAGCCTTTAGAAATTCCTTCTTACCACTACCACTAGCTCCGCTGTCAAAACGAGGAGGAGGTGATGGAAACTGTACGGTCATGGACTGTGGCGGTCTCGGCCCCTGAACACCGTAGGAAGCTCCTCGCTGCCTGATCAAGCCAGCCTCGGCTCCCTTCGCTCGGTTCAGTGCCTCTGAAAAAGTACTAGGCCGGCCCGTGTTCACCAAAGTAAAGACATCGGGATTCAGCCCGTTGATGAACTGATCGGCCACTGCCTCGTCGTTCCCGGCCACATGAGGTGCAAATCGTAGCAATGCAGAAAATTTAGCCACATACTCCTCGATGTTCCACTGTCCCTGCTTCAGATTCGCAAATTCAGCTCCCTTATCTTTCCGGTAGGAGACGGGAAAGAAGCGCTGATAGAACTCGTCTTTGAAGACTTTCCACGTGATATCAATGCCTCGGTGCTCCAAGGCTCTCTTCGTCGTCAACCACCAGCTCTTGGCAACCTCTTGCATCTGATGCCCTATCAGCTTCACACGTCGCTCATCAGTGTAAGCCAAAGACTCAAACAACATCTCGATATCATCGAGCCAGCTCTCGCACTCTACTGCACTCTCTGTGCCCTTCAGGGTAGGCGGATGGAAAGACTGGAATCTCTTCAATAAAGTCTCCATCGGTGTAGCGGTAACATCCATCTGTACACCTGATGTGCTACCCTGCTCTGGCTGTGGCACTCGTCTAGGCGGCATAAATCTGATTATAAAACTGATTAGTACATAATCAATATCATCTGTCTCAGCCCTCCTCTGATCATAACCTCTGATCGAGAATCGGTTCTGATTCAGGCTTGAAATGCTGTAAATCAATTCAGATACAATACAACATATAATAGGGAAAGTAATAAAGCATGCTAGCATCTCAAAAGCAAGGAAGATGACTCGATCTACCCCGCTCATTCTACTCTATCTCAGTCTACAGAACCTACTGCTCTGATACCACCTGTTGTGGGGACCCGGGCTCTAACTCAATTCTTTTGGGATTTAATTGGATCTTTGTTCGAAAATGTGGGTCAAAAATTTGCTTTTAACATTAATTCTAATGTATAGATAAAGCATAACATATCGTTAACTGACATAAACAACATAATGTACATACATATCTGTCTAGTACAATCATACACTAGTGTTCGAATCTCAAATACAAACATAAGTAGTACAAGTTTCATAAAGAAACACTAGTAATCTGCAATGCCCGAGATCTCCACGCTATCATCATCTCTCATCTAGCTCGTGACCCCGATCCTGCCCCACCTGTTGCCATGCACACATACAGACACGACAACAGCCGGATAACTCCGGTGAGAACATATCCCAGTATAAAACATGGATGCATGCAATGTCATAATCATGTACAATGCATAACATAAATCAAGTAACATGAATATACATCTAAACATATAGTAGAATACAAATCTGTAATCTACAATTCACATCTTGACTCGACTCTTTTCTAATCTAGGGATCCCGGTGTGAATAAGACGGTCTGTTACCTACCCAACCACTCGGGGTAACGGTACGTCTTATTCCTAGACTTCGGTCAACTCTGTATCGAGGGTCTACACATAGAGAAAATCTACTACTATGCGACGATACACCGAAACGTCTAGTTTTGGCAAGTCTGCCAATCTCTCCTATCTCAGGACTCGAATATAACTCAATAAACAAGGCATTACATAATCAATGTAATAACAATCTAGTATGTGATTTAGGGAAACTCGGATCAAATCTGAATCGAGTTGTGCAATCCCATGACCACATGAATTATACCTTTCTTGTC